>NC_134962.1:11075199-11384267 GCF_965638725.1 Aptenodytes patagonicus
GTCTAATAAATTATTAAACACTGACTCATTAGGGAAAGATTTCATTATAGGATAATTTAATTAAACGACAGGCAAAAAGAGGAAAGAGCTTTAAGGGACTGAGTCCTTCTGGTTTTTCCACCGTGACACTGATGATTTAAAGAGAGAGGAGCCAAGAAACGATCCTGGGGGTGGGGAAGTTGTTCACTGTGCATGAGAGGACTGATCCTCGGTTTCCTCAACACTTACATTTTCATTTACCTGTTGCAAAGTGGATGTGGGCTTTTGTTGTTCTGGTTTAAAGGCATTTTGAAGACACTTTTCCCTGATGTAAAAGATTGTCCTCATTGCAGGGCAGCTGAGAACCGGCCCTGGCAGTGCTGTCCCAACTGGTGACAGAAATGAGATTAATGGTTGTGGTGCCTGGAGGGTGCGGGGCTGGAGCTGCAGCCGAGGCCAGGCTTCCCTCCCAGGGGCACCGGTGGGGCCAGGACTGGGGTGATCCTGGTCGGTCCCTCACCAGCCCCCGCCAGCCACCCTGCTCCAGGGGACAGGACGGCACAAGAGGGCGTCCAATCTCAATTTTCAATCTTGATGAGGCCAGAGGCCTTGAGCAGAGCCAGATCTCCATCCTGAGCAGGGTAGAGGGTTTGGTTGCCACCACCAGCGCCATGGACTGCCTTTGGCTGGCCTCTGTACCTGCCCAGGGCACCTACCCGTTGTCTTTCAGAGGAAATAAAGTCCCTCTTAATATCACTGTACAAGTATATATGGAAGGCAGTGTACAAGACAAAGACCACTCGTGGTGTAGCTCACAGGTGGATGGTGTCACCAGCCCGGAGAACAGGAGCAGAAGGAAGAGCCAGGTCAACACTCCTCAGCAGCTCAGGTGTGTTTGGATCCAAGGGTGGGTTTTTTTGATCCCCATTTAAAGAGACTGACAATACCATCTAGGTCCCTGAAGACAGATTGAAGGGACACTGAGTCCTCTGGTGAATATTTGGCAGCAGCAAGAGGGCTCTCCGAGGCAGGGTGAGGGTATGCAGCCACAGCTCCCTCGGGTTCCCGCATTGTCTGGCCTGTGTGGAGAGGAGAGCTCCCAAAATCAGCCTGCGGGCACTGTGAAAAGCAGGGGCAGGGAAAAGAGACCGAGTGTTTGACACCTTCCTGTGATTGGAGGGGAGATACGTTTTCATTTGACATTTTCATCACCAGGACAGAAATTTGTACAAAGAGTGACTTTTTTCTTGTCTTTTCCTACAGGGTGGTTTTTTACCCAGATGAATTTATTGCTCCATCTCGGTTAGGTAAGGACGTCGGAAGGGGCAGCTGGGAGGAAGGAGACAGGGTGGCCAGGTCAGAGAGAGCCACGGGACAGCAGCGATAGTGAGCGGAGCAACCCAGAGGGATTTCCTTCTGCATCTGTTCTGGTGAAGGTTGGTGAACCTTGCTAAGTTCTTTCCCCCCCTCTTTTTGCTTAAACAATGTCTGAAACAAACATATCTACAGACTTGTTGGGTTATTTGATTGCTTTGCTCGGGCTGTGAGCGGGACAGTTGCCCAGCTGCTGTCTCTGGACAAGGAGGTTTTCAAGATGGAACAGACAAGGTCAGGTGCATCCAAACTGATAAATAAAACAAGAACTTGCAAAATGACAAGCATAGCAGAAGCAGAAAATCCTCATTTCCAAGCAGCTACATTCAGTATCTGTTTTACTTTGGAAAGATGCATGCAGCTGTCTAACATTTGCTCAAGCCCTCAATTTTAGGCCCCATTTCAATTCCTTCAGGTTTTCCTAGAACCAGAGTCTATCTGCAAAGTGGGCTAAATTAAGGCTGAAGTTTTGCAAAAACTGTGAGGTTATTGCAAACCCAGTAACACCTCATTTTATTAGTTTTTTTTTACAATGCAAAGATAAAGAGCACATGAAAATTATCTTTGATTGAAGGAGTCTGTTAATCTCTTCACAGGGAAAGCAAGAAGAGGGAAGGAATGATGAACACAAAGGTGATGAAGGCACATCAGGCTGTGTTAATAAAAGTGCAGCCAACAGGTTGGAGAAAATGGTCATTCCCCTCTGCTCCACAGCTGTGTGACCCCTCCTGGAGTGAAATGCTGGTTCTGGGCTCCCCAGTTTAAGATACTAATAAACTGGAGGGAGTCCAGTGAAGGGCCACTAAGATAGTCAGGAGGCTGGAGCAAGCAGCTGGGTGAGAGCTGTGAAAGGCTAATGGGGATCTTAATTGCTTCTAATTGCCAGGCCCTTCATAGGGATTGTAACAGGTAATTTTATTCCTCCAAGGATATTTCTGGCTATCAGATTGTAATAAAATGTTCAGTTAGATGTCATTCTTAAGTGTATAGTAAGTAGGAAAACTACCTTTGTCTTTTATCACAAGAAGAGAGTTCTTCATAAATATAAAATTGTACTTAACTGCAGTCATTTGCCAGCAGGTTACCCACAGCTCCTCCCTAGAAATGCTGATCTTTTGGAGTGCTTGTTTACTAGTTGTGACAGAGAAACAGGAAACGGCTGGGATTTTACGTTGCAACGCAACCCTCTGGTGAGTGTGGTCAGAAATTTGGGCAGTCCCCCAGAAATGCCAACTTTTTTATTATTGTTCAGAAAAGAGAGAGCCAAGAAGAAAAAAAAAAAAAGCCTGTCAGACAAAGGAGGAATCTGACAACATCTGTCTCTTTAAAATCACCTATAATTGCCTGAGAGAAAGGAAACCAGTCCAAAAAGCACTTATGTGCAGTGTGAGAAAAGATTATTCTGTCTGAGACCGACTGTGTCAGCTTTGGTTCAGACTCTCATTAAATCCTGGCACAAAGCTGTGAATATGCATGAAAGAAAAGACCTTTCCTAAGTCTTTTTCTGCAGAGAAAGCCAAACCCAGGCTATTTCAACTAAAAGAAAATGCAAGAGATGATAGAAAGTATGAGTTCTTGGCTGTCTGGCCAAGCCTTTTTAGGTTAGCATGGAAGCTGCTGCTCTGCTATGATGGGGAGGCTCTAGAAAACTTGTGGCAGCCAGAAAGTCTGTCAGATGTAATTGCTGGCTGGGCAGGATAAATGAAGTTCTGCAATCGTACCTGGACCTGTCTCATTGTTCAAAATTAAGGAACCTACTCTGATAAGTCCCTTTACTGGTGACCTGGGAAATGGAGCTGGGATGCTTAATTTCAACAGATAAGCAAGTAAAAAACAATTAAGCAAAAAGACAGTGGAACAGATAAAGCAGATCACAAAATTAACAGCAATTAACATATTCCGAGTCATACTCTTGAACTGTCTTGCAGCAGCCTGATGCATGCTTGTTGCTTCCATTACTTGCGGGCGTAGTTCATTCGTGAATTTACTGTGTTTAGTACGAGGTGGTTGGCACAGGAACAGTCTCTGTAAGTCTCTGAAGAGCTCAAGCTTTAGCATTATGTTTTCTTTTCAAGATCTTCCTGAATGAATTCAAAATTGCCTTTCTGCAAATATTCTTTGACAGATCTTAGTGTGTGAGGTAGAGAAGCCTCTTCCCCTTCCCTTATAAAAACTTACACTTGGAGCATTTCTTGCTACTGCACACAAAATGTCTGTGATAAGAATGCAGATAAATGCTGTGGTCACATCTTCCTTCCTCTGGCTGACAACGAGCATCAACTATTTCATTTCAGAAAGGATGGCACATGCTCACATTTCTATTGATGTCAGAAGGATTACTTTTCTGATTACTCCTACTACTCTCAAGGACAATTTTGGAAAGAAGACAGTCAACGAAGCTGAAGAAAACTGTCTTAATAATGCATATTAGTATTTTTGCATGACTGCCCAAATGCAGTGCTTGCTCTGTTCTAAGAATTCAGTAACAGAGCTATGAAGAGCTCCTGAAATCTCCCAGTTCTATGCTGTGAATTTTGAACTGCCACAGATTTAAGAGTCTGGTTTGGTTTGCATAGGTGCTCAGAAGATGATGCTCTCTTTGGTCTGCAGAGGGAGCAGATAGTTTTCTAAGGAAAAGTGTTTCTGAGGAGAGTTTCAGGAAAATTTGAAATCATATGTGGATTGCCTGTCAGCTGATGCATCAGGCTTTTCCTCTGGGATGAGGAAGAAAAGAAGTATGAAATGGGTAAAGAGGGAAAGAGGTCAGGAGAAATATTTCCCCCATGTTACTCAGGTTTTGCATACGTTCACTTTTGGCTGTACATGCACAAGACCAAGTTTTTTCTCTCATTTATCCCAGAGTACGTCTGGAGTGATTCTACTAGTGTTCACAGGTACCTTCTTGCCTCCAGACAAATCCCTCCTTGCTTTTTCGACCTTCTCCTCAGCTGAGGCTGTCCTCGCAAGGCTTTGCACCGCAGCTCAGTTAGGTCTTTAGCTACCACTTCTGCAGCTTCTAGTTACAGAAAAGCTAACGTGCATCCTGGCACTCCTTCCTGGGGCTCATCACTGCAGTGATGTTGGCATCCCAGCTTGCAGACTATGTTTTTCCTGGCCGTGCTGATGATGGGGGATTACTGCAGCAGAGCTGGACTTGGCACGAGCCTCCAGAGCCAGGCTGGCAGGAGCACTGTGGTCCCAGGTGGTCCTGGCAAGGGATGTGTCACAGCTTCCAGGTCCACTAACCCCTCCTACCCTGTCACTGAACCGGGGCTTGCATGAAGGTGGTTATTTGGGAACCCTGTTCTCTGATGAAACTTGTTTCAGGTATAAATGTCCTTCTCTGCCTTCTGTTAGCGGGAGTGTTAGGATATTTCTTGATCCTTTTTGGAAAAGGAGTAGAAAAGAGATTTATCTAATGGAACAGGTCATTTGAAGAGCTTTAGTTATCTATGCCTAATTCCTGGCACTCCCACAGTTTTGTCTGGTGATCTTTAGAAACCATGTAACCTCCTGCCTCAGTTTCTCCAACTATAAAATGTAGAAGTGTCCCAGATGTGCTGTAAAACTTCCTGGTTGTCTAAAACTACAGAAAAGACTATCCTTTGCACCCATGGCATCTTTTGAGTCAAAGATCTCAAACTGCTTTGCAGACATTACATAGCCCCAAAGCCTGGAAGTCAGGCAAACAAGATTGATTCAAATGGTGCGAGGGTGGGACAGACGGACATCCATCTCAGCAGTACCATCATCTGATGTAAGTACTGGGGGCATGTTATTGGGATTAGTATAGCCCTGGGAAGGGAAAGGTGGTGGGCTGCTAGCGCCTGTCGGTGTACTTTGAGAACAGCCCAAAGCCTCATCCTCCAGCTGGAGCAGCCTCACCAGCAAAGCTCTTCTGACTGCAGTGAGAAATGACCGCACCGAGCTGTGGAGGTGCTTGCTGTTGATGTTCTTCCCCAGAGCCGGCTGCCTTGCACTGAGGTTTGATAAATGGTTTCTGCAAAGCCTTCAGAAACTTTTTGGGTGGAAGTCGTTGTGGCAGAGTAGTCTTTGACATTATTACTCTTCTTTGTTATCATAATGATTGTTTTGAAAGATTTGACTTGCTGTTTTTCAAAGAGATTTTCTACCTGATATGCAGAAAGCCACCCCGAGGGGGAGGAAGAACCCTCTCCAGTGAAAGGCTCCCAGTTACAGCCCAGAGCAGAGACAAGCCCCTCTTTTATTTTGCTAGTCTACCTGCTTTACAGGCTGATGACTCAAAAGGATTTAAAACCTCTCTGTCTCTCCCTTTCCGAGGTAAAACACTGGGCTTGTTCTCTCACTGTGACCTCCAGGAAGTTTGGCACATTCCTTAAGTAAGATTGACCCCGAGTTCCTTTTTCTGATGTTTTTGGATTAAGCCACTTGGCATTCACGCGGGCTATGGTACAGTCAGCATTCCCCAACTGTGGTAGTTTGTCGTGGGTCAGCACAAGTAGAACTCTGTTCAGTAGAAAGTCGCAGTGCTGCAGCAGGGCTTCCTGCAGATTGGTACTGAAACGTGTTAAAGCAGGAGGAGGGGAGCATGTCCGAGTAGGTTGAAACCCTGTGGGTGCCACCGATCAGCCCTGATGTGCTGTGATACTCAAACATACTCAGAAATGCATTAAAAGCTGGTTTATGAACAGAATATCTGTTGGGTATTTCAGGCTGCCTCACCCACTGCACAACTCGCTGTTGTCCCACGCTGGATTGTGCAGAGTGTGTTTCTGTGACACAGGCTGATGTTTCCAGAGCTGCTGACACATCTTCCGTTACTCACCTTAGTTCTTCTCAAAATGCCAACCATAGCTTCATTGGTAACTGAAACCAGACAGAACTGGAAGTCTGGGAATAAATGCAGCCTGGAGTACAGCAGGAGGCACTGCTGTCTCATTGAGGGAAGATCTGAGGTCTGAGATCCCATCTCTTTATAAGATGAACCAGGTGTATGGTGTGTGAGACCCCAAGGAATGCGTTTGTGGCACTATACCAGAGTCAGATAGTAAACTCTAGATCCGTGGCTCTTAAAGCTTCCTTGGAGAGTGCTTGATTCTGCTTAGACATGAGTATATCTAATAGCATAGCATTGATAGCTTCTTAGCATCCTGCACTCCAGCTGACATTAACTATGATTTCTACATGTTATTGCTGAATGTGGTTGTATCTGTGGGTGCTTTTTTTTTCTTTTCCCTTTTTACAGTTGACTAAGAAGGCTGCAGGAGTATTCTAGGTTTAACTTATTTTCTGTCCATTGATATTTCTGAGTTAAGAAACACAAAACAATTGCAGGAACAGGCCTTTATAGCATGATGGTCAGACTTGGGAATAGATTTTTTTTTTTTTTTTTTTTAAATTTAGAGTACTTGGAGTGCTTACATCTTATCTGAGCAGTGAGGAGTGCTGGATCTCTAATAAAGAAATTCTTTCTTCATTCATCACTGGAATGACTGCTGTTTTGAAATTACAAAATTCAAAGTTTAGAAATTCTGAGTAAAAGTCTAATTTATGATATAGTTTCATTCCCTCTTCTTCCTGAACCCTTCCAGCACCTCCCATCCCAAAAGCACCTCCAAAGTAGATATACTAGTGTTGGTGATCACCGAGTTATGTAGATCTGCTCTGGTCAGCACTGGATTGCAGAAGGTGAAGCACTCCAAGAGCTCATTTATTATAGTGTTTCAAGTGTGGTTACCACAGGTGGAAAATATTGAGTCTCTGGCACAGATACAGCAGCCTAATCTTGTCCCTGAGCAAAATCAAAAGCTCTGAACAGAGACTAAGGAGATGAGAACCGAGTTACCTTTCTTACAGACTTGCTGAGGCTGTGGGCAGGTCTGACAGTAAGTAAAGCATAAGCTCTGCATTGGATGGCTGGAAGGATTTATGCATTTAAATGCAGCATTAGGAGGAACCTTAAGCACCCACTTTCTGTGACCAAAGTTAGCGTTAGCTGTCTCTGGGAGACCCTGCCCTTCCAGGAGCCCTTCCTTTGCAGGCATCGTGGTGGCATCATCAGTAGCTTTCTTGCTGTGGCTTGCTGCGTCTTAACCATTGCAAGGTGCCTTTTGTGAGTTTCTTCAGAGTTTTGATTTTTTTAAATAGATTTCCAGGATAGGCCATATTTCATATGAAAAAAACAGAGCAAAAGGAGGAGTGGAAGCAGTGGAGTGGAGTGAGAAGAAAGCTCTAAAACTCCAGAGACCTTTCAGCTACTTTGAACTGTCCTAAGAGGCATTATAAATAACTATCACAAGCCCAGTTTTTCACCCTTCATTAGGTATTCTAATCCGGCTGTATTTATTGATGATGATTCTCCAGCTGAGCAAAACTTCACCATTTGTAGTACTCGAAAAAGTCAGTGAAAGACGAAATGCAGAGCTGACGTTGGTAGACAGAGTACAGACCATAGCCAAGAAAGCTGCATTTCTGGCTCCAAATAATATTTTCCAACCCCCTCCATAGTCGGAGACTTGCCAGGTCCCCATTTAACTTCTTAAATTATTGTATGTACCACCTGAAATCAAAGGTAGACATGACTTTGTCTTTAAGCAGGCAGTCAGGTTTAAAATTATGGCACCTAAGAGCCAAGGGAAATTTTCTAGGTGCTAAATTTGGCTCCAGAGCTGCCATTCCCAGCACAGTAGAATAGTTCACCCCAATCCAAGAGGTCATGGCAAAGCATGAACGAAGGTGTTAATGTAAAACCCCAAATCCACAGACTCCTTGATTTATGGAGTTGACTTTGCTTTCTAGGAACGAAGAACAACATTCATTAGAGATGCTGATGGAAAAATAGCTTTCATGTTTTTCATGTCACAAGGCTTAGATTTGCCATTTGTTCCTGCTACTTATAGTTCAGGATGCCGCAGATGAGCTGTGTTTCGTGGTGGCTCGTGGAGCCTCCATAGGTTGTGGACCTGGCAGGACTGAAGGGGCTCTACCAGGCGGGGGAGCAAGGAGAAAGAGGGACTAATGAGACTGTGAATATGTATATATGCTAATAGAGGCACATGGGCCTCTCTGAAGCAAAAATAAATGGCGTAAAATCCTGTTGTTGTTGACCTCCAGGACTAAGCTGCTCCTGTTCTCAGCCTCCTCCTTTGCCGCAGAGGTCCAGGAGATATGTTTGTAGCTATGGCAGGGCAGGTGTACCTGCAGTTGTCAGGATCTCCAGCTTGTGAAAAATGTCAGGCATGAATTTACTGAGAGGGAGGGTCAGTGGAGGGGGAAGGAGGGACAGTTGATGTCACAGCTCCTCTTCTCCTTCCCACATTAGCATCACCAATGTGCTGGGTGCTTTATGTTACAGATGGGAAGAAGTTGTACCACTCCCATCATTCCTATTAAAACCGTTGCAGTCTCTACCCCTGAAGGCCTTTACCTACTGAAAGGCTCTGCTGATCCCGAAATAAGACAGAGAAGTGGGAAAACACAGAGAAGAAAGCCTGCATTTGAATCATGGCAGAGTAGGTCAAGGGGATATTTAAACATGCCTGCTATTGCACAGGGATGAGTCCCTCTGCATCTCCCTGGATGGCACCATGATACTGTGGAGCTGCTGTAACTGTGCAAACTCCTGAGGCTCTGACCTCAGCAACAATTAAAAAAAAAGTCAGAAAGAGTTTTCCTCCAGTAGATCCTCCTCTGTCCTTGGTATCCGTAAGCTACAGCGGGTGACCGCAGTGTGAAGGTAAACCTTGCATTGACATGGAGAGTGATGAATAGTTTCTATCCTGAAATCCAATCTCTGAAATTGATTGCACCGTCACAGTAAATCCATTACTGGAGCAGCCCATTTTACCAACAGTACATTTCAATAATTTATTTTAGAATAAAAGGCTTTTTAAAGTATCAGATGAAATTAAGACCAGTTCTTTGATATCTGTAAATACTGGAAGCCCTGCTTCAGATTGAAGTGTCATAGATACTTCCTGAAAGCAAAATTATATTTCATATAGATAACAGGCTAGAGAAGGGGGGAGGGCTATGGGGAACGGGAGGAGTCTCATTAAATGTATGCACCTCCCTGTTGGGGAATGGCCAGTTCTGTGGTCTTTATGTAGGCAGAATTGCTCAACGGCTTATATTTTGAAAATCTGCACAACAGTAGCTAGAAATGTAGAGACCAACAGTTCAGTGCATCATGTCTTTGCACCAATGTTCGGACAGGCCAGCATGCTTTTGTTCAGAACTAATGAGGTAGCGGATACAAACACCCAAAGCGCATCAGGCCGTAAGTCCATCTAGCCTTGCACCCTGTCTTTACCAAGCGCTGGTAGTGGGTAAATGTAAGACAACAGGAGCAACCTCACATGTCCCGTCACAGCACCTGGTGAGCTAAGCTGGAGGGACTTCCACTGAGGTGCTTGGTACCCCTTGGTAGACATCTTTATTTCTTTTACATCTGGAACTGTATGAAAACCAGAGCATTAAATAAGTGTTAAGTCAAAAGGAAGACACATTGTTCACGGTAGTCAGCAAGAATAACTAGCATTGGTATCAACTTCCTAATTCTCCTTGTTAAGATTTTGAATGTGTAGTTATCTATAGGCCTGGTTATTCAGCTCTAATGTTATCTGTGGGTAGCTCTGGAGTCCATGTATTTCTCAAGAAAGCGTCATCTACAGACCCACTAGATTTGCACAATCCGAAAGTTGCTTTCTGGTACTACGTGCGTGTGTGTGTGTTGACCTGGATGGAGTAACCCAGCGCCTACAACAGTGTTGAACAGCATCACGTGAGCCCAGACATCAGAGACAGAAAGGCTGGACAGTCAGTTCTGACTGTAAGTATAGACTGTCTCTGGTGGTGTCTTCCAGGATTTTGTTCTTAGGAGATACATCACTGGGTTACTGGGAACTGAAAAAGGTAAAAATGAGACAGTATGCTTCATTTACAGGTCATTTTTATCTTCCTTTGACCATTTTCAGAAGTAATACTCTCTCCTAGTTGATGAAATGATGATTTGTAGAGCTTTGTGCCTTTTCCTGTAGGAATTATTTTACTTGAGATAACAAAACAATCTGAAAGGAGCAGCGGCACCCATACCCTGCCTGTGCACACGCCTCCTGTCTTTGGCTGCAGGACTACTGCAAAATAAATTCACAGACTGCTGAAAATGGGCTCTTGCTTTTGATGAGACGGTCCTTTTTTTAACAATTGGTCTCTGGTTATGACGTGACACATTAACCAAACGTTGTGCTTGTAACATGGCTATTTCCCCGCACTATGGCCGGCCTCTGTATTGCACCTCTCCTCCAGGCAGAGCGGCACTGACCTGTTGTAAAGCAGCCAGTGCTGGTTTTAAGGCAGTTGGAGGTTTCTGTGTTCACTGCGTGATGTTCTGCAGCTATCAGAGCACTGAGTAATGGGATCTGGGTTTAGGAAGCTGAAAGAAGGGAAAAAGTCAAGCAGGGGTATATCCCATTTTTAATAAACATGTAACATTTTATCCTCCATCTTCTGCCTGTTTACAATACAAATAAAATGAGCTGCCCTTGGTGTGACATTCTTTGCATTTTTACATCAGCTTAACCCTGGAAAAGCTTAATCCTGGTTTAATGGTCTTTTAATAGAAGTGGTCAGTAGTTTGGTAAATGTTTAAGTGACAGGTTGACAGACGTGGAGTTAACACTTTAATCCTGGCTGCAGGCCAAATGGCTACCAAGCTGGTTTTTCTTTAAACCTGAGAGTGGGGTGTTTATTTCCAACTCAGCCTCAGGTTAGAAGTGGTGGCTTAGGCAGCAAAGTTTGCTCTGAATGTTTACAGGAGGAAAATGGCTGTCGCACTGGGTTATCAAGAGGTACCTTTGGGTGGTGTGAAGTATTTCTATCCCAAACCTTTGACAGACAATTTCCTCTTCCGCTGCAGCATGCAATAACGTTATTACAGGTGGGTCTGAATGCTCTGTAGAAAGATTGTCTTTCTCTTAAATCCTATAGACTTTCTCTGTAAGTGATTGCTATAATATAGAATCACAGAATCATTTAGGTTGGAAAAAACGCTTAAGATCATTGAGTCCAACTGTAAACCAACACTAACACTGCCAAGTCCACCACTAAACCATGTCCCTAAGTGCCATGTCTACGCTATCAAGAATTCCAGAAGCAAAGTATTAGATGGAAATTTCTCAGAATAAGCAGGTACTTCTAAATGTTGTAAATAATAGTGTCCCTACGCACTGGGCATCTTGGATGAATTTCTCACAAAATCAGGCAGGGGTTTAGAGCTGAGCTTTTGTGATAAAATCTGGGCTATAGAGCTGATGCCCTTGTAATCCAGATGTGGTTGCATCCCTGGATCATGCTGCCTCCTGAGCCGGCTCCTTCCCCAGCTCTGGCGGTGCACATCTGGTGCCTGTCCGCATGCATCCCTCCCCGGTTGTGCCGGTGCAGGAAGAGCACAGCACTGCTCAAGTAGCGAAGGACCAAAGTGAAACAGGAGTTAAAGAAAGAGACTGATGCCTCAGACCGCCTGTGAATCCAGCGCAGTTCTCGGAAGAGAGAGCAACATGCTGGGGTCCTATAAGCCTCAGATATGCCATCGTTTGATTTAATGCATTTCTTATGTCAGTAGTTCTCTGAAAAGGACTGAAATAATTTCTTTTATGTTCCAGACCATATTTTGCTTAGATCAATCTGTTAAACAGTAAGTTTTAATTTTATGGGAACAGTCTTTCTTCCTTTATGGAGGAGGGGTTTAACAGATTCATTACTTGCTACCAGCTTACATGGGAAGCAGTGAGTTAGTATGAACAGACATCTTGAACATATTTCAACTAGTAAAAGAAACTTTATATTTTTTTAAATTTACACACCATACTTTTAGCTATGCTTTATTTTCCCCTTCATTTTGGAATTTACCCTGCTAAGATTTTTGGTATATGTTCAGCGTGTGTGTGTATGTTTGAATATATGTCTGTATATAAAGTATATTCAGCTTGGAATGACCTATTCACAGAGGGATAGATTAGAAAAAAGTCTCTCCCGGTGATTGACAGTTGCACTCAGACCGTGGGGATTATGGGGGATCAATGAGGATTATCTCATTTACTTTCATTAACCCTTGAGTTTACTTTGCCGGTTTTCTTCCACATGCCACTCAACTGAATGTTAACAGTTTCTTTTAGCAGTCAACTTTGCTGCCAAAGTCGAAGGCTGGTTTTTAGTTTAGATATGTTTTAGTGCTCTAAAGTGGTTAGTGATAAAGAGAGATATTAATGTTAAATGTCAGTAAGAATTGATGCTCTGCACTGCTATAAAAAACTTTTTTCAGAATTAATCCATTTTATCTAATTAACTCAGCTCAATGGAAACAGAAATTTAACTCCTATGGGCATTTTCTTCCTAACATCCTACAATTTCTTTGTAGGAACTTTTGAGGTAAAATCAAACAGAAAATTTAATTCCCTTCCCCTATGGTGAGCAGTTCAATACCTGTCTACATAAATTTGGAACTTTCATGCATTACACATTGTAAAAAAAATTCCAGTTGGTGTTCAAGCTACACATCTAATTCTTGCTGGTGAGAGATACCAGTCTGAGACCTTTGGGAGCCGAAGTTAAAAAACAGGTAGAGGAGATGGTCCCTGGAGGACCCTGCTTTGTCCTCGGCCTTTTTGCAAGGTTGCTAACAGGTGCCACTTTGTACCGGCAAGATGGTAGTTTTATTTACGTTGATATATATCCAGCATCCGCAGGAGAGAAATCCTCCATTGTATCACCATTGCCAAAGCCAGGTCAACTTCTGGCAGTCGTAAAAGCATGGAATGAGAAGTTTGGTGAAGGAGCTGGTTTTGCATTCAGAGTCCTGTTGGCAGGAAATAGTCCTTCACTCAGATTTGAAGGAGGAAGATTTATCAAAATTATTCTGATTCCAAATGTATGGTGTAGGAATAACCTCCTGCTTCTTTTCCATCCCTTCTCTCCCAAGGCCAAGAACAAAATAAAGACGGTACGTGAAATGTGAAACCTTTTGGTATCTTGGAAGAAATGAGTTTCTTTGCTGATGCTTGGGCAGCACAGTTGCTTATGTGACTGCATATTACATGTGTAATACTAATAAAAAAACATGGAGAGAAAGCTACTTAATCCCACTTTTGCTCCCATGTGACTCTTCTAGGGGAACGTCCAGCTTTCGAATATGTGGGACTAAATGCAGGGTGGTTATGTATATCCACAGAGGCTGAGCTCAGCCCAGAATCCCCTGGATTAAAGGCTGGATATAATTTTCATTGTTCATGCTTTGCACAACTGTCTACTGTATTTCAAATCCTGTGTTATACACTTGCAGATCATGAGGGAAAGATATGGCTGGATGTGTCTGGACAGATGCTCCACTGTACACTGCTCCACTGAAAAAATGGCTTTGACACTTGAGGGTCAGGTTATAGGCTTTTTTTTTTTTTTACAAGCACTAAAAAAATCAGTTATATATAAGTAAGCAGAAGTTCAACATTAGATTTTGGTGTGCAAATTTGCGTAGTTCTAAAATGCTCTTATGAAGTACGAACAGCATGTCAGTGATGCTAAGGGAAATGTGTATTAAAATTCATGTTAGTAAGCTATTTGATAAAATTAAAGCTAAAGTTAATTAAGGATAAAATTAATATTACTGACTAATCTAAAATGCTAAGTAATATGAACAGTCTTTTTTTTTTTAAACAGAATTTTATTAACTAATTTTCTAGGAAGGTCTTTTACAGAACCTCCTTCTATGTGCTCAGGATATGGCTAGACCCCCAAGAATGAATTATGAAAAACAATTCTTAATGTTATGGAAGCTACTGAAGCCAATGAGATATCTTTACTTGAAGTTAAACAACGTAAGTGGATTCATGGCACTGGGAAGTATTCCGGTAAAACAAAGAAGGTCCTTCCAGGCACACCCGTTGCTTTGTAGTATTATGCAGAATTGTTTCTAAAATATGTATACATAATATGATCCTGTCAAATATACCTAAAAAAATAATTGGAAAATCCTGGTTAGCCACTTTGTGTCCTCTGCCAATGCAGAGTCGTGCAGGCAGGAATTAAGGTGCACCAGACTAATCTTATTTTTAAAAATCAACTTTCTATTTCCAAACTCATCTCCAGTCTTCTGATTTTATTTTTTTAATTATATTTGAAAACAATTGCTTTCTTTGGTGTTTTCTTTGGTGTTTCAAACACTTCCAGCTGGAATTTGCAACTACCTTTATCTAAGAACTTAGCTGCAATCTGCTAGGGCATGTTCTTCGGTTAAACAAATAAACCCAGAAATGTTTGGGAATGAAGGAACATCAGATGTCAAAGGCGGCTTCATGCTCTTGAGAAACTTTTTACGAGGTGCCTTAAGGTGCCTAAAATAGGAGCAAGTCCTGCCAGAGGGAGGATGTTAGCAGGGCTCCTAATGAGCGCAGGTGCCTGCGACTCCTCTGTAGTTAGGAAATGAAGAAACACAACAAAACCAAACCATTTTCTGCCTTAGCAACTCATCCCAAGTGCAAGAAGTAGAGATTTCCTTCAGGTTACACAGTTACTTACTCTCCAGTCAACCAATTAGTGCCAGACAAGGCAGTGACATCTGGATTTGGTTAGTAGAGCATTAGCTGTTCATTGGGATGTTTTGACTGGACTCTTCAATGGGATTTATTGTACTTTATAGTTGTTTATTTTCCAATCAGAGTCAGCCTTTAAGTCAAGATTGCTGCTTCAGCCCCTTCTGAGCAAAAAGAAACACAAAGAAAGAGTCTCCTCTGACTCTTAGGTAGAGAGGGTTTCTCAGCAATTATACATAGGCTTAAAACACTGCAGGGCAGACAAAGTCAACAGAGTGCTTACCGCATGCTGGTTAGCAGAGCAGAGGTGGCAAGAGGGTGAGGCATGGCGACAGCAGGGCAGGTATGTCTGAAAATACATCTGGCACTTGCTTTAAAAATAAAGGTTATTCATCTGAAGCTGGGAAAAAAAAAAAGCAAGAATGGGATTTCCTGCATTTTAGCATCGTCTAGCAGAAGCAAGAAGAGCGAGTGCTCGCTGTCACGCTCACACCTCGCTGACCTGCAGACCACGCACCTATGAGAGCCGAAGACAAGTATCTGCAAACCGCCCGTGTCTCATCTGCTGAGGTGGCTTCCAAGGAAGCGTGCCTTGCTAGTGAGGTGATTTTTCATCGTGGGATTATCTTTTTGAGATTGGAATGAATTCTGAAAGGACACTTTGCTTGCTAGGGCCAGTGACGTCCAGCACCTGGAAAGTGCATGTAGTAATTACAAACACAGCCCAAATTCACTTGGCCTGAAGGAAAAAGGCTCCCTCTAACTTTTCACCTCTGCCCGGTCACACGCTGGGGCATTTGCGATAACAGCATACAAAGCCATTGTGCAGAAATGCACCCAAAACTGACTGTGGAAGTACTTCTCAAAAGTACGTGTGTAGAGAGCAGCCTGATTATTCCTCGTGCATTGAAGCCTGAGTTTCACAGACAGTTTTAGGTGCCTAATTTCAGAGCAATTTGGGGAAAAAAGGTCATACACGGGCTCTGAGCCCAGTTAGGAGGTGGGAAGAGATGAAAGTCTGCAGCTCTTGGCCCTGGGAGACAACTTCCATGTGGAGCTCTGCACTCCTCCTCGCTTCCTGCACCATCACACCGAAGCATGTTGGTGGCATTTGGCTCAGTTGACCAGTCGGGTGAGCACTCGTGCTCTCCTGGGGATGCCGGTGGCAGGCGGAGGCCCACCCAGCCAGCTGGGTTTAGGGGCCCAAGAGCAGGAGGCTTTCCTGATGTGGAAATCTGTTTCTCTGACACACACCTGGTATTCCTCAAAATCCCAGCTGTACCTCATTGCCTGGCCATAAAATAGCTATGTGCAACTGAGGAGGTATCACACAGTGTCCTCCAGCCTACACAAACAGCCCTAAGTCTGGTTCTTCCCAAGAAGACTTTGGTGCGCAGGTGAGGTGTCCCATGTTGCTAATGGATCGAGCAGCAGGTCTTCTGTAAAACTACCACCCACCCTCCGTGGCCGGCCCGCAGACCTCTGCTGACGCTTCCCCTCTTTAAGCAAACCCCAGGAGCTGCGTCAGTCTCGTTCAGCACCGTTTGGCAGACCTTCAGACTTATTCATTAAACCTCCAGCCAAAAAACGTGCAGTTGCAGACTCACCATGGCTACCTCTTTTATTACCTGGCTCTACATAATCTGTAATTTTTTTTTTAATATTATCTGGACTGAAGTCCAGCAAAAGTGCATGTTTCTATGCTGGCCGCGTTTCAGTTCCTAATCCTCACTGTACAGAAAGCTAGGATTGCTTTTTTCCCCCCTCTTTTTTTTTTCCTTTATCAGTGTTTCCTTTGGGTCTGCATTGAGCTGCTTCAGTGATATTCAGTCAAGATTAAATATTTTGCACTTAACATCATTTCTGCTACATTTTTTTCCTATTTATCCTAAGCAGAAGTGTAATTCACAGAGGAATACATCCTCAAATTATACTTTAGCAGCAGCCTAGCTGGCCTTTCTCTCAGTCTGTTCTGAAATGAAAATGACTTTGAGCTCACAAATGGAAAAACCCAACAACTTCATTTGAGAGCAGGTATTAAGACTTGACGCATTACCAAATATGTCAAAAAAATAACCGAGGACTGAGAGTCCTGGGGGCATCGCATTGGCATTTGAAATTGGGTAATAGATAGGACGTTTGTTTTTCACTCACCGCTTTGCTGGTAATTGTTGGTTTTATACCACAAATTTGATCGTACGGAGCACACAGAATTTGACCTCTCCCTTCCCTTACCTCCAACCACTTGCACATGCTGTTCCAGCGCGTTGGCATTTGGGACTGGTGCTAAGAGAGACCACATGGAGTGTTTCAGATTATAGGCAAGGGAGGTGATCTTAATTCGTTCTGATGTGCTCGTGTTTTCTATGCGTGTCTGTAATGTCATCAAGAGCTTCTGGGGGAAACTGCTAACCTTGCAGCCTGTCATTTTTAATGGAGGGAATAACAAGTAAAATCACCTAATTTGCTATGAACGTGAAGTGGCAAATTAAAAATGCCTGTGTCATCACATTTGTCTGGAGGTATTTCCTGACCAAACAAAGGCCCAACTAATAAAGCGTATTCCAGATTTTCACTAAATAATGTGGGTTGTTACATAATAAAGTCTCCATGCTCCTGGCCCTGCTAGAATCTGTGGGGAAACCTCTGGAGCTCGACTGTTCAGAGAGGCAGAAAGTATCTGGGCTTATTAGACCTTCTTGCATGGAGGAGGTGTACGTACAGTGCAAATTTTATAGATTTGTCTTGGCCAGACTTTTGCCAGTGCTGTGTCGTGCTCATGGCTGCCAAGGTTTGGAAATCAGCACAGTGCATGCTACAAGGAAGACTTTTGTCCCCTGGATTCCCCCCCCCCCCATATATAAGCCGAAAGTCTTTATATTTGAACTAAATATTTAAATGCTCTGTTATTCAGACAAATGAGAACATGATCTTGGGCCTGAGCTGTGGAATTAATGTCAATACACTGGAACATTTTAACTGACCTAATGTGTGTTTGTTGGGATTATGCCAATCGTCAGGTATGTTTCCACATATGAGAAAATTCTTTGCTTTCACTAGAGTGGCTTGGAAATCTGCAATTCAGACTACTAGAGGCTTTAACTGAGCCTCTGGTGGACTGGGGAGCCGACTTGGGGAGACCCGGTTCACTCTCAGTTGGACTTTGAAGAAGATGTGTGGGATTTCCTTTATCATGTCTTCCATGCTAATAATCATCAGACTAAACCCCCAAAAGGTTATTGTGCTCGTTGTAGCATTCATTTTCATATTTTTTTCCTAAAAGGCTCAGATTTTATAATTCACGTCAAACCATCCCAGTTTTCTTCATGCCGTATACCTGTGCTACCACATGGTGTGGACTTTGCCAAATGGAGAACCCATTTACTGTAAGATAAAATAGATCTTTGCTCATGGCATGACCCCACCAGCAAACGCTGCCTGTAAAGCCCTGATACATGCTCAGCAGCAGCTTTTCAGCCAGCTCGGGCTGTCTGCGGCCAGCAGCACAGTGCAGGAGGCAGAGCGAGCCGACCTTTGAAAGCTGAAGGGAGCAATTGCAAAAGCATGTAAGTGAGATAGGATTCTTCTTCAAAACTGACCTGAATCTACGGTGGAAAAAATTACTTTTGAAAATGGGAGGTGGGCTCCAAAACCACAGAGGTGCCTTATAAAAATGCTACCCCAGAATGGTTTTTGCTTTTTGGTTATTTTTGCCTCTTATTTTCATTTCTGGAAAAGACCTTCAGCAATACATTTCTATATATTTAAGGTAAAAGGTATCAGAAAACACTGATATGCCTGCATTTATTTTGGATGAAATAACATACATGTCAGCTGCGGACTTCAGGTGTCTGAACTTGGAGGTAATGTGAAAAACGAAGAGAGAAACCAAACTGCCCCGGTGGCAGAAAGGTGCTTGGATTATCACCTTGGTCCTTCTGCTGAGGTTCAGCATGGTTTGGTACCCCTGTAGAAATCCCAGGAGAAAAGGGCATTAAGGAATTAGCTTGGCGATGGGAACACATGAAAAACATCGCAGCTTCCAGAGCATTTTGAAGCCTTGATTTGGAAGGAGGTTTCCCATGTAGACCCTGAAGGTGAAAGGCCTCCCTGCTTTGCCAAGGTACCACCATTAACTTGGACAGGATGGCTGCAGGAACAGCCACGTGAAAATGGTGGCTTTTAAGAGGAAGATCAGGAGGCTGAAATAAAATTTTTAAAAAAGCAAAATGAGATGGTAAAATGGTAAAAGGCACAGAAGTTCTCACTAAAAGATGAGCTGCAGTATCTCTGTGTGTCACCAGGGACTTTGGGCCACAGGGAAGTTCATTCGAGGGCGCTGTGCACAGTGTGAGAGCTGTTGCTAATGGCAGCTTCACAGTCGCTGGAGTTTATCCATTACCATCTGTCTTTATTTTGTACATCCTACTCAGGGAGACACCACAAATCAAAATGACTTGGTACGTCATGCCCAATCCTCCAGCCGGGCTGTGCGGTGTGTGTGGCTGGCAGCGCTGAGCAAACTGCTCGGAGACAGGCGGAGGGCAGGAGCAGGGGCTTCCCAAAGAGGATGGAGCCGTATTGTTTGCTCGGTATCGGCTCTACCGCTCTAAAGGTCACAGTGAATTGAGAATAGGAGCCCTAGTGAGTCAAGATAGTTAGACATAATATCTGGCTGTTCTTGCCCTTTTCTGTTTTTCTCAGTGGTCTGGTGCTGGGCTCCAAGTTGTGAACTTCAGAAAGTTGCTGCAGGTGTGGTGCCAGTATCTCCTCTGAGCAGCTGATAACGAGAGTCTTCCCCATCAGCCTGCCTGAAAAAATTCTCTTTCAAGTGAGTGATCTCTGATGGCCAAGGAAGTGTGACATAAATTTTTCCCTTTGAAAAATAGCTTCTGTGCGTAATGCTGCCAGCATAAAGCCTCTTAGTCAGCAATTCTCCCTCTATACGTTAATTTTACTGTTCTGCAACATTGTTTTCCTTAAGATAACAAAACAAAAATGTTTAACAAGAGAAAGAAAACCAGTGTAAGGAAGGCAGTAGATGGTAACTAGGACAAGCAGATGTGATTGATAGTAAACAAAACAAATGCCATCTTCTCTGAATAGTTTGATGATGCTCGATGGCTGTTTGCAGACTTAAGGCGAATGATTTTGGGGGGTTCTCGCTTGTCTCTCTTCCCTGCAGCCACTTTTCAGTAGTTGTATTAGGCTGATTTTATTATAGTTGTAATTTCAATGTAGCTTTCCAATTTGTTGTAGCGTTTATCTGGGCAAGGGTCGTAAAGATTCATGTTCTAATAGCCAGGAGGACTGACTGGTGGGGTTGAGCTTGAATCTCTTGCTGTTGAAGGTGGGGAAACGCTGAGAATGAGGTTACTGATGGTGAAACCCTAGCTGTGAACTCAACTGATGTGCACACATCTACAAAACCAGCAGCTCTACAGCCTCTTCAGGGGTCTCAGTTCCCTAGCAGTGCTTTGCCTTTTCTCTAAAACATTCATCTCATGAAATGTAACTTGGGGAACAAACCCAATTGCTGCATGCCAGCCCTTGTCCCCCGTCGCAAAATAACAAAAAGGCCCCCCCAAACTTAGAAGAATTGTTGTCCTGCTTCCTGGTTTCCTCTTTTATGGGCAGCAGGATGGGAAAAAAGTGCTCTTTCTTGTGTTGAAAACAACATGGAAAGAATAATCTGCAGCCAGGTCCCAACAGCGAAGAGGGAACATGATGTTGAGCTCCTGGCTGCAGTGAAATGGCAAATTCCAGGACGGAAGCCAGGGATGCCAGGCCGGACTGGGGAAAACACCAAACCATGAACAATCTGTGACCACAGAGCCAGCGAGTAGCCGGGGCCCCCGTTACACAGGAATTTTCTGTTGGCAGGAGAAGCAGCCGCGTGCTGCCGGGAGCAGTGCCGGTGCGAGCTGCCGGGCCAGCCGTGTGGCACCACGGGGAGCGGGCTGGTCCGTGGACCACCCTGGATGCCAGCAAATGGTGTCTTGAAATGAAGTCTGTGCTGTGCCACTGCTAACCTGTGGTCCCCGCTGCGATGGGGTGCTCATGGGGAGCGTCTCCAGGTCTGTGTTTCCGTAACCATGTCTTAATACATACGAAATTAAGGGATAAAGCAATTGTTTTAGCAAACCTGGAAACATGAGTGGCTTAATAAATATCTCTTTTACTTCACTCCCAGATGTCTACTAAACCTTATAAAATGGTTTCCTGAGTAGCCTGGATAATAATTATGGAATTTAGCATTATCACAAATCTGACAATTGCTAGCTTGAGTTCCATTATTTCTTTTTTTCTTTGAGACTTCTCACCTTCTTTCTTCCTGGGAGAGCTGAGTCTAGACGGTGAGCTGGGAACACAGGAGAAAGCGAGGCAGAGAGGGTGCCTTCCTAGTACATCTGCTCCACCCTGTAGTCCAAGTTCTGCACATGTGCTTTATTCACAATTATTTCTAACTAGTTGTCACAATCTGAGGCCTCGTAGACTGAGAATCTAGGAGAGTCTGTTGCCTGTATAGGAACAAAAATATCCCTTTTGTCTTTGCAATCAATGTTGCTTCATTTGAATGGTGCTGTTGGCTGCTGCTCATCTCCTGGGGTAGAAGAGAGGAGCCCCACGCAGAGCCGGAGGAACCTCCTGACCCTCACCTCTTCTCCTTACATCCTCAGGCTCATTTTTTTCCCTTACATCTTACATAAGTAGCAAGAGAGCACTTCTAGGCAAGACTCCCAAATATTTGATTTACAAGAAGTGAAAGAGTCAGTAAAACACTTGGACCATCTCCTGCGGATGGAACGGAGCTGTTTCCCAGGGCATGTTCCCTGGATCGGTCCGTGTGTGTACATACATGCATCGACGCAAAGCAGCAAGAAAAATAAAGTACGTAATGACTGGGTCACATTTTCTGCTCTTGATGAAAACTGTTCAGCTGGAGAAGAGCATCCAGCACTAATGTAATTGTGTGATCCAGCACTAATGTAAGTGTGTGAGCGTTACAGAATGGAGTTACTCTTCCCAGAAGAAAGATTGCAAACCTGGAGAAGTCAGTACTGAAGTCAAAAAGCTTCTAAATGTGCCTAGACAGGGAATAATACAGCACTGCCAGCAAAACAGCCTCCAGTTTGAAGTGATGCCATTCAAACATTATGAAAGTAGAGCAAGTTCAAAATAACATTTTTAACCCAGACTAAATTGCACTGATCTCAGAAGCACACGGGGGGGTCCTGACGTTGATGTCCCTGTATCCTGTGGCACAGGGCAGGATCACTTTGACTGATCTTCCCCTGGATCTTGTGCAAAGCCTAAAGCAGCTTTGCTGGAGGAGGTTGTCCGGCTGCCCAGCCACATGAAGCACTACGGTGTTTTCGTAGTAAGGACCGGTACAAATTGATAAATCAAGAGAATCGGTAAAAATGAAGAGCAGCAATGGGCCGGAGGAATGCTTTCCTTCCTAAAACCTTCCCTGTCTGAATTGCAAGGACCTTTTCCACCTGGATCAGTAACATGAAGGGACCTTGCAAAGGGGCTTATAAGGGTTTTCTCTCCCCATCTCCAGTTTCAGCATCTTGGGGATATCGCTAGCCTCCAGCACTGGCCTCTTGCGGCAGAAACATGTGAACTCCGGAAGCTCTGCTACGGGTCTCAGATAGGGAAGCTGAGTACTCGAGTCAACACTTCAAATTTATTGATGTCTTGCACAAATATTTATGGGGCCATTTCCTCCCCCAGTGGCAGGCAGAGAGCCAGCAAGCCCGCTAATTTATGGCATGGTATTTATTGACAGAAATGTATAATTGTTTTACGTTTAAGCAGAAAACTGTGGGTGCTGCGGCATGGGGAAGGGATGTGTGTGCTGAGAGCTCAGTGAGAGAGGGGGAGCCTGAGGGGCTTTTGCAGCAATTTCCTAACACAGCAAATCAGGGGCACTGCGTGATGTGCCAGCGCTGGGACCCCCGGGAGCACTCAGGTCCCTTGGCACTGGGCTCTGCTGTTCCTCCTCTTCGTTGTCCTTACTCCAGCAAACTTCACTGACTTTGAGAGGAGTTTGAGGAACAATTTCAGGATCCAGCTGGTAACCCTGCAAAACTCTGACCCACATGGCATGGACACATGCAGCATCTCCTGGATCTGCTGTCCAGGTTATTTGACAGAAATACCGATGCCCCATACTGAATTTCTCAGATTTTATATTCCCAGACAAGATCTCTCTACACTGAAAACTGCTGGCTCTCAGCTCTGGAAATACATATTTAAAAAACAGAGGGACTGCATACTTGTAGGCTCCCAGCTCTGAAGAGCTGCCAGAGGGTTATCTCCTGTTACAGCCCCCGCGGCTGCGACCCAGCTCCTTCTCGGCTCAACCCAGTGAGGCATCAAGCACAGGCTCAGCATTAACTGGAGTCCCACAGGCCCAGTCCTCCACCTCCCCATAGGTCCATGAGTGAATGAGCAAAAAAATATCGCTAGACCATTTCAAACTCAGTATGTGTAAACTAGAGGAAGCAAGAAGTCTTTGCCAGACAGATGACACAAGCACATTGAGGTTTCCTCCACTCTTTGGCCCTGGGGTGACAGGGTGGGCTTTTCAAATACAATGTGGTTATGTTTTCTCCTTGGCAAAGCTTCCTCACGAGCTGTATCACCGGCACAGGCTGGGAAGCAGAGCAGAGCAGTGGGCAAGCGAGGAGCCTGGTTGCTTTGCAGCACTCCAGCAATGCAAATCCCAGCAGATTTGCACTAGGAAGGTGCCAGCCCAACATCAAGGCATGGATAGAAGGGTGCAAAGGTGACCAAAAGCTACCTTCATCCATTCTCCCCTTTCCCCTTCAGTGACGGATCTCCCTGAAGCCCAGCGCAGAGTCTAATCAAAGTGTTGCCTTTTCATGTGTGCCTAATCACACGGAAGAGAAAAGTCACCAAAACTGTATGTCCCATAATTCCATTATCAAAAATGCAATAAAGTAAAAGCATCCTTACAATGCTTTGTCACTGGCATGTAAAAAATAAAATAAAAAAAAGCACAGGCATTAATTTAAAACAGAAACGATATTACAGTAACTGTGTATAGTGAGAGTTTCAATTTTAATTTTAGTTCATTATCTTTTTCCTTATTAAGAAAGGTAAATCTGTTTTGTGTTTTCATTATTTCATTAGCTCAAGAAACCTCATCAGTAACCATGAAAGCTGCCAGCATAAATAGCACAATTTTCATATGTGAGATGGAATAATTTGCTTAACCACCTATTCAGCAGAGGCTGGAGCTAACAATTAGAGAAAGCAGCGTGATTCGAAAATAAGTTACAATTGATTGTGTTTCAGTGGAAATGAAGTTTGGAATGTGCTAATTGGATTTCATGTACACATCTGAGCCACAGTAAGTTGACATGAGACTTGGGACACCTCGTGAAAGAAGACTCTTCTTAGGAAATGTACAAAAAATTGTTTAATATAATATTTAAAACACAATTAAAGCAACATGCTAATGACACCCTCACTTCTCAGAACTGACTGGTGACATCTTCTTCTAGGACTTACTCCCAGAAGGGAAAGTTAAGAAGTGCTCTGCAGGATGAGACATCGTGTGCCCTGGAAGTGCTTATGAACTGATTCACTTTGGAGCGAGTGTTTTAGAACATTCATAATTTCAGTACTTTTTTGGCCAAAATGTCCCATTCCAACAATGATCCTCGTGGCCTAATTGGTGATTAAAGGCAAGAGAGACAAAGTAATCTCTGATAGTCCATGCAGTGAACTTTACACTAGAATCAGTTAATTTTCACCTTTCGAAGAACCATGGAGGCAGGAAAGAAAGTTTCAAGAGGCCAGTTGGTCATTTCAGCTGAATTTTCAAAAGCCCTGTGAAAGGCAACATTTCTTTGTGGAAATGCAGAACAACACTGCTTGGTGTTTCTCTGCCCTGTCTTCTCATCACTGGTGATCCCTGTTCACATACAGAAAAGTTCGGGCTGTATCCAGGCGTGCGGTGGATTTGGGGGATGCTGTGGCCACTTGTTGGCCACGGAGCTGGAAGCACGTATGGGTTAAAGCCTTCTCTCTTCCTCCTGGCTCTCCCTGGCAGGTGTGAGCCTTCATAGGCAGGCAGCTCCACTTCCTCCAGAAGCCTGGCATCTGCTTGATTGTTTAAACTTTTGCAAAATATCTTTCATTATATTCTCTTTAATGTGTAATTATGGTCAGAAAAGTGATACGGCACAGCCAGCTCCTGGATCTGGAGATGATCGGCTCTTTATGAGTTGGCCAGAGGTGATCTATTCAAGCCATCACATGATTAGGTAAGAGCTATAAAACAGCACTGCTTTCTCAGGGGATTAGCAGAGCTTCAGCACAAAACTCTTTGTTACCCTTTGCACTGTCTAGTGATTTTTTTCTGCTGGAAACACGTCCGTACGGCAGTAACAGCAGAGCTGGCAGTGTAATGTAGGCAGTTAACCATGCAGATGCTGGTAAGCGGTCTAGCTAGCACAACAGAGAGCTCAGTGGAGGCTGATTTGTCCTGGGTTTCAGTTTATCCATCAGCCCCCGCTGAGCGCAGTGCTGGTGATGGCCAGCCCGTTGCTGAAACCTGAGCTCGCTCACTCGGAGGGAGCGGGTATCCCTGCGCCGTCCGACCATCTGGTGCGTAGACATTGCCTCTGCGTGCCTTAGACCACATCAGCTAATCTCTCCTAAGAGTACACCTTTACATCTCAATTGCTCCCAACTCCTTCCCTGTTCCCAAGGTGTCTGCCAGAGGGATCAGGAGCGAAATAATTGATGGTGACAGATTACTGTGCTCCTGGTCGTGGTGCCAGTTGTGCATCTGCTCCCTCTGGCCAGGCTGCATGCATCCCCTCAGCCTTTATTGCCTTAGTACCCTTTTTTGCCTTTTTGAAGGGTGCAGTTTGGTTCTTCCCACTCATGGGGCAGGCTCTGGACTCGGGACCCCCAATTTTTACTTTTTTCTATGACTGCATTTGCTGCTGGTGGGTCTTCTCTCTCAGAGCCTGAGACCAAGAGTCACAGTGGCTTCCTTAAAACTGACAGTCTCCCGTGGCTGCAGGCCTTTCCTTACCCTGACCTTGTCACTTAACAGCTCCCAAATGTTTACTGAGAAGTGGCATATCCTGCCACTTTTTAGTTTCTCCAAATGTCTATTAAACTTAACATACGCATACATCACTAATCATCCCAGTAGCCAATTAATATATGGTCTTCTTAAATTACTGGGCTGCTCCTGATAGTCATAACACTCATGAGCAGGCTTTGAGTCAGCACTTGGATGAAAAAGGTAGGGAGGCCAAACTTCAGATTCCCTACAGGTGTGGGTACATTGGTAACCCTCAGGGCGTGGTTCCACGATGCAATTTCTCCAGGTGCAAATCTGGTTTAAAAAGTTTCTGACCTTCCTGACAGCTTTTTCCTGTCCCTGTCCTTCATGCTTTTTCCACCTTGGTGTGCTTTATGGAACTGTTCCTTAGGCCACACTCCAAATTGGAAGAGCAACATTGTTCAGATTAAACTGAAACTGGGAAGTTCAAGGTGATATTTCATGGCCTTTTTGAAAGAAACCTTAGACTGAAGAGGCTCTGCGCTGCATCTGTGGTCAAAGCTGGTAAGTCAAGCAGGCAACACCCAACTGGCTGTATAGGTGTCTCCATGTATCAAAGGAAAAGGTGTTTTAACTACCTTTTCCACCCTACCCTATTCTGGTTTGGCTTCGCCTGGAAGACATGTGAGAGCAGAGGGTGGGTCAATTTTTGTTTGTTATTTTACACTGATAAACTTCTACAAGTTGCTCTGTTTTGGTGAAAATGCTATTAGACCTATCAGACCTGGACAGGTAGGATTGTGCAATCTATGCAGCAAAGATATATGAACTGCTAATCTGTAGGCAGTGAATCCTTTGTGCACTAAGGCTTCTTCATATGCAGAGGCTACTGAGACAAAAACAAAGAGGTGTTTGTTACTAGTAGCTATATGTGCACTGTAGAAACCCATCTGCTAACCAGAGGACCACCCACAGATCATTGTTTTGGACACTTAAAGTGTAATTTTCTTTTATAGATGTCCTGCAGTACAGATTCCACCAGGATTCTGGTCTCTGGCACAGACATATGTATTGAGCACACTGACAGAAACCTAATGACTTACATGGCTCAGCCATTAAGAAAATATTTCAGAGGTTTTTAAAGGAGAAGTCCTGAATTGTTTATGGAAACCTCCTTGGATCTCCTTTTCCAGGAATGCATTATTTATTGTGCTGGTACCACAAAGGGGTAGGGAAGGCATACACCCTCAGGAGGAGAGCTAAGCTCCCTGTTGTGTTTACTGTTGTAACAAAGCGCAAGGGCCTGGTTCTGATCTTATTCATGTCAGTGTAAATCATGAGCAATGTGGGCTGTGGACACGCGTTCTCTTCTTGCTTAAGTGGTGCCAGCACAGAAGTTAGCTGCTCTTTGCTGCTTTCCTGCTACAGGTTCCCACCTTGCCAGCCACAGGGCGTCAGCCACAGGGCACCATCCCAATGCCCTGCTCCTGGCAATAAGATGACCTGGCTGGGTGCTCTGGGCTGCTGTTTCCTTCTGCAGCCCCCCAGTGCTCGCTTTCCCCAGGAGGTGCATGGAGAAGGAAGCCAGGAGCACCTACCTGTGAAAAACATAATCATTTTGCCAAGCCAGGTGTGGAGGTTCACTTTAAATAGGAGACTTGGGGCTCAAGCCTCCAAAACAGCTTTGAAAATCTGTCTGTACTAAAAAATATTCATAGCATAGCAGTCCGTTTGGTGTGCCCATCAATGAATGATCCCACTGATGATCCCATCTGTGTGCGCAACCACTCCAGCCAGCTTTCCCCCTTGTTTTCTCTTTGCTGTCTTGTTGCCCCTGTCTTTGCTTGCAGTCAGAGCAGTTCTTCATCAAAAAGGTGCAGGGAGCCTGACGTTTTTACAGCTGTCTGCAAAATGGGCTAGCTGGGTGTATTCATCTCCTGGGAGAGGCAGCTTGGCCTCAGGAAGGGCAAGTGTTTGTAGTAGGACTGACTTGAGGAGGCAAGTCTTCTCTAGTCCATCCTTGACTTGCTGTGTGACCTGAGAAATGTCTCTTCACCTTTTTCTCAGACTGGGTTGCAAGACCTTTGTGCCAGGGGTGGTCTGTGATTATGGAGCTGTACTGCAAGCAGGGGTGTGTTTTAACACATTTTTATTATTGTTTATTCTTTCTAAGGTTTCTATGCAAGATATTTGAATGGTATCTAGCACAAAGTGGGGCATTGGCAGTCTGGATGTGAAATGAGAATGCAGAGTAATAGGAATGTCCAATGGTAAATACGTGAGAGAAGGACAAATCTCAGTCCTTATTCTTTTCTGCCAGAAACAAGTAGGGTTGTTTTCTATTGGTATTATGCCCAGTAAGACCAGGTGGGCATTTAATCCTTATTGGCAAAGGGTTCTTTGGGAGAGAGAGAGCCATTTTAGTCATAAGCTCATTAGTATTACATGTACAGAGACATGGATGGGGATAGAGGGGAAACGGTGTCAAGCTGTGTGACAGCTGTGTCCCCAAAAAAGCTGAGTCCGGTGACAGGAGAGAGGGTGCCGAATGAAGCTGCTGCCTGGGACAGAAGTCTTAGCAGCGTAGTACCCTGCTCTATGGCAGCTCTCCTGAGCACCTCCTTGCAACTGGTGGGTGACCGGCTCGTGACGAGCTGTGCTGTCACTGGTGTCCCAGCAAAGGAGGCAGCAGTGGCAGCAGACCATGAATACGCACAATGAGTTAGCTCAGGTGGATGAGCAAGAGGCCATGGCCGAGGGAAAGAGTTTCGTGCTCAGAGTGTGAGCCTTGACAGGTCTGCATGCTGGGGGTGGGAGCGGTGCATAGGAGGAATGTGTGCAAGGTGGTATCGCTCTCCCAAAACAACCCTCTGGGGCCAGAAACTGAATTTCAGTCTTAGAAGCACTGTTGAGGCTATAAACTAGGCGCTTGCTTCATTTCACTGCTTTCTGGCTGCCTGGGTTATAAATTGCCATTATTTCTGCTTTAGATTTATATTAAGGGAACTGCACGGAACTTCAGTCGAGGGGTCTAGCCCATTTCTTCTGCGTTTCTGATCCAGGGACAGGATTTTAGAAGGACAGACAGAAACATTAGCAATGCTTTGCAGTTTATGGGGTGAATTTGAGCTTGTAGGAAATCCCGTCATTCTTCCAGCACGTGCATTCATTAGAACTAAGGGCAGTTATACAGATGTTGGGATGGAGGAGGTCACCTCATAATGTCTGTCACAGGGCATCCTTTTTCAGTGGGTGTAGCTCTAACTTGGCAGAAGGCCGAGGGTTTAATTAGACTGACACTACAGTCTCATGGAGATTGAAGGGCATTTGACTTCATTTTTTTTCTCATGGTGTTTTGTTTTTAAAATGTCATTGCTAAGTACTTTAGGGACCTGTTTCGTCACTACATTATTTTTATTCTATGCCAGTGTCACCTCATTGATTTCTGGATGTAAGGCTGCAGGGCTCGATGCACCATGGAAATTCTGAGGTTGGCTTTGAAATGAAATCTGGAATTCAGCTTATTTGTCATCTTGGGGAGTTTCCAGGCTGTGGTCACACTGTGTGTGTTCGTGTATGCAGAGAATGAAAATTCTGCCAGTTTGAGGTTTCTTCCTGGACTAATGACAAATATCACTGCTGAGCCAATAGTCCTGTGGCTCATCTAATGTCAGGTGCCTTCAGGATTAGCCAGGCCAGATGTGGGTTGTTAGGAAAAATGACTACTTTCATTAATATTACTTTAAAAATTGCTTTGTGAAAAAGAACTGGGTTTGGCATCTTCAGTAGAAAACACGTAAAAATAAGAAAAATGATTTTGAAATTATGGTTTTGTTTCTGATTTTGGTTGGTTTTGTATTCTTTCTTTCCTGCTATCTTGTTCCTCTACTTTCATGTTTTTGCACTGAAGAGGTGAGGGGAAGGCAGAGGAAGGGGTAGAGCACTCACCACACTCAGAGTAAAAGATAGACATTTTAATTTTGAAATCTGAGATTTTTAAAAGAAAAATCTAAAGTTATCTAAAAAAATTAGGAAAATGGCTTTCTGAGAAAGAAAAGTTTAGAAGTTTGCCAGCCAGCTCAGCTTGAAATAAATGCTTGGAAAGTTGACAATACAACATTGCTAGGGTATACTGGATTGATATTTCCAAATTAAGTGTTGTGTAGAGAACCATATATCATAGAAAGTGGAGATTCCTCCTGTGGAGAAGCTTAGGCAGGCAGGGGCCATCCAGACATCACAAACATGGCTTGGGGCTGCTCTCTTTCCTTCGACTGCCTCCAGCTCAAGGGACGGAGCATGTTCTGCATCCTGGGATGCACAGTACTTTCCAGGCTGGCACAGTCTTAGACTGCTCCCAGCTGCTCCAGCACTGTGTTGCCTTACCTCCAGCAGTAGGGCAAGGGATTGCATTATTTTTATTCTTATGCACTGCAAAGACAAACTTTATTATTACTGTCTGCTTCGTGATGTGCGCAGGAGCAGACCATGAGGATCCCCCATTTAAACCCAGATGGTGTTACTCAGTGGCCCAAATGTCTTACAGCTTGGAGTAAGGGACGCTGCAACTGCTGCTGGGACACTAGAAGTTCCCAGGACAGGACCAGTGAAGAGAAAAGGAAAATAAACCTGTTAGTTTCAAATGTGTACTTTGTGGGTACGAACCACATGCATACCATATGTCCATGTGCTGTATCTTAGTGCATGTATTTATGTGTAACCCATGTGCTTGCATTTAGCATATCTCTGAGAGCTTGTGCGCAGGGGGTGAGTGTACACATGCTTCTGTCCTGGGTTTGTGCAGTTGTTTATGAGGTTATGGCTGTGTGCACTGTAAGTACATGGTTCTCTTTGCGGCTGCAGTGGATAGATGGGAATGTCCAATCTGTATGGCTGGGAGGACATAAAAAATATTTGCAAAGAATTCTGATAATTCCACAGTTCAGCCTTCATTCTGGCTTCAACTTCTGAATTTGGTTTGGGAGATTATTCTTCATAGCATGTAAAGAAAGAAAAGATGTAGTAGCTAATCCATATATGCCTGCAGATCTTAAGCAAAGACAAAATGTTCCTCCCCTTCAGTTCTCCCTGTTCTTGATTGGGCATCGTTTTAAAGAAGTAAGATTTGACATTTTTGTAAGTGATATTCTGACCTATCCCTGTGTTTTCTCTGGAGAGCCACTGAGAGGACCACCACTACGGGGACCCTAGCAATATAAAGTCTGATTTGTAGCTTCTGCATGGCCAGACTGCTCTTCACATCTTTAAAGCACAGGAACAGTTTTACATATGTCTTGTGAAAACTATGTCTTGTTGAAAAAAATGCAAGCTGATGAACTGTTTTCCTCCCCTAGATTGCATGAACTGCTGTCTGAAGCTATCTAATAAGAAGATTAAAGATAAAGGTTCTGAATTCAATTCAAAGTGTCAATATGTAACTTTGTAACAAATGAAACATTTTTCAATTACTGGTAATATGAAACAAAATAGTGGGAAGTAGAAATGGCAATCTTTTTAGGTAACCTGAAGGCCATTTCCAAAAGGCACTGTGCATTAACTAAGCGGTGAAAATTTTTACATCACTATTTTCCCCTGAGCCCATAATAGCATAAAATAAAAAGATTTTAGATAAGATTTCATTCAGTGAATCAATTGCAAAACCACACAGAGCCTTAGTGGGCATTCAGTCCTCAATCTAATGGAAATTTTTACGAGGATGTCAATGCTAAGTTGATTCCTATAGTGGAAAGCACATACAAAGGATCCAATTACAGATGGAAACCTTTTGCTTTCTAAGAGACTTTATTAACCCCTAAAGCACTGAATATGCAGAAGGTTGGTGAAAAGTTTGCATATGAACTGGATGATGGTTTATATCTGATTGCTTCCCTTCCCATCAGCTCCTTTTCCTTTTTCCTTCTGGGAATAGAAAATAACACTCTGTACTTGTGGTAATTAACAGCCATACCGAAGCATGCAGTGAGTGTACTGGATCCTAGAGGAAAGTCACAAGCTGGTTACATTAACTGTAGGAAGTATCTACCTAACAGATTTTAACCTTAAAAAGATATCATGCCATGAAAACGGTAAGCAAGGAATAAAGTCCTTGTTAGACCTTCTGCCAGGGAGCCCTCAAAGGTTGGGGAATTTGTAATGCAGGAATAGGACCAGCAGCAGCAAAAAGTCAGGGGGAGAAAGAAGGGTCATAGCATCACCTCCCAAAGCCATTGCCAAAACACCAGCAGGCTCTCTGGGCTCCCCATGGTCCAGGAGACAGTGCGTTGGTACTCTGAGCTCACCATTTCACAGTGGTTTAGTGGCAGACTGGGGAGCATCCTCCAGTTCAGATTCTCCACGGTGTCTGAGCAGCAGAAAAGCTTTACAGTAGTTTTTAAAGCAATATGCTTGGAGCCGGGGTGTGCAGGTTTGGAGTTCTACTATTACAAGCCCATAGGCAGCTTTTCTTAATTTATGTTAAAATGCTTATTATTTCCTTGACAGCACAGAAGCACTTTGCCTGGTGAAATCTCAAACGTGTGACTCCTGCCTGCTCTGAGCAACAAGCAAAGCTCAGGAGCTGAATTTTTGGTGAGGATCTCATGAGTGAGAACGTTTTGAGGTGGATGAGTGTAGAGCTTGTAACAGGCAGTGGAGTCTGCAGTGTGTGCTTGCTGCACTGGTGCTGGTGATGATCACTTGGTAGAAGAGGCAGATGAATTTTTACATCTACTTTTGAGAACTTTGTGGTTTTCTGCTGAGCCTTTGTCCTGCTTAATTTCACCTCCTCCTACCATTGCACTGCCGTGCTTTATCCCAGGACTGGGTGCACCATGTACATATATATGAGCCACTGTCCCTAACTGTGTATTATACCCAGAAATTAAAAAGCAAAAAGGTATGGCTGGTTATACAAGTAAACTCTGTTCTATTACCACTTGTGGTCAAGTCTAACTTAATTTCATAGCAGTAACTCCTGATTCATGGTGGAGTAAAGCAGGAAAAGGCCGTGGCAGAAGTGTTTATGAACTGAACTCCCAACTGAAACCCTAGAGATGGAAGTCCAATCACAAGCTTCAGATCTGGATCCAGATCTCGAATGTCCCAAAGTTTCAGCGGGTTGGGATCCAGGCTTTTGTTCTGGGCCCATAAGAGCCCAGTGAAAAGTCAAGTGTGGTGTTTGTTCAACACTCCTGACAGGGCTTATTCACTGCTCTGCTGAGACTGCAGATACAAAAACAAGCGCAACGTGCCCTGGGCAGCCTGGCTGGGCTCCAGGGGGGAGTTTCATCCCCCTGGAAGAGATGGAAAGAGGGCCTGAGCCAGGGTGCTGGGTGAGCGCGTGTGCCTGAGAGCATGCGTGGCGTCTTTTTTTGAAATGAAAGGCAAGAAGAATATAGGGTCAAAGTTCTTTTAATCCACACTGGTTTTGTTTGTGTTTAAGCTGTGGACACTTGAGACATGTGGGAATGTCAAAAATGCCTTGTGCAAGCCAAACTTTCTCACTTATCCCTTGCATATTGCGTATGTCCCCCAAGTCCAACCTTGGTCTTAGATGATGGGTAATGAAATTGCTTAGTGTTTTTCCTTGCAGGGTGAGCTCTGCAGATAACTGTTGGTACTAAGGGATCCCTCTAGTTATTTGTCAAAGATAAGGATCCTCTAAGGACAGAAGCTTTATATATTTGTTACTGTAGCAGGAGGGAAAGGGAGGCCACTGGGAAGGAACGTGTTGCTCAGACCCTGGTTGCCCCAGGCTGTGGGATGCTGGCAAACACCACTGGGATTTCCCTGAAGGAAGACGGATCAGTCTCCTGCTGTTGTGTTGTGACTTCCCAAACCAATAGACACCCTAGGAGTTTCTTATGAATGACATATTTGTGTCTAAAAATAGGACAAGGTAGAATGCAGCTCTAGGGTTGGCTTTGTCCCCACCACCCACCGCACTTGAAAGGAAGGGAAGCTCATGGGGGAGCTGATTTGCTTCCATGGGGACTTGTCTAGATCTTATTTCCCAGCCTTGCATTTCTTTGCCTTGTCTATCTGAATCAGGCATTTCAGGTCAGCTTGTGCTCCTGTGATTGAAATAAACGTAAAACAATCTTCAATATAGCATGTATCTATTAACCTAATTTTTCTGTTCAAAATGACTTGATGAGATTTTACATCAAGCCACTCATCCAGCTTTATTTGGGCTAACTTACATGGCCCAACTTTGTTTTAAGCTTAAACAGTTGAAACAGTGCTGTCTTTACTTGAGTGTACCAGCAGTGTCAAAGTCTTTGTCAACACTCAATAAATAAGATAGCACACAGGCTGTAACTTTTAATGATAAATACTGCCAGTATCCTGTGATATGGTTTTGGGGGAGTGATGAAGCATATTGCCATTGTATACAAGGAGAGAATATCATGCAACTAAGAGCAGCTATATTTAGAAGATGGACAACTGCAGCAGGCGATGGGGAGTGCTGAGGTGGCTGTAACTGATACCCCAAAATGGAGGTTGGTAATTTGACCTTTCTGCTTGGCAGCCAAGCAGTAGAGCCTTGTTGTTGTCTTTTTGGACAAATTGCAAGAGCAGAGGAGCTGCTGCCTGTTCAGAAATGCTCTAGTCAAATTGCTATAAATTACTAAAAAAAAAAAAGTATTTACAACGAATTTGGTATGTTCATCGCATGCTAGGCTGACTTCTGAGTTTCTGCTGAAAGGGCAGGCACAGCTGTATTTTTCCCCACAACATGAAAATAAGCACAAGTGTTGAAAAAACTTTATTGTGGGAAAACACTAAAAATAGACATTTCCAAGCAAATCTTGTCTTACAAGGAATATTCAAAGAACACTTGAAATACCATGAAACAATCTATTTAATTTCATAAAACACGTTTTGATTAAAACTGCTTTAATTTTTCTGCCCAGCTTTAAATTGAGAGATTGGACACATTTGTTAGAATTAGCTTTTCAAGCTAAACAACAGAAGTAGTTTTGGTGGTAATAATAATAATCAATAATAGGAAAACATCCTTCTAACATGGCCCAGTCCCAAAAGTTCTCCAAGTGATTGGAAGGGTCCTTGGGGCCACAACAGACATAAAGAGCAGTAAAATATCCTTAGCAAGCCTCTTGTTGAGGATGGCCTGCAGCTGTACAGTGCAGGGACTACCAGAGCCACAATTTGTGCCAGCAAAGCCAAAATGGGAGAACAGTCACCCAGTGCTTGTGCCCAGTACGGTCCACTCATCATTGAGGTGGCATGGTCATTCGTTCAGTGTGCTTGCAATAGAAAGGCAGGGATAGATCTGAAATAATATTATTTAGCTTTTGTACACTTCTGGATAACTCCACCGCTGCAGTTTTATCACGTAATTTTGAGGGTATTGCAGAAGACCTGTTTTTGAGAACAAGGCGTCCTCATACTTAGCTGTTCCGTCCTGCGCCATTCCCAGCCTTTAACTAACATGATTCAGATACATGGAGTTATTAAAGAAATCACCGCTTAGTCAAACATTTAAATATAAGGGTGACAGGTGTGCAAGGATGATGCAGAGGTTCTCAGAAGAAATGTCTTCTCCGCTTCCATTGCATGCCTAGTACATTGACTTTTCACATACACACCACTGCTAGATTTTTTTATTGGCCTGTCTCTCCTGTGCTTTGAATGAACTTCAGCTCTAATTTCTTACAGTGCTCCTTTTGCTGCAGCTAATGCCACTTCCCTGTCATTAATTGCCTCGTTCATGAGCCCTACACGAGTGTCACTTTGTTGAGCTGCCAAGGTATGTAGGATGTTTTCTTTTCGTAGGATGTTTTCTTTTCCTACCCTCCTGGCCCTGAGCCAAAGAAATGCCATCACCTCATCACCTGCAGCTCTCCTGTCTAATATCTCTCATTTTAAATTAAATCTCACATTTTATTTCTCAGACATGGCAAGAATTTTACAGCACTAGCACTTTAAAGAGGTGGCTTTGACCATGCTAGGCAAGGACATGTCTCTCCAGATGTCCACGGTCTCTTTCCTTTGCTGTATGTGCATAGGTGGACAAGCTGATTCCCTATGGATTTTGCAGGGGCAAATGCTGGGCTAGGAGAAACCATAGGGCAGTAGGCTGAACTGGCTACCTTAACTGGTGTCCAGCTCCAGGGGTGAGAAACAAGTCACACTTTTGCTGTACAATTTCAGCATGTCTTCAGTGTGATCTGACAAACGCTATTTCAAGAGAACTTCAGGATATTTTTCTCTGATTCAAGGACTGCTGTGAACCTGGGGTGGGCAGAGTTGGTGCCACAGCTCAGCGTTTCTCTTGCATATACTCACTGGCTGCTCTCTGGGCATTTTACCTTCCTCCTTGATAATCCAAGGGAAAGATTTTCAGTGAACTGAAGAGCAGACTACTGGTGGCTGAGTTGTGTTGTTAAATTTTTAATGCAGAGATCCAGGACTGGGCTGGATTAAATTTGGGTTTGGAAAGTTCTTCTGTAACATGCTGGGCAGATATATGTTTGGATTCTCTTCTTGTTTATGTATTTTTCTTGGCCCCTGCAACTGCATCTGCATTGTGATTAAAAAGTATTTAATTAACATACAAAAATAAAATTAAAAAGTGTAATAGTTATTGTAAAAATAAAACTGTACCAAACTACTCAAGCGAACAGCGCCCTGGGGAGTTGGTAAGCCTGGAAAAGCTGGAAAAATACAAGTACAACAACTTCTCTCGAGAGGGGTACAACAGGCTAGAAAAATAAAACCCACCATCTACTGCAGCCAACAACCACCCTGAGGGCACCAAGGCAAGGCAAATAAAATGCACACCCAAAGCTAAAGCAAGAAAAGTGCCTTTCCCCATACTTGCTCCCAAGACTGGGAGCATGACCAGCCAGCAAAGCCAACTGGGCTTTTCCTGGGATTGCAGTGTTAGGAGACGCAGAGGTGGAGTTATGGCCCTTTGAGCCGCGAAGCACGTGCCACTTGAGAGCCAGCTGCTTCCATCAACGTTGTGTTGTCCCTGGTTCAGTGTCTTGGCATCAGCCATTTTTTCTCAGTTCCTCTTGTCTTCAGGTCTGATGCAGCCCATGCCGTGCTGCAGCAGCGAGGAGCACTGCAGCGGTGTGACAGCCCTGTCCCCTGCAAGCAGCAGAAATGTAGCGCCCCAAATTCTTGCAGTCTGCCAGGAAATCTTTGTCAGCAGTGTCTGATGGTATCATGAGAGATATGTGACACTGTGGAAGGCAGATTGAACAGTTGTGGTGTTGACCCCACACTGCGGAGAGGAGCAGGATCTTCCCCCAGGTACTCTCCAACATGGAGAGTCCAGGTCAGAGGCCCTGAGACCCCCTAAAACCAGAGATCACAGCTCTTGCGCACCAGCAGCTCTTCCCTCACTGCATTCTTGTATTTTTACTAGCTTTATTAGTAAGTTCTTACTTTTCTGTCCTGGTAGTAGGTGGGATTAAAATGCTTGAACAGAATTAGCAAGTGAATATGAGAAACAGAGAAGGGCTTAGAGGGGGAAACCCGGGTCAGGGAGATGGGCTTTGCAATTAGTCTTGCATGCTGTGGGGCTGGGGTTTGTCATCATCTCTCAAAGACCCCATCTTATCTTGAGCCCTTTGAAAGCACTTTCCTTCCCGGGCCTCCCAGTCCTGGATGTTTCTGTTGGCCAAAGGCTCCTGGTTGTCCCAGGGGACCACAACTGCGCTGGGCAAGGGACCTCCCTGGCGCGCAGAGAAGGTGGGAGATGCAAGGGCCTGCTCTAGGGGAGCTGGGGGGTCTGAGCGTGGGTCGTGAGGGGCCCCAGCTGGCAGCATGTGGGGTGGAAGGGACATGGGAGGAGTTGGGAGGATACTTTGAATGTTGGGCATGATGAGCTGGAGTCCACCATGCAGCTGAGCCGGGGACCCCTTTTGTGGGCAGAGCAAGCTTCAAAACACTCTCCTCTGCCCAGAAATGCTTCTGTCATGTAATTTCTTCTGGCTCTTTGCATTGCCTGAAGGTTCACTAATGCACCAATGCATCTTTCTTAACTGAGTGGTTTAAACCTCTCTAAGGCCTGAATACATAAACTCTTCTAAATTGCTATAGCCACATTTTTACTCACTTTAAAAAACAAGTGTAAATTCCTCATGGCCAGCCACTTTTTATGGATCCCTTCAGTGCTTTTGTGAATTGCAAGGTCCTTGGGCCCCAGCCACGAATATCAGGTTTGCAGCAACTGAATTATTTTCATGATTAAAGATAGTAAAGAGTTTACAGGCTTTTTTCATAGAAGTCTCTCTTGGTTGCAGTTGTCCTGAGCTCTGTTGTATTTCACAGAAAATGAGATGGGAATTCATGCCAAAGCAAAAGGTTCATTTCAAAACCACAGTGGAGTTGTGAATATAATGGCATAAGATTAGGCTTTATTTTTCTGCTGGTAGCTCTGGAAGCAGAGTTCCTATCTTCTGTGCTCGGAAACTCACCTTAACATGAACAATGAGAAAACACCTCTCCTTTTTCTGCTGGGGGAATTAAAATTAATGTCTCTTTCCCCTACAAAAAGGGACATCACCTGTCTATGCCCAACCCTCTTCTCTCCACCATGTGCACTGGAAATTATGTTATATTTTGTATGTTCTTTCCCCGCAGCCTTTGGACAGACCTTGTGCTATTAGCTTATTTTACAAACTTTTCTGCAGGACAAGCCTTGTGCTATTAGCTTATTTTACAAACTTTTCTGCAGGCTGGGATGGTATTATTGAAAGGTTCAAGGAGGCACCTGCATGATGGCTGAGTACAGAACAAGCTGGGATGGGTGAATCAGCCTTGATGAAATAAGAACCATCCTGACCAAACAAATCAGTCATTTGATGTGACAAAACCATTTGGTGGTTAATATTGTCCCTGTCGGTATTTATTCCTGCAGCCTCGGGCACTTCCTGGTGCTGGTCCAGGCTGGAAGCTGATGTACCAGGTGCTGGAAAGCTCCTGTAGAAATAGCCAAAGCCCTGTTGTCCCCTGGGGCTTGACATCACCCTGCAGGGACTGAGCTGGTTCTGGGAAGCTCTGGAAAAGCATCCTTCAGATGATGTTGCATCCTTTCCAGACAGGTGCTAAATTTGGCCTTCCTACTATATGCTACTAGAAAGCAGAGATTGATGAGCCAACTCCATCATATATAGCATTTGATCCTAGTCCTGATGGCTTGCAAGATCTTGGACCTTGAATTGTTTCTGATCCCTTGGCCTAGCAATGCTGCACTGGCACTGCTCCAGGGCAGAATTTAGCAAGTCCTGCAGCTCAGGCCAGTAAAATGTTTTAACTACTGACAAATGTGATCTTCCTTTGCTCCTTACCCTTGATTTGCCTCCATTTATTTTCTTGTCACTGAAATCCCTCATTACTCCCAGTTCAAGCTGTTCACGAACCTTGCTGAATTTCTGCAGCCATTTTTTTTTTTCTTCAGACTGGAACTTTGGTCTGGCCTTATAATTACAGTATTATTAATGTACTTTTATCATTGTTAATTATTTTTACATGCTGAAATTGATTCAATATGCCTGGAGCTGCCATGCTGGAACATGCCTTGATTCTCTTCCAAGCTGGAGCCCTTGCGCACCAAACGTGGAGAGTTCCAATGGTTTTAAATCACTATAAACCTCACTGAGTGATTTAAGTTATTGGAGTGTATTCAAGTTTTTATAAGCCCTCGAATGTGAACCCTGCTTGGATTCTGGGTTTGTACAGTGCAGCAGGATCTAAAATGATTTGAGTGCTCGACATATTTTCTAAGCCCCCGTCCAGCTGGGGAAAAATCAGGCTTGTCGGGCAGTGCACTGTGCAGGGACTTCATATGATGGGAACCGTCACATTTTAAAGATGCTTCTAATTCCTTTAAATTGAAACATTCCTACTTCATTTAAGGGACTTTGGGTAGAGCTTTCTGTGTGGCTTGGGGGATTGGCAGTACAATGAAGAGCGTTTCATCCTGGGGTTGATGGATTGACTCCTGCACAAGGTCAGTCTCAAGGCAAGCTATCACCACCGGATCTCTGGTGACAGCCCAGCGGAGTTGTGATCTGTGCCAGGACCCCAGGTGTCAGGTGAGCAGAGGGCTGAACCCTCCTCTGATCTCCAGAACTGGTCCGAAGTCTGAGTCAGGTGATGTCCATCCTGCTCCCTGTTTAGTGATGTCCGTACACCAGAACAAGCAGTCCCTTGGACGTATTTTCTAATCAGGAGGGCAGCAGGGACATCAGAGACCGACAGCTGGACGTGCTGAAACTTTTCAGCTCCTTTTTATTTTAAAAGGTCCCAGGTCAGGAGAAAGTTGTAAGAATGTAGGTGAGAGGATGGCCATGCGGTGGAGGGAGGACACCAATGTGGGTGTGAGAGAGAGCATGGCAGAAGGGCTCCCTCTCACCCTGGCTCTCGTCAATATTGCTCAGCAGCTCTTATACACTATATTAAACTTTCTTGGGACCCTATCGTCGGGGCTGCCAAGTGCAGAGTCCTGAGGTACCCGATGGAGCTTGAATCCTACCTGAACTCTTAGGTAGGAGTAGAAGAACTCTTAGGAGAAGTAGAAGCTGCAGCCCTCAACTGTGCCCGCCGTGGTTTGTGATGCCCCCATCCACTGCAGGAGCACGGCCCAGGGAGAGCTGCAGGTTCAGGGACGCGCAGTTGCAGTTCCAGCAGGCACAAAAGCAAGTGAAAATGCAAAATCTTCTGAAAGCTAAAAAATGGTCTTGGAGTAGAGGTATTGCTGCAGAGCAATACGAGTCACAGGTCTGAGATGCTGACTTCAAGGCTGGGTGGATTGGAGACAGCAGAGAATCCACAGTCCGGCAAAATATTTACTCGTTTCAGATTTCAGTTTTTATGGACAACTGCATAACGTCTCCGCTATAATTCCTTGCCCTTGCAATCAAATAGCAAGCTCTTTTTATATTCACAAGTGCAGCTGCTGAACACATTGCTGTAGTTTGGAGTTTTGCCTAGATGAATTGTTTAATTTGGTTTGATATCATTAGGTATGTATTGTGTGTATGTGAACCTGTGCAGTAAAACATCTAAGGTCTGTACCCATAAGACTAATTCCTGCTGCTCCTACTCAGTAAATAATGGCAGCCTTGAGACCTGTGAGTGCTGAGGACCTTAGAAAATTCAGATGCTTTTAGTTATGTGCCTATATGGATTTAATAGTCTCAGTTTATTAAAAAGGTAGTTTTTTAATCCTAATGAACTAAATTCTGCTGTGAATTACTGAAATGTAACCCCAAAGTAACTTTAAATAAAAGAGAAAACTTGAGTTTACCCACTTATCAGCGAGGGCAGAATTAGGCCCATTATACTGCTCAAATCACATTTTAATACCAAGAGATATTTTTATTAGTCATCTTAATGACAGTGCAAACCCCAAACTACTGTACATTCAAGGAACAGGTTCTTATATTTTAAACAGCATATAATTCTCCTTAAAACCTCTTTTATTAAAAAGTTTTAAGAATAATATTAAATACATAAACAGCCATGTTAATTAGATTATATAGTTAATGTACATTGGAACTATGACTTATTGCAGAGTTACTGACCATGAAAGCACATTTTGATCATTCCAGGCTGTAATCCCCACTTAATCCATCCCCAGTCTGTCAATCAGTGGAATACAATCAGGATATTTATGATCACATCAGACCAGAGATCTGGAAGAATTTAGCAACTTTGCAGAGCTGAATCCAGAAAAGAAGGGGGGAAAAATGTTTCCACTGGCAAAATGAACCGTTGCCAGGAAAAACATTATTGTTGACTTGGCCCATGTAAATGAATTTTCTACTCAGAAGTAACTTACAAACCAGCAACTAGGAGAAATTATCAATACTGGGAACTCTCATAATAACAAAGCAGAGGAGTTTTACCTGGCACAGCACTTTTTTAAATCATGTTTTTCTTTTTTTAACATAGTACTGTGGTTTTTTCCTCTCATAGTTTTTGCCATCATGAAATAATTCAAATCACTAGAGCAGCAGGAAAAAGCATCCCTTTCTCGGGCCCCCTACCTCCTGACATCCACCACAGCCCCTGTTCCAGTGATTGCAAGCGCCTCCCAGCAAGAGCCGTGTCTCTGTGGACAGGGCAGACCTGAACGTTGTTGGGGCACCCGATCCCCTGCCCAGGTTAGGGAACGCTTCAGGATCCACGCGACTTTTAAACACCCGAGTCATGTCTCAGTATTTCTGTAAGGGATGTGCAATTCGATAACAAAATACATGGCAGTAGTGAAGGTGTCCTATAGGTACGTGATACCTCTTGTAACAGAAGAGACATGGGGATGGTCACCTTTTGGGGACTGCAGTGGTTGTCTTGTGGGTTATTTCAATACCCTCCAGCTTTGAAAACATTTTCCATGGAAAGAAATGAAGAAACGGAGGCTGTTAGGAAGAAAGATGTATCAGAAAGGTGGGAGGGGACCCTGGGAAACCAGACAATAAACTGGCACTGTTCAGCTCGGGGTGGGGAAAACTGAAAAGAGCTTTACAGATGGGGCATACACACCCTCTCCGTGCTTTCCATCAAACCCAGGATAATCCTCCTGTATCTAGCCATGATCCTACCTCTCAGTGACAGGATGTAGTAAATAACTTCCATTATGGACATGGTATTCTCTCACTTTCAAACAGCGAGAGAAACTGAGGTAGGAGGCTGTGCTATCACCTTTCTTGCAGCTGTTCATAGCTATACATGGGGCATGATTTTCATGTCTGTTTAGACATTTAAGTCTGGTATTTGGTTACTTAAGCAGCATATGAGCTTGATCTGGCCATTTCTGCCTTAAGTAATGTGAAGCAATATTATGAAGACTGTCGCCCACTAACTGATGCGCAGCCCCTGTGATCAAGCTCAACCAGTAAGTGACATTTTCCTCCCAAGCCTGAATGAACGTAAGCACGTGTTTCACACGTTGTGATTTGGTCCTTTGCGTGGATGGCAAAGGGCTGGATTCCAAAAAATGTTTCTTCCGTGACCTTCAGTGACTGGAGCTGTGCTGAGTTTGGATAGGCAATCCTATGATGAACTTCCCAAGTTCCAGCTGGCTTTTTAACAAACTCCCCCTCTTTAAGCTCAGAAGGCCATTAGAGGTCATGCTCAAAGAATGAGCTTGCTGGGCTCTTGATGTTGACTCCTCCAAGGCATATTTTTCTCAGTTGCTACTTTATCACCTCTGACTTAGAACAATCTCAACAACATTCTCAATATGAGAGGTGGACAAATATTTCCTAGGGATTTTTTTTGTTATTAAAGAGAGAAATACAAAATAGAAAACAGCAGGATAATCAATAGTCCCTATGGTTTGCCAGGATCCATCTGATAAAGGGATTCAATCAACACCCTTTCCCTGCTCTGATAGTAATAAAGTCCTCGGAATAGAGCATTGTCAGGGGATTAGTCTTCTGCTTGTAAAAGAAATGCCTTAGCAGTTAGTTAGCAGCATGATGCCATTATCTTGTTGACAGTGCTCTGTGTCATTGATACCATCTCTGATGCAGCTTCTGTTCAGCCATGATTTGTTTTCATTAAGCTTTCATCCAAGCTCTCCCTTTTATAAGACATTTTCCTTCATTTTCTTACAGGTACTAGAGCATCTCTTGATAACTGTGTAAACTAAAACTGCACTGAGGGTGTTTAATGTTAAGTGAGCATTAAAAAGAAAAGAATTGACCGACAGCTCTGGACCCTTTGCTGCCCATAGTGCAACATGGCTGCTTGCTTGAGAACTTGAAATATGTCAGTTGTAGTTTGTTTCTATCAGAGTAATGTGGTAGTTGTATATATGCCACTTTCCCAGGAATGTAAATGCTTCGTTAGTTCTGTCCCTGTCCTGAAAAATCTAATATGGCACAAATAAAGTGCGGTAAATGGCTTCATGGAAAGCAGATGTGAGTGGAAGCCTAGACTCCTACCAAGGCTTTAGGGGACTTCAAAGACTGAAGGAAAGAGCTGAACAAAATATTCAACTGTGCCAAATTTTCACTGTTCTTGATGAAAGAGCAAAAGTGAGGAAAAAAAAAAAAGAAAATCTGGCTCCTTGTTTTAATTTTCTGCTAGCCTAGGGCAAGACTTTTAGAAGGAATAAATTACAAGCAAACAGGGAGAGAGACTGAATGGAGCAACTGCTGAACAAAGGGCATTCTTGAAAGGGTCTGGTTTTAGAGAACCTAGAAATTGTCAGCTCAGTCATCAGGAGGCCATCTCCCTCCCCACTTGCGAGCCCACTGCTTTTCAGCAACACCACTGCTCCACATGAGCTGACTGCAATGCAAATGTTGTCGCTGCACGGCGGTGGTGAATGCTTGGAAAGTGTCCTCTGCAGAAGTGTTTTGTAGGACAGCCAAGTGCAGAATGCTTTGAAAATTTGGCAGCAGATGTGAATGCGACATAAATGATTGCAACCTTTAAAGTTGTTTTCCAGAACAAGCCATTTGGGCTGGACTTGGAAATGATGTAGAATACAGATGATGGTATTCAAGAGGCTAAAACATGCCAACTCTAAAAACTAGGATAATTCATTCCTGTTGTTTTGGGTATCATGTACTACATAAGGATAAAAAAAAAAAACATGCACAGAACAATCAGATTTTTTTTCTTTCTTCCTCAGATACTGTGTGGGAGTAAAGGCTGTGACTTAACAAGAGCTGGTCAGAAAATGGAGGAGAAATATAAGAAAGCAACTAAGCCATGTTGCTTGTGGCAGTTTTACAAAACGATGCTTCATCTGTTTAAGATCTCTTCCATCTCTAATCCCTTCCAAACTGCCCCGTAGGCTCCATCCCTGGTGAAGATTTGGCTGGCACAGCCTCGCTGGTGGGAGCTGTGAAGCTTTGACTGTCTTCTCCACCAGCAAGCATCTCCCTTGTAGGTGCAATTTATGTTGGTCAGCTCTGCATTTCCCTCGCTCCACGTGGGAGTAAGCTGCTGAAGGGTCTTTATCTACATGGCCAAGGAAGTATGATTTGAGCTATGCTATCTGAAACAAATACTTTTCTCCCTGCTTTTCCTGCTGTCTCGTACTTCCTTCTCCAGCTCCTAAAAGGGAGATACCTTTTAAGTAATATTAATGCACTCTTAGTTGCACAAATCAAAGCTTAATTCATGTAGATGCTTATTGTGACTGCACATGACAATGAGCTAATGGTTTGCAGAAATAATTTTGTAGATGGACACGTAGTTGTAAATTAGCTGCAGGACCTCGAGGCACATCTACCAAATACAATTGTGTTGCTACGTCTGAAAATAATTACGTTTGCTTGAGTTTGGGCCAGGCTGCCTAAAGATTCTCCACACTGTAATGAGCTGTTGGTGACTTGGCCTGTGGTTTAGGTGTAACTATGGGGTTTTTTAAATTGTGATGTTTTTTTTTTTTTTGTAGTGGTCATGTAGCACAGGAAAACAAACATAAAAAAAAGAAAATAGGGCAGCTGAAGTGGATGAGCAGTGATAAAGGAGAAGAAAAACCTGGTACTTAGCAACTGCTTAGCTGATTTACCACTCATTTTTCTGCAGTAGCCCACATACCAGGCTGTATTTGTTTGCTGCTGCCTGCTGAAGCCTTCGACCTCAGCCTGCCCTTCTCTCCCCCAGTGCTGACAGTAAGTGAAGAAATGCTAAATTCATTCATCTGCCCAAGATCCCTTTGAAGTCCACCACTAAAAGCTCTATTGTTTTATTAGCTGTTAATGTGGCACGGGGGAATTTGGCTGTGCACAGCGGAGCTGGGGTGCGGGGGGGAGCCCTTCCTGGTAATTTGTCACTCTTCAGAAGTATGACACGCTCTGCTCTGCAAACACGCTGGCAAGTTGGAGTGCTCAGGGCTGAGGCTGGAGCTGCTCGGTGCAGGGAGCTCCCACCGCCATCAGCAGGAGTCCCACGGCTGGAGCGGCTGAGGGATGAGGACAGGCTGAGGTCACAGACCTTGATACTGCCTGCTGGAAGTTATGCAGACCAAGGTCAATGCTAAATTAAAGATCGTGGGCTTCTGCAAAGAGCCAACTATGCTGGCTACAGGCTGGATACTGACTGTAGAGAGTATGCTTGTCAGAGCAGGCAAATTGGGGGCAGGTCCTCAGCAGAGAGATGGCTGCAGATGTCTGGATTGGGGTACCTTGCCTCTTCCCTTCCCTGGATTAAGATGGTTTGGTAACAAATGCTTAAATGCAGCTAATCTAAATCCCTTTCCTGCCCTTTCTCTGGTACGTGGCTTGTGGAGCTGCAAAGCACCTGGAGCTGCGAGGTGGTGCTTGCCTCCTGGAGACTCCTCCAGCAGCAGAGGTGCTCAGTGCTGGCATCGCGGGCCAGGGAGACTGGCTGGTGGCTCTCAGAGCTTATCCAATGTCTGAACATCAAGAGGGCTTCCTAACGAAATGCATGCACGTGCTGGGAATGCTGCTAAGCTGCAAGGTGAGGCTTGTTGTTTTCCACACACACCCTCTACAGGGAAATGGTCAGTGATCCAGGTAATTGATAAAGCATCCATTGCTTTCTCCTTTTGGCTTTCAGCTCTTTGTATCTCACCTCCCTCCCGAGATGGAGAGAGCTGCAGGAACTTGCTGGTGTGTAATTGCCTGGACACACATACACTTTGCAGCTGCAAGCCGGCTCCTGTGCATGATCTGAAAGGTGGGCACAGTGCACTTACGTGTTAAGGAAATGAAGTGGATGTTGCCTCAGGCTGTTTATTGCTCAGCCCTGTTGGCAGGTACAAAAGATCTCCACAGAAGCCATCCATCACTGGAGCTGCTGCTCCCTGCAAGCACAATGCAGTTAATGGCAGGAGCCATGTCCTGGTAAACGCAAACAGGAAGGCAAGCACAGCCTCCTGGCCGAGGCTGCCTGCAGGCAGCCTTCTTATTTGCTTTGCTTTGGTCTGATTGCTTCTCACTAACTCAGCTTGATCAGTCTATCACCAGAGCCTTTCTTTCCATCCGTTCTTCCCAGTGCCTTCTGTGGCACTGAAACTAAGTCAATAGAACTGCAAAACTTCTGTCTTATTTCCTCAGTCTGATGAATCTTGAGAACTTTTCTGGGGTAGCTTGGTGGTTTGCATAACTGCTTAACTACACTGCAAAGTGTAGCTTATGTGATGAAGCATACTCATTAATATAATGTTTTCCTGTGATGTAAAACTGCTGCTGTTTGTTCCTGCAAACAGGGGGAAATGAGTCTCCCAACATTTTCCCATGGCAGAAAGGTGAGGGGTCACGAGGAGCTTGTTCGCTAACATCCATAGCATGGGAGTGTGCAATCGATTTGATCTGCTGTGCCCTCACCTCTGGGCTCGGACGCAGGCAGGCAGGGCAGCACTGGAGTAGAGGGGACGAGCACGTCAACGGCGAGCTCAGTATTCATTTTTGGTAGGGTCATTTAAAATTCAGTGCCTTACAAAAGCACTATGCAGTGGTAGAAAATAGCTCCCACTTTAAGGTCCTGATTCAGCAAATCACCTGTGAGACTTCTGTGCGTGTTCTGCATAAAACACATCCCTCACTGCGCGGGAGCCATCGGGTTTGAAATGTATATCTATGCTGAAGCCTTTTTAAGGTTTATTGTTGCTGATCACAGTTTTGCTGAGAGGTAACCTTGCAAGGCACTTATTGTAGAACTAAACTCAATGCACAGCACACATTAAGCTGCTCTTAAGTAGTTTAAAAACCAGTGGCCTTTGCAGGCTTTCTCCTAACATTGCTAGTGGGTTTGACATTCTTACAAAAATCTTTGCAACCACTTTGGTCCAATGTAAATATTTGTAAACAGCAAAAAATACAATAATAATGAAATAGTAATTATTCAACTATTTATGATGCTAGACAGTTTCTCTTTTGTAAAACAAAAAAAATGGTGGTACCGATTAATCAACACGCTATGTGTGTAACTTCATTAACAACTTTTGCATGCGGTCACAGCTACTGCGTATGCAGACTGGGTAGCTGGCGCAGGCAGGGAGAGCACCCGATGAGCATGTGCAACTGCTGTGACCCCCTCTGCAAATCTCAGCCCCCTTTGGAGCAGGTAGCTACACACTGGTGGTGAGGGAGACTCATCGCTGGCTCTCATTTAGTAGTTAATGTCTTCTGAGCTGCTGTGGGGCACCACGCACTGCTCCAGTGCACTTCTGGGTTTGTAAAGCACATCTAGGATACGCTGTTTTACACCAGGAGGAAAGTGTACCCCCTCTGCTGATCAAATTCACTGTATTTCCAAACCCCCGGTCTTGGCCCAATGGTTAGGTGGGAAGTAGGGGTGCAGCATGCTTACACGCTCCCCAGTTGCTTAATTAGGGAAGCTTTAGGATGACAGCTTTCCCCTCTGAGGCAAAAAGTGTCAGTCAGCTTTGGAAAGATGTCATTCCGGGACAAATCCCTGCAGGCAGTGCGCATACGCTTTTCGGGTGGCTGCGCTGGATTTCAGGGCTTTTGTCAGAGCAAACGTGGGTGCTCTGTTTCCCTGTCAGTGGGTGATTTGCTCATGTGGGTGCTGGCTCCTGGCAGCCCTAGCCTGGGCACTGCAGAGTCCTCGAGCCACGAACTGGAGCGTCTCTGCAGCAGTGCAATAGATTGTTTCCTCACCACTTGCTTTCCAGAAGTTTGAGAGATATTTGAACCCTATCCCAAATTTCTCTGCTATAATGCTTGGAAAATGCATTTAAAGGAAGCATATATTCAAAATGCTGCTCCACAGAAATGGTTCTTTCATCACATTCCCATTAACCTTAGAATGCTTTTAAGCACTTTCTCTTCCGTGGGAATGAAACTGGGGAATATTTCCAGCTACTCAGAATTTTTTATTTCAACTCATGGGAATTGGTCAAACCCAAGATATCAAACAGAGTCCAAACCTGACTGGCCTTCTGTCTTCTGAAAACACCCTCTGCCCCATTGTTATGTCTCTGCATTCGGAGCCTTATTTCTGAATATAAAGTAGGGATTTTGTGAAGCTCACCAGCACTTCTAGTGCCAGCGTGGTGCATAGTGTCTCACTGCTCCATTAGAAAGGTAGGTTTGTGCTTACCATGTTACTTCAAAACATGGTAAGAAAGATATTTTTAGAAAGCAGTTTGGTACTTCATGCATCTGGCTTCCAGTGGAAAAATGGTGTCATGTCCCAGGTGACGTGTGCCTCCGGAGCCGGGTAAATGCCACCGCAGGGTCCTGGCTTTCGCTTAGAAAGCAACCAGGGTGCGCGCTGGGTTTTTCTCTCTCTTTTTTTCTTTGTCTTTAATCTTACAGCTACTGTTTAGGGGTTGTGAAGTAAATCAAAGGTGAGGCCAAGGGGAAGGTTGGGTATTTCCTGCGTGTAGCCCAAGCTCTAACTGCTCCAGAAGGATCCCTGTACGGTTTCTCCACAGACCTTGGCGTTGGCCTGCGTGTTAAAGCGGAGGGCGAAGACTGGAACCGATTCCAGCTTCCCTGATTTCTTTCAAAGAATTTGCAGCAAATCGAAGCATAATGTTAAAAGTGGCCTGTGGTTGTAGGGGATGTGAAAAGGCAGATTTTAGAGGGGTGGAAAAAGCATGATGCCCACGGCTGATATTTACACATGCTTCTCCTGAGTTAGTTTCAGACTGTAGAAATGGAGATAAGAAGGAGCGAGGGAGTTCCCGTTATCTAACTGTTGGCATCCAGCAAGGCTGCCTGACACAGGGTCCATGCTCCCTCTGTTGTCACACAGGAGAGAGCAGCTCCTACCACGGGCGCTTTGCAGCGCTGCCGAGAGCCAGCTCGCTCCGTAGGGGACTGACGTCCGGGACCTGTGAGCAACCTGTCAGTGACAAATCCCAGGGGGTTGCCAGGGGTTTGTACCCACAAAACTCCTCTCTGTTTCAGTGGGAGGTTTGGCAAGTTCGAGCCAAGCAAAGACTTTTCCATCCTTAAGCGCTGAAGCTGTCGCAGTTGCAGCCAGCCATATTTCCAATGGGTAAAATTCCAGAGAAACAATGATGGATTTGACGCATCTCAAATGATGACAGCGGAGGTGCTGACTCCCCCTTTAATTCCTCCCCTTAACAGACAAGGTCCCTGAACCTGGCACACTTCACCGACATGTGCAGCGCTTGTTTCTCTTTCGCTGCATGTCTGGTTGGCTTTGCCTTCCTCCCCCGACTTGTAACTCCCAGCTTCTTTCCTGCGGGAAAGATTAGGAAGGATAGGAAGTCGTCTGTGCAAAAGGCATCGCCGGCCAAAGTAAATACAGGTCACAAGATTAGGCTTCATCAGAACTTTAAGCCTGGCCCAAGCTAAACATATGAGCTGTCATGCTTTGGTAAAAGCTCCAGTATGAGTGAACTGGCATGACTGCAAAAACGGTAAAGCAGCTAACAGGTTTTGCAATATGGAAGCTTTAAGTTTTTCTTTTAATGCTGCATTCCTGACAGTCAAGACTTGCACTGAACTTCAAGTGCCATTAATTTTGTGTGTTGGCCTCGCTTGCTACTATGCAAACATGCTTCCTAAAGCACAGTGATAGCAGCAAAACAGCACCATGAGGCTGGTCTGGCCCAAAGAGCCCCTACAGCACGGAGGAACAACTCAGGACGGTAAGAAACACCCTGTCGCAGCTTGAACCCTGCCTTTCTTGGCTGTTGACACTCTGAGACTGAATCTTCGAATGAATTACAGATCTGCTTTGAAAAAACCTCTAGCTGTTCAAACATCTAATTTTTTAATGTCCAAATACCTATGTAAAATCCACTGATGGACACCACAGCCTGTAGTCATAGGGTAGTTGTTCACAAAAAAGGTTAATTGAACCAGTAAATGGGTGCAATCTCTCAAGTTTCCCTGTAAAGAGTAAGAGGGTAATTTGCACTGAGAGAAGACCAGGAATATTTTTCTCTTGCAATGAGCAGAGCCCATGAACGTGGAACTCGGGCGTTGTCCTCTGGCTCTGGCACTGCCCTGTTATGCATCTCTGGAGATGTTAATCCCCGCCAAGCTCTTTGGTTCCCACACCTGCATGGCGGGGACGGCAGTGACGGGACAGCCACCGTGCTGGGAGGAGTGTTGCTGCTGTAAACCACACAGAGCTGCAGAGATCTGCAGCGCTCTGATATGTTCAATAATTACTGGTCATAACCATTATAAGAAAACAACCCTAACCAACAAGCATTAAAAGTCTTTATGGAACAAAAGCCAGGCTTTTAATATTGTTTTAATGTACTTGACAAAGCTTTAGTTTAGAGCCAAGGCCAGCCTCTTGTAAGTGTGCAAGGGTTGAGACAATTTAAAAACCAAAATATTTCTCCCAGTAGAGACCTTGCAGCTTATCAGGTAACTGCAGGCTGCATTTCGGCCATTTTTAACTGGGCATTAAAAGTCTTTTTGACACTTGCTTTATTCTCCTACAATAGACCCTAACAGCCCCTCCGAGGCCTTCTACAGCCTGATGTGTAAAATGTAATGGGGATTGGTTTAAAGAGTGGAATTTGACCTGAGAGAGATGTGAGTATTCGGGGACTACTTCGTCCTCAGTAGCACTTGGGGGGCTCTTTAGTTTGTGGGGCACTTTATTACTCATTAGTGCTTGGGGATGATGCGTTGTGCTCGTTAGCATGCGGTATGGGCTGTCCAGTGGCTTTCCTCATTTAAACATCGCTTTGTTGTGGCACAGCATAATAGACCCTTCCCTCCTTTTCCTCCTCCTCCTCTTCCTCGTCCTGCTCATGGAAGGAGCAGCCAGGCCTGGGGCTGCTTGGGGAGATCAGGGTGTCCCCGAGGGTGTTTGTCAGTGGAAAAGGGCTGGGGAGTCCTGTTGGCCACAAACACGACACCCATGGGTGCAGGAGAGCCTCTGGTGGTCACACAACCATAAATATACGGACAAGTGACCAAACCATGCCCACAGGGAAGCTGTTCATGCTGGTGGGACTCTTAAAATCATAGAACAGTTTGGGTTGGAAGGGACCTTTAAAGGTCATCCAGTCTAACCCCCCTGCAATGAGCATCTTCAGCCAGATCAGGTTGCTCAGAGCCCTGTCCAACCTGACCTTGAATGTTTCCAGGGATGGGGCATCCACCACCTCTCTGGGCAACCTGTGCCAGTGCTTCACCACCCCCAGCGTAAAAAATTTCTTCCTTATATCTAGTCTGAATCTATCCTCTTTTAGTTTAAAACCATTATCCCTTGTCCTGGGAGGCCAACAGGCCCTGCTAAAAAGTTTGGCCCTATCTTTTTTTATATGCCCCCTTTAAATATTGAAAGGCTGCAATAAGGTCTCCCTGAAGGCTTCTCTTCTCTAGGCTGAACAACCCCAACTCTCTCAGCCTTTCTTCATAGGAGAGCTGTTCCATCCCTCTGATCACTTTCGTAGCCCTCTTCTGGACCTGCTCCAACAGGTCCGTGTCTTTCTTATGCCGAGGGCTCCAGAGTTGGACGCAGTACTCCGGGGGGGGTCTCACCAGAGCAGAGTAGAGGGGCAGAGTCACCTCCCTCGACCTGCTGGCCACGCTGCTTTTGACGCAGCCCAGGATACGATTGGCCTTCTGGGCTGCGAGCGCACGTTGTCGGCTCATGTCCAGCTTTTCATCCACCAATACCCCCAAGTCCTTCTTGGCAGGGCTGTTCTCAATCCCTTCATCCCCCAGCCTGTATTGACAGTGGGGGTTGCCTCGACCCAGGTGCAGGACCTTGCACTTGGCCTTGTTGAACCTCATGAGGTTTACATGGGACCACTTCTCGAGCTTGTCCAGGTCCCTCTGGATGGCACCCCGTTCCTCAGGTGTGTCAACCGCACCACTCAGCTTGGTGTCATCTGCAAACTTGCTGAGGGTGCACTCGATCCCACTGTCTATGGCATTGATGAAGATATTAAACAGTACCGGTCCCAATATGGACCCCTGCGGGACACCACTCGTCACCAACCTCCATCTGGACATTGAGCCATTGGCCACTACCCTCTGGATGCGACCACCCAACCAATTCCTCACCCACTGGACAGCCCACCCATCAAATCCGTATCTCTCCAATTTAGAGAGAAGGATGTTGTGGGGGACCGTGTCAAAGGCATTATAGAAGTCCAGATAGAGGACATCTGTAGCTCTTCCCATGTCCACTGATGTAGTCACTCCATCAGAGAAGGCCACTAGGTTGGTCAGGCAGGACTTGCCCTTGGTGAAGCCATGCTGGCTGTCTCAAATCACCTCCCTGTCCTCCATGTGCCTTAGCATAGGTTCCAGGAGGATCTGTTCCATGATCTTCCCAGGCACAGAGGTGAGACTGACTGGCCTGTAGTTCCCCGGGTCTTCTTTTTTTCCCTTTTTAAAAATGGGGGTTATGTTTCCCCTTTTCCAGTCAGTGGGAACTTCACCAGACTGCCATGACTTCTCAGATAGAATGGATAGTGGCTTAGCAACTTCATCCACCAGTTCCCTCAGGACCCGTGGATGGATCTCATCAGGTCCCATGGACTTGTGCACTTTCAGGTGCCTTAGATGGTCTCGAACCTGATGTTCTCCCACAGTGGGCGGCTCTTCATTCTCCCAGTCCCTGCCTTTGCCTTCTGCGACTTGGGTGGTGAGGCTTGAGCACTTGCTGGTGAAGACTGAGACAAAAAAGTCATTGAGTACCTCCGCCTTCTCCGTATCTTGGGTAACCAGGTCTCCTGTTTCCTTCTGGAGAGGGCTCACATTTTCCCTTGTCTCCCTTTTATCACCAATGTACCTGTAGAAGCTTTTCTTGTTGCCCTTGATGTCCCTGGCCAGATTTAATTCTATCAGGGCTTTAGCTTTCCTAACCTGGTCCCTGGCTGCTCGGACAATCTCTCTGTATTCCTCCCAGCCTGCCTGTCCTTGCTTCCACCCTCTGTAGGCTTCCTTTTTGTGTTTGAGTTTGTCCAGGAGCTCCTTGTTCATCCATGCAGGCCTCCTGGCATTTTTGCCTGACTTCCTCTTTGTTGGGATGCATCGCTCCTGAGCTTGCAGGAGGTGATCCTTGAACATTACCCAGCTTTCTTGGGCCCCTCTTCCCTTCAGGGCTTTGTTCCATGGCACTCTGCCAAGCAGATCCCTGAAGAGGCCAAAATCTGCTCTCCTGGAGTCCAGGGTAGTGAGCTTGCTGTGTGCCCTCCTCAATGCCCTAAGGATCTTGAACTCCACCATTTCGTGGTCATTGCAGCCCAGGCTGCCCTTGAGCTTCACATTCCCCACCAGCCCCTCCTTGTTGGTGAGAACAAGGTCCAGCGTAGCACCTCTCCTCGTTGGCTCCTCTACCACTTGGAGAAGGAAGTTATGAACACATTCCAGGAACCTCTCAGACTGCTTATGCCCTGCTGTGTTGTCCCTCCAACAGATGTCAGGTTGGTTGAAGTCCCCCATGAGGACGAGGGCTTGTGAGCATGAGGCTGCTCCTGTCTGTCTATAGAGGGCCTCATCCACTCTGTCTTCCTGGTCAGGTGGCCTGTAGCAGACCCCCACCATAATGTCACCTGTCCCTGCCCCCCCTTTAATCCTGACCCCTAAGCTCTCAGTTGGCTCCTCACCCATCCCCAGGCAGAGCTCCATGCACTCCAGCTGGTCATTGACATGGAGGGTGACACCCCCTCCTCGTCTCCCCTGCCTGTCCTTCCTAAAGAGCCTGTATCCCTCCATCCCAACATTCCAGCCATAGGAGCCATCCCACCACGTCTCCATGATGCCAATAAGGTCGTAGGCCTGCAGGCGTGCGCACGTCTCTAACTCCTCTTGCTTATTCCCCAATGCTACGTGTGTTTGCATAGAGGCATTGAAGTTGGGCCCCCGATGAAGCTGTCTTACTGGCTGGAGATCCTTTGTGCTGCTCTTCAGGTGCTCTCCTGCTGACCTGTGATCCTTCTCCAGGCTCTGGGCATCTGTTGCTGGCCCTGGCACCAACCTGGTAGGAGTGGGATGGATTGAGGTTCCCCTCCCACGGCATCTCTAGTTTAAAGCCCTCTTCACCAGCTTGGCAAGCCTATGACCGAAGATGCTCTTCCCTTCCTCTGACAGATGGACCCCATCAGGCCCCAGCAGACCAGGTTCCTCAAAGTGAGTCCCATGGTCTAAGTAGCTGAACCCCTGGCTGTGGCACCAGTCCCGTAAACATTTGTTGATTCACCAGATTCGACTGGCCCTTTCAAACCTTCCCTTTCACCAGGAGGAGTGATGAAAAAACTACCTGCACTCCTGAGTCCCTTATCGCCGCTCCCAGGGCTCTGTAGTCCTTCTTGATAGTCCTCAGACTGCTCCTGGCTGTGTCACTGGTGCCCATGTGAAACAACAGCAGTGGATAATAGTCAGTGGGTTGTACGAAGCTTGGTAGTCTCTCAGTGACATCCCTGACACGAGCCCCTGGGAAGCAGCACACCTCTCTAGAGGGTGCGTCTGGTCGGCAAATGGGTGCCTCTGTACCTCTCAGAAGAGAGTCGCCTGCTACTGTCACCTGTCACCTTTTCTTAGTGGTGCTGGTTGTTATACGGGGAGCAGATCGGGCTGCCTTACTCAGCTCCAGCGTCTCTCCTGGTGTGACGGGTCTTTCCTCTTCAGTCTGCGGAGCGGTGAAGCGGTTCTGCACGGGCACCTCAGGCTTTCCAGGGAAGTCTCTTCCTCCTGCTAGTCCTTGCCATTGCAACCGTCCATTCTTCTGCATTATTGGCCCCCCTCCCTTCTGTGTGTGCCAGTGGGGGAGTTTTTGGCTGTTTGTTCATGCGCTGTGGGTCCACTGCAGGCTGGGCTTGGAACCAGCTATCTAACTCCTTCTCAGCCTCCCTGATGTTACGCAGCCTTCTCACCACCTCACCTGCTGCAGGAGGTGGTGCCCCTCCACCTGGGCACACCTTTTGCAGGCATAATTCTTGCATAATTCCAGTTCAAAGCTACTTATCAATGCAGGCAGGAGACGTCCATGTTTCAGCCTTGTCCTTCTGCTTCTTCTCATCCTTGCAGGAAAACCAGGAGCAGAGAGCAAGGTGGCCACCCAAGCCAAACCCCTCGACTCTGCCACTGAAAGGGCCCGGCCCTACAGCAGCCACTGCCGAAAGCAGAGGGGGATGCCGTGTTGCTGTCAGAGTCTCCATTACTTTCTGTTTCTGCGAAACAAGCCTAGGTGAAACTGCCAAAAGTCTTGCCCTGCTCTGTGCTGCCGCTTTATTGCTTTACAGCATTGGCCAGTTGTGGAGATGCGGTTGTTCATCTTGCATGGCCACGGCCGTCCACCCAGGCAGAGCTGCATGGTGAAGGGAATGAGATGGGCTCAGGGATGGTGGTAGTCTTTCTCACTTTTACTTTTCCCCTTAGCTTAAATTATTCCCAGACGTGTGAACTCAGCAAACAAGGATCAAGTTTTCTCCACAAGGCAAGGTTTACTCCAGGCCTGGAATAGTGCCTGAGCTTCCCAGAGGTCAGAAAAAAGCTTGCAGGGAGCAGATGAGCGATTCCTTTTGTATTTTCCATCCATCAGGAAAAGCTGCATCTGAAAAAATAATAGCTGAACTGGAAAATAAAATTAGACAAGTCTGAACAAATATGGAAACCATCCCTGACCTGGTATTGGAAAAGAGTCTCAAATGCTAGAAAGGAGAGAAGCAGAGAGAGGGAATGGATGATTTTTGGCCTCTGTCGGGAATATGGAAGGAATTATTTCATTCTTTTTCCCGTCTATTTGTTCTCTATATGGCACTCTGTGTGGTTAACCCTCTGTCTTTGTCATAAATATATGTGGCAGAGACAAGTTTTTTCAGAGGTCCCAACCAAACCATCTGTTTTGCATCTGTGGTTTTGCATATGTAAATATTATTATTAATAGTAGCAAAAACAATCATAATGGCAGCAGGAATAGAAACGCTATTAATAGTCATAGTACTGACATTTTTATTTGTGTTGCTGCAGGAGGTCACAACATGCACCGGGACTCAGCTGGGAGTTTGAGTGAGAACAAAAAGGCGGTTGTTACCCCCAGGAGCCGTCGGTGAGCACAGGCACGGCCATGGGTGTGGTGCCAGGATTGTCATGGTGGGACCATGGTGCCCGAGCATGATGATTTCCCCCAGACACTCGCAGAGGACCTTTCCAAGGGCAAATGGCTCCTGACAACTGCCAGCTCCTTGCAGCTCCTGCCATCGTGGCAAGAAAAAAACGATTCCCAGTGGGGAGAGCTGAGCTCAGCGGCTCAAAAGTACCTGGAGACAACTGGAAAAACTCCCCAGTAAAGGCAATTATGTGATTCCTGCTTATCCAGAGGCTGAATTTGTCCCGGTAGGCCGAGGGACAGAGCGGTGGTTTCTGCATTGCCCAGTACTGCACCCGAGGTCCCGCTCCCAGCCTGTCCCAAGGTATCTTGCCTCCATACAGACAACAGGCTTTTCTAGGTGGATGACCTATCAGAGCGACTCATTGTGCAAACCATCAGTGTCTCGGTGTTTGGGGGGACCTTACTTTTCCGTCCCTGCTTTACTCCTATGATTAAAAGTGACAGTAACTCTCCTTCTGTTAATTTAATAATCAGAGGGAAGATCTCAGGGCTGGGGGAGCTGAGGCCAGGGGCAGAAGCAGTACGAAGAAGGCCAAGTAGAGCAGCAAGAACAAGGTTGCAAGCCATAGACACCAAACATGGGGAGCTTGAAGGTGCTTGTGCTGGAAGGAGCGCATTGGAGAGGACAGGAGAGATGCAGTGAAAGGAGAAAGCCCCCGCCGCACACTGGGCTTGGGTCTGATCCACGCAGTGCCTGGGGAGACACAAGCTAACAAAGCACATCTCAACACACCCTTCTCCTTCCAGGTTCTCCCTGGGTCGAGCCGGTATCTTTGTTCCTGTATGAGGAATGTTTTTTGTTCGGCTCTAGTTGTTTTGCTGGATCTGTAGTGCATTAAACAGCCCATCTTCTGGTTTGTATTTTTTCCAGTTATCGTATTTCATGGATCCTGGCTCCTTTCATCCAGCCCTGTATCCCCCCGAGCAGAGACTAAGCAGGATCCAGTCCTTGAGGTTACTGCCTTCACATGCACAGAGCGATGTGGACCCCCATCCCCACATTTCTCTGCTGAGTTGTGGGAACATTTGCAGCAGGGAGTGACACTTCCCTCTGTTTTCAGTCTGTCACCCAGATCACGTTACCATGGCTGGAGCTCGAGGACTCGGTGATGGTACATGCTGCCCTCAAACTTCACATCGCCTCTGTACAAGCTAATTTCTGAAGTCAGTCTGGACCAGCAATAACAAGCCAAGGTTTGTACTTATTTCTTACATCATTCGGATTTTGACTACAGCACACTACAGGAGCACGTGTAAGAGTGGGGAGTGGCTTGTCAGTGCTTTTTAAAAGTCCACCCTGACAGTGCACCGTAACTTCACTTAAAACTTCCTGCAATTCAGTGCTGAGTGCCCCTGACCCTGCCACCTCCCAGCCCGTCCCTGTGCGGGTCTGCAGACCATGGGACAGATAAAATGCTTCTCTATCCCTCTTGGAAAGCTTTGCAGACAGGCATTTAAGACACAAGAAAAAAATCCTAATCAGATAAAAAAGAGATAAACATCTAGTTCACTTCTCTCTCTGGCTCTGGCATAATTTTGACCCCATAGTACAGACCCCGGGGCAGTGGCTTTGCAGCTATGTCCTTTGCAGCAGGGAGGAGATGGGGACCCGGGGGAGCACCAGGAGGGGTGCAGGGGGTGCAGGGCTGCCGGGGCTCTTCCTGCCAACGGCAGCATCCAACAGGCACCCTGCGGGGAAGGGGCAGCAGAGGACCCAGGCAGGTCTGCAAAGGTCCCCAAATTGGGCACCCAGCCCCCTCTGAGGAGCTCTCTGTGAGCTAGCTGATAATCAGGGCTAGCCCCTCACTGTCCTCCCTATCCTCTGACCAAAAGAAGAGCTGGAAAACAGAAATAACAGGATAAGGATCATCTATGTACTTGAGTTGTGCATTGCCCCACTTGCTATATCCCAGTCTTCCTGCCAATGACAGTGTCTTCCCTGGGCACAAACACAACTTTGAAGAAATTAAAGCTTTGAGCCTCTCCAGGATTAGCTTCTGGTTGTGTCCCAGATGCCTTCAGATGTGGTAGCTGTTCAGAAGTGTCTTTCTCCTTTTGTTGGCAAGGCCTGAGAGCAGGTTTCCATTTGAGCAGGTTGATTTACACGGTCCCCAGCCCCAAGCCCTGTTTCACAATTTCATGCAAGTCATCAAAAGCATTGATCTTCACACCCATACGGCTCTGGCTGTGTATGCCCGAGGAAGGGGGCACAGCCCAGAACAGCTCTGTTCAACCCCGTGCAATCCCCCCCGTCCTGGCTGTGCTCCTCTTACCCACAGCCACCTCCCCTGGGACACCGGGCTTTGCAGTGTCCTTGTCCCCAGCCCAACTCCTCCTGAAGACTCTCCCCTTCCATTTCCCAAGAGATGCTCAGCTAATCTTTTCCTGCCCACTTAGAGGAGCAAGTGGTGTCTGTGGGTGGGCTGGGGCTGGCGGGGCTCTCCCAACCGGCAGCGATTATCCAGCAGCAACTCGGGGGGGAAGGGCAGGGAAGCCACTGCCTAATCCATCCCCGGGCTGGATGGGTGCCTGGATCATTTCAGCGCGGCTCGGCGCCTTCAGACGATGCGCACGCTCTGCAGCGCAACCCGCCTCCTCGGGAAGCTCATGGCACAGACATCTGTCACCGAAACCTGTCTGCATGAAAGGCTGTCTGCACAACCGGGGGAAAAAAAGAAAGGCATGACAGCACAATTAGTGAGAGCAAATGAAAGGCTGTTTGAAGAGGAGGAGGGAGGAAAGGGGAGAGCTGCATAAATCCCTGGTGGGGTTTTGGGCTTGACATCAAAACCCCTTAACAGTGTATTACTTCAGCCCCCAATGTGGACAGATGTTGAGCTGTGGCTCAAAGGAAGTCAGAAATCTTTCCTTAGAAAAAATTTGGCTAGGAAACTAAAGAAAATATTGTGAAAGAAAAGGAAATAAAAGCCCACTAAAGAAGATTTATCACTGCCTCAAGCATTTCTGTATCCTCTAGTCTTATGAGGTCTCAGCCTCAGAGGAGAGAAAAAGAGAAACAGCCTGTTGCTACGTTAATGGGTCACAAATTTAGAGTGGGGACATGTTTGTCCAGTTAGATGATGATGGAGGGAGCTTGTTCACCCGGCCCAGGACTCCTCCAATCCACGCTAACCCCAGACAGCTTCCCGAGGGCTCTGGCACCAGCCTGCAGCTTTCCCTGGCACGTCCATCTCAGCTGCCCTTTTTGCCCACTCACTCACTTTTGCAAGGTTCTTCTGGAGCCCTTTGTCAGTGACAAAACATTTTATTTCCCAAAAGAGCTTAGCATCATCTACAAACCTGGAGATTTTGCTGTCCATTCCCTCCCCAATGCCACAAACGAAGATGTTGGATAAAACCAGACCCAGCAGAGATTCTTGGGCAACCCCAGTGCTGAACCTCATTTGTCCTCAAAAACTGTCTGTTAAACCCTGTACTTTGCTACCTGCAAGGTAGGAATATCTTTTAACTAGGTTTCAATCCATAAAAGGACCATTGTTTCAACCCCATGGCAATGAAAACTTTTAAAAATAGTTTTGCCAAAATCTTTTTGAAAATGTCCATCTGTTCTGTCTGTTGGGTTCTCCCTATCCGTGTGCATACTGGTATTTTCCTAGAGTCCCAGCACGCTGGCAAGGCAGGCTTTCCCTCTTCGGCAGCCGTGTCTGCTGGCTCTTTCCCACCCGCCTGTCTGCTCACGTGCTCACTGCTGGCGCAGACCCGACCACCCCAGCAGGGACAGAGGTGACACTCACCCCTGCACAGCTCCCAGGGTCCCCTCCTAGAGCTTGGTTTGTAGGTGGGAGCTACACTAGCAACCCGCCAGTCCTCTGGAACAGTAGCCATTTGTAAAGTCACAATGATCTAGTTCCTCTAACTTACGGGCTACAAAGAATGAGCTGGGTGTGAGGATCTCCCAAATACCTGCAGCAGTGAAGACCAACACACGGTCGTGCCCGAGCTGCCTTGTCATGCCTTATCCTCCTCGGTACCCTATTGCACCTTTCTATTGAGCAATGGCTCCCTAGCCAGCTTCTTACTTCTGATATATTTAAAGAAACTTTTTTAAAAGATCTTTGCAAGGAGATCTTCATGCTCTTTTTTAGCTCTTTTAATTTTCTGTCTACACTTTACTTGCTATGTTTTATGGGTCTTCCTTCTCTCGCCACGTGGGAAACCTTTCCACTTTTAAAATACTGACCTTCTCCCTGTGATACCTCCTTAACCTTAGCGGTGAGTCAGGCAGGGTGTTTTTTAGGACGACTTAGTTCTTTTTGAGTTGTGGCACATGTTTTACTTGGGCTTTAATAGAGCATTTTTTAATTACCTCCAGACTGCTTGCAGGCTCCTTGCTTTCTGTCTGTTCCTTTTTGTTTTGTTGTTATTGACTAATCACCTTATTTTTTCATAGTTCCCTTTCTTGAAACTGTAGAGCCACACGCTGGATTTATTTGGTGTGCTCTCTCCCACTACAGCATTAAATTGGTTGTTTTGTGGTCACTAGCAGAGAACAGCTCTCCCACAAACACCTTGCGAAGCAGGTCCTGTGCACCGCTCCCCACCAAACCCAGAGCGACAGCCCTCCTCGCCGCTTCCAGCACTGCTTGGTCCAGGAGACTCATTATTGTATCCAAAACCACTCTTTTCTTCCTGATGGATCGCTGCGCTGACTAGTTTCTCTAATATCATTTTATATTTGCTGATCATTAATTACCTTTATCCTGATCGGGGTCAGGAACACAGTCCTGGCTCTGCATTTTTCCTATTGGAATCTGGGATCTCCCATCTTGAGAAATCTGTACCGGTACTGGGGTTGTCATTCAGGGCGATCGGAAAGCCTGGCGTTATCTTATTTTTTTAAGCTTCTGGTAGGGGGACAGAAGCACCTCTAAGTTTTGCCCTTGCTTGGTTGCTTAATAACGTTCCTGTCTGCCAGTACTATACACAGACAAACTCACCTTATTTATTGCAGCCGCATCATTTATTTCCCTGCTACTCTTTCCCTGGATACCGGCCACATCCTTCTCACAAGGGGTGCAAGTCTGAATTTTAACACCCACTGACTTTCTTTCAGCTTCTCATTTTAACGCTTCTTTATGGCTTTTCCATTTTTCAGTGCCACCAGCCCAGCTCTGCTGCGATGGAGGTGCAGGACCCCGTGACACCAGCTGGCAGGTTCAGAGCTGTGTCCCTAGCACGAAGCCCTTCCCGGGTGTGCACACCCCCTCATCACAAGGGCTACGAGAGCAGAGGTGGGACTCTGCTCTGCAGCATCCCTGAGGCTCTCCCAGCACCTCCTCTCCCATTGCCTTGCACTCTGTGCAAGCACAGACACCCAAACACGGTGCGCTCTGTGTGATGAGCTGGGCAGCCCCTTGCAGATTCCTCCTGCCTCATGGCTGAAGCTGTTGGGTTTGGAAAGTTGCATCATGTTTTTCTGAAGAAAGCAGAAAAGACAGCCCTCTTATCCTGGGTTTATTAATCCCCCTTACCACAAGCTAATTTACAGCTTTCTGTACCGTCACCCACAGAGCCTGGCAATGTCAGTAGCCCTTTGCTGTCCCCAGAGCTAACTTGCACCCCCCCCCCAACCCAGCCAGCCCTGCTTGCTGCCCCAGCAGGCAGCCCCCCGACCTGGGCTCACTCCGCCCCCTCGTGAGGCCCAAGGGTCTCCATCATCTCCCCTTGCCCTCGCCCCCCAGGGCAGCCCCAGGTACCTGCCCACCCCCCATGCAGGGGTGCCCCTGAATTCCCATTCCCGTCTCCTTCCTTTCCGGGCTCCGTCAAGCCCAGAGGCGCAGCACGGGGGGCGGCGGCACCCCTGCTCTGCGGGGCAGGGGGTCCCTCAGGCTCAGACGCTGTGTCCGAGGGGTGAGGTGGGCTGAGCTTTTGGTCGTGCGCGTCCGCCTGCCTGTCTCCCCAGGCTGACACACCGGTGCCGGGGTGGGCTCGCAGCAAGGGGCGCAGCAGGGGCCGGAGCGGAGCTCCCTGTGGCGGGGCAGGGGAAGGGCCGGTGCCGCGGTGCCGGGGTGTCCCCTCGCGGCAGAGCCGGCGCGGTGCACCCTCGGCCCGCTGCGGGCGGGCGGGCGGCAGCGGGGTCCCGGCCCGCTGCCGGGGGCTGGCCGGGCGGGGCAGGGGGCTGGGTCCCCCCGCGGCGCTGCTGGGGCAGGCGGCAAATGGTTCCAGCCCGTCAAGAAAAACCGCTCTTGAGCTCTGCTGCTCCTTCGCGGTACCCTCCCTCCAACCAAATGCAATAGGGGTGCATGCAAGTATCCCCCCTCCGCCCCCATCCCTCGTGGCCAGGGATCCCCTGGAGGATATACGATCCTGTTACCGACGGCCACAGCCTGCAGCCATAATCTGGAGGCTGACTTTAACTCCTAGGACAGCACTGACGCTTTTTTTCCCCAGTAAATCAGAGTTACCTCTGATACAGCTCAGTATTCGTGGGCTTTTTTGCAGGAAGAGAGCATCCGTTTTCTGTTTTACAGGTGTCCTTGTGTGCCTTGAGGTGACAGCATCTGCAGTGCACGAGGGACTTCTGAAACACCAAATTCCAACCGCAGCAGAGGTGCAGCGGGGAGGCCGAGGTGGGTGAGGAAGGCTGTGCGTGAGGAAGGCCATGGGTGACCCCCATCGCTCAGTGGGATGAGAAAAGCACTTCCATGGCAGACACCTGACAGCCATGGACCGAATTACAGCCAAGGACAGATCATTTTCCAGTGTTTCTGTGGCCTCTGAGATAGGGGTTTGAGTGACATGGCCACATCCTTTGTGTTTGTCCCTGTGGTTGCCAACCAGGTGGCTCAGTGTAGCAGTCACTGGTCCCCAAGGAGTTGCATTTTCAGTGGAAAACCCCAAGCTTTGGGACTTAGTTCCTTCAGGGGTTCAAAAGAGGCAAGGCTGGCTGTTCAGCAGGATACCAGCTCCTCCTCTCTCACAAGGTTTGGGGAGTGAGTGTGGTGTTAGTAGGGTGGGGTTTTATATGTGTCAGGAGGAAGGGTGAATTAATCAAAGAACGTACAATTTTAAGAGGTGGAAAACTTGTAGAAGGTACCAGAATATTGCATGCGTTTTTGTACATGCAAACCCTGGTCATGAATGCAAAGCAGCCCCTGTGTACGAAAGAAAGCAGCCAAACACACACAAGATGTACTTCTATACTTGTTTAGCATGGGCCTTGGGTGATCAGGCAGGTGAGCTGCTGGACCTTTACACTGGGAAATAGCAGCCTGTGAGCTAGCACTCGTTCTGCCTCCACTGAAGTAGGGTGTTTAGCTGCGTTAGCTCCCGCCTCAGACTCCAGGCTCCTACATAGACATTACAAAGCGTGACAATATTAATGTACGCTGCTGAGTGCTTGACACATTCCTCCTGCACTACTGTCCCCTCTGTAAAGCATCAAGTATTTCAAAGAACTAGAGAATAATACACCTTGCTCACAAATGAACTGCACAGATGGAAAGCATTGTCAGCAAAAGTGGTGCTTTAATTCCTGCGTACAAAACCATTAATCTCTTAAAGATAGGAGATACAAACCATGAAAAATAAAAGAGATCAAAGGAAGGACATGATCCCTGCCTGGGACCTACGATCCTCCAAGGACCCAAAGGACAGCTATTAGCACGTCCCAAGATCTAAGGCAGTGAGAACCGTCTCTGAGCAGAGGTCACCAGTTAAAGGCCATGGAAAAGAACTGTCCTGATGGCACGGCCTGCGCCTCTCCTCAGGGCGATGCTGCGGGCATGTCATTGGTTTCATGTGCTGCTGGCATGCTCCACTCTCTGGTACTGGGCGTGTGCGCAGCTCGCTCCTCTTCCACGTCTCTGCTTAAACACATTTCCTTCCCACACCCTGCCGGGCAATGGCGAAGGTCAGCTGCAGCAGCTGCTGCTCGCAGGGAGCCAGGAGGCAGGCAGGGGTTTACAGCAGTTACCCCTCCCCGGCCACCCCTCCATGGGGGGTGTGCTCCTGCCCCTTGTCATTGAGCGGCTGCACAACCTCCCTCTGCTCCAGCGATCCTTGCCCTGCCACCTCCTTCACAACCAGAATTGCACAAATAACCACTCGATCTTCCCTGGCCCAGCCAGAATTACAGGCTTTGCATGGAAATTACCGGCTGAGAGCCCGTGGCGTGTGTTACGCCAGGAGATGTCTCTGCCCCAGAGGAGAAGGATCAGTCCAGGATTATTCTAAGGACATCGCAGTCCTGACCTGCCTGTGCCATGCTCTGGTCCTGCTCTCCTCCCCTCACCCACAAGCCCTGTTTTTTAGCCCTTTTCCTCCCAAATGTCACTAGTGCTCTCCAGCAGCACGGCCGCAAAGCTCAGTCCAGTGACCTGCTGATGAATGATGCTGCAGCTCTCACACCCTGTCCCATAAGCCTGCACAAATCTAAGATATTCTTAGTGGCACTGACCAGACTTTGCAACAGCCCTGAGCTGCCCAGTGCCGCAGACCTCAGGGACTGCTGGTGGGAAGCACCCAAAGCCAGCACTCACGCTGGTACAGCAGCACACGTACCGTTTCCTGGAGAACTGCTGGTCTATCTCCTCTAAGGACTGTCCTTTCGTTTCCGGAACAAAAAGGTAAATGAATATAACAGCCATCACTCCCATCAGTCCATAGAGAAGAAACATCCAGGAGAAACCGATGGTATCTGCAGAGAGATTCAAGTGCGTGAAGGGTCCATCGGAGATAGGTCACATCGTGCGATGCAAAGGAAACTGGTTGCTTACTGTGAGGTGGTCATTGGTGCCTGACAGGGGCATTTTATTTTGAGAAGCCCTCAAAAGGGCAGGGAAAGCTCCTTATCTGCGAGGTCTGGACCGGGAATCAGCAAGGGAGAAGGACGGTCCACACCAGGCTTTGCCAGCAGCATCACAGAGGGAAGGACAAGGCAGGCAAGCTCCAAGGCCCAGCAGTTCCCGCTGAGTGCCTCAGCCGAGAGCTCTGCTAGCAAGAAACATCGTAAAGCTATCGGCATGAAAGCTGCAAGCTCCATGGTTTCCTGATACTGCAGTATTACAGTGCAGCCCAGTGGGCGATGGATGATTTTTATGAAACGGATGGCAGAGGGGCTCAGACCAGTGTTGCTGGTGCCTGTTTTTTCTGCTCTCAGAGGCATCAGGGTCACACCTATTCCAGCATCAAGTCCCCAGGGTTCAAAATGCCACTTAACCTCCAAACGGCTTGTGGTGGCCACCTTCCCTAACCAGCTGTGGGAGATGGAGGGATGGGGGACGGCCACTTACCAATAAGGTCCAGGAAGGAGAGGCTGATCAGTAAATTGGCAGCCCAGTTAAAGCTGTTACAGAAGGCAAAGGCTCTTCCTCTTATCCCAGCAGGGTAGATCTCACTGAGGACCAGCCAGGTCACTGCACGGATTAGAGAGGTCAGAAAGACAGTTATAGGGGTTAAGCAATTTATTTGAGAAACAGGCAAGGAGGATTTCAGCAGGGGTTTTAAACTCTGGCTTCAGCCAGCACCTGCTGCTGGTGGTGTCAAACATTCATCGATCTCAGTCAGGTCACAGCAGAACACTTCAAAACTCCCACATTCAGCGCTCCACGGAGGAATGAAATACCAATGAACAGGTCCAGGGAGCAAAGAAGAAAGCAAGAGGGTTGGTCATTCCTGTCAGGGGAGATGGAAACGATCTGGCATACCTGCTGTCAGGGCGTGCTCTTTGTAAAGAAGTGAGAAAGAGGTAGGATTAGGGAGACAATGTTGCGTTTGGGCTAAAATCAGAGCTAAAGCAATATATATCTTAAAGTAGTCTCTCCTATCCCAGGGTTATGTTGCTTGAAATAACTTACAGGGTCACTGTCAAACCCATGAGACTTGCTGTGCACTTCTGTTTTTCCTTCAGTTAGGTGCTGTTTTCTACCATCAAAGCATTTAAAGCAATAAACGTCAGAAAACGCTAGAGCTCACGTGGAAGCACGAACTAATCTCTATTCTCATCTGATGAATAAATAACAATTTCAGAAAAAGACCAACTGATATTGAGCAACTTCTGAGGAGGTTCCACTTCCAGTTCTGCCACTGACTTTCTTCATCACACTGAGGAGAAGCCCCTCAGTCCCTCTGTCCTCAGCCCTCTATTTTCCTCCTCATCAGGGTGCTAGGAAGATTAGGTAGTGCTTGTGGGATGCTCGGATTTTGCAATGAGCTTGACAGAAAAAAACATTACAAGGGTAGTGATAGCATGGAAGAGAAAGTTATTCTAGTGCTGTACCAGCCCTATAGCTGACAGAGCTGCAATGCTAGAAAATTATTCAGTGGGCTGAAGGGGATAAATTTCCAGTTCCCAGACACTGAGCTGCTGGGTAAAGCAGATACATAATGAACATTTCAAGCAGACTATAAAGATCAGCCTGAGTTTTATTCTCTGGGTTAGTGCAAGGATATATAAACACCATACTTACTTGGTCCAAATCCAATTGAAAAGGCGCTCACGAAAGCCATCATGCTCAGCAGCGTAATCCAATTTAAAACCATATGTTCTGCCCAGGGAGCACCACCAAAAGGAGGGCCAGTGCTTCCCACTGTCTCTTCTTTGGCCTGACCTATCAAGACCCTTTTCTGAGTGAGGGAAGAATCGGGAACAACCTCTCTGCTTTGAGTACTGGCAAAAGCTTTTGCAAGGCTCCTTGTGGCAGCAAACCCAGGGCCTGCCTGACTTTTGCCAGCACCTAATGCTGGCAGGATGGGTGACACAGCAGGCTGGGAGGATACGGGCATCAGGAGGTGCTGGGTGAGGCTGTGGGATGCATTGGGGTCTGCCGCTGCTTTGCAGTCCCTGGCCACAGCCAGCGGAGCGATGCAGCTGGTGAGGCCAATGGTGGTGACAGAGATGGCCATCACCACACAGCCAGCCATGAGTAGCACTCTCCTGCCAGCCTTGTCTGCAAAGGCCATCGCGATGAGCGTGGCCACCACCTTTATTGCCCCCAACCCGACAGAGGCTAGGATCGCCGATGAGTTGCTCTGGAACCCCACCGAGTGGAAGATTTTGGAGGCGTAGCCCAGCACGTTGGGCTGCCCAGTAAACTGCTGGAAGAGCACCAGTCCCAGGCCCACCAGAGTCCGCCTTCTCATGTTGTCTCTGGTCCTGAAAAGGTCAAGAAATGAGTAATGCTTCTCCTTATAGGGCTCCCGCTTTGCTGTCTCTCTGTCCTCAGTGTTCTGCAATTGAATGAGGCCCTTCTGGCAGTCTGAGTCCCACGAGCTTAATTTAACAGGGTTCACCGGGAGAAAGAGGATGCTGAGGAACTGCATGGCCGCTGGGGCAATGGCCAGTCCAAACATGTACCTCCATCCCTCATCCACGTCCGCAAAGATGTAATTCAGCGCATAGGACAGCAGGATGCCTACGGTGATGCCCGCTTCGTAGAGAGACACCAGCAGGCCTCGCTGATGAGCAGCCACCATTTCTGAGACATAGATGCAGCAGGCCATGGATGAGACAGAGATGGCAAAGCCCACGGTCATGCGCCCAATGACCAGCCCAATAAATGACCTCGCCAGTGTGAGAATAAGGCTGCCAACCAACAGGACCAAGCTGCTGACCAGGATTGCTCTCCTCCGTCCATGGTGGTCAATGAGGATCCCCCCAACCAGAGAGGCGAGGAGAGCTCCGATAAGGAGGGCGCTCACGAGAACTTCCTGCTTGAAGCAGCTGAGGTGAAAGTCAATCTGCAACTGCAGCAGTGCACCGGAGATAATCCCCAGCTCGTATCCAAATATCAGCCCACCCAGGAGAGAGACCGTTGCAGACAAGAGGAGGATCAGCAGTGCACGACCTGGAAAACAAGCAAGCAATGCTAGGTGCGGCTTTCTGACGCTAGCAGGCAAGCTATCAGCATGCACAAGCTGGAAAAAGCTCTCCCAGGACACCCAAAGTTTTCCATCTACAAAGCCACGATGCTGAATTTCCCCATAGGTCACTAGGTCATGTGTAGAGAGGCACCTGCAGATAAACACACAACCTACCAGGCCTGCACACACTTCCACAGACTGCAGAGGCACTCATTTGGGGTGCAGAACTGTGAAAACTGGGCTTTGTTAAGAAAGTTAAGACTTGTATTTAAGTGGAGGACAGTGATTTGTACTGCCTGGGGTTGTACAGGGGGATCCTCTGTGGTCTCCCTTGATTCCAATTACAAAACCTGTTCTGGGCAGGAAACGCAGCTTTTGTTTTCTGGTTCTGAATTGTTCTGCATTATCATTTTCATGTTTCAGTGCGTGTGGCACCATCAGTTCTCACTGCAGGCTCTGTATTCTCACTCCCTACCTTGCCGTTAAAAACACTGCTCGCAAAAGTTTATTTCTCCTAGTTAATCTTGCGCTCTCAGCATGACTTTGTGGAGGTGGCCCCGATTTCTTCATCTCTCCTTCTACAGCACACAGTGCCCAGGATCCCCGAGCCAGGCACAACCTTCTCAGGCTGGTCCAGGACTACAGGACAAACTTCACCATGAGCTGAAAAGCTCACTGTTGCCTGCCCCAAATACAAGAAGCGATTCTTTGACCTTGCCCTTCCCGTATAGCTGAGCATGCACATTTAGTAAGTATGTAAGTTTAGCTAAAATAAGAAAAAACAACAGCAAAAGCAAACCAAATCCAAGCCAACCCGCCCCAAACAACCCTACAAAACCAAGGTGCTTGCTGCACACGCTTCTTGCCCTGGGGAGAGGATGAAAGGGTGACCACATGTGAACCATTAGTCGTGTTACGGCACGGGGGGCTGCACATGGCATGAGAGCCAGTGCTGACGTAGGGACCTCCGGGGAACAGCAGTGGCAGTGACCTCCCTCCTCCAGTTACAATTTTGAAGGCACAGGTAAAGTGCATTAGCTTAGAGGTTTGTGCTGGTTTCCAGCCTGTAGTACTATCTGTATTCTCACATTGGCTTTCTTTAATTAGAGATACTCACAGTTTCAGTAGACTGTATGTGGAAAGAATGTGGACACAATCACCAGACCATGGAAAACTTTCCTCACCCTGCCTAAGGGCTTTTTTCCCCTCACAAGCTGTGTTTAATAGGAAGTGTCTCTATTTGGCCTTTAATTACAGCTAGCAATAAAGGTTATTTCTCAGTGGTGACTATATTTATATTTGTATTTATTCTGTAACCCTCTGTGTTTCATTTGTGTTACTTAGGCCATCCCAGCTACACGCCAGTCCCTCCCACCATGCTCTGTGTGACTACTTGCACCGCTTTTATCGCTCCTTGTACACATGTTATGCAGATAATTAGAAGAAATATTTGCTCACTGAGAACAAAAGGCTTTGCATAAAGCAGGCATGCCATTAGTTTCAAGCCACAAACTCAATTAGATGCAGTCAGCCTCGCTGTAAATACCGCAGCCGATTCCATCAGATTTTGCTGTATTTCTTGTTAACTTAATGGGCAGTAATAGTTTATGAACTTTGATTGAAATCCAGCTTTGTATATGGCCTATTCTGATGCAGTTGGGGAACTTGAGGACTCTTCAGATCTTCACCCGAGGACAGAAAGTTTGGTGGGCCTCGCAAGGAGCTGTGCCGGGCGATTCCTTCCTACGGCAAAATCTGCTTGGAGGGCCGTGCGCCAGGACCGGGCAGCAACCAGTGCTGCTGACCTGGCTGAGACCGGGCTGACTTTTGAACCGCTGAAGTCCCTCTTTGCGCACACCAGTGCCAACAGGCGCCGCCGCCTGCAGCGAAACTGCAGCGCGGCCCCCCCACTCTCTGTCGCTCTGCTCCCGCACGCAGCCCCCTCTGCCCGGGTACGCTCCTGGGATGGCCCTAGGAGCTGCGCCACAGGACATTACTTGTCTCTCTCTCTCCGCTACGTTCGCTGCTGGGAGCGCTAATAAAAATAGAAAGAAAGGGGGGCGGGGGGGCGGGGGGGAGACGCAGTCTCAGCCTTTAGGAAAAGTTGGAAAACTTCGGGTTTTTTGGAAACTTTTTCCCGGGCAGGACGCGCCCGTTCCCAGCCCGGCTGCCCCTTCCCGAGCGGGGCTGGCTGCCTCCCTTCCGCCGGCGTGGGGGCCGCCACCGCCCCGCACCCCCGGGGCGCCCCCCGCGCCGCCGCGGCCCCCCCCAGCCGCGCCCCCCCGGCCCGGCCGGCACTCACCCATGGCGCGGCGGGGCAGAGCCCCCCCGGCGCTGCGCGGCGGCGGGCGCGGATCGGGGCGGAGCGGATCGGGGTCCGGCGGCCGGAGCCGGGCCGCGCAGCGCCACGTCGCTCCCGCCCTGCCTCCCGGCCGGGCAGCCTGGGGCTTGTAGTCGCCCTGCCCGCCCCTCGGGGAGCCGCGGGGGGGGGGGGGGTCCCGGGCGGGCCGCCCTCGCTGGGATGTGCTGCTCGGGGCGCCGGCTGCCCGGCCGCCTCCGGGCGGGCACCGCCCCGGGGAGCTGGTGCAAAGGGCCGGGGAGAAGGAGCGTAACTCCGGGGTGACGAGGGAGTCTGGCGGGGTCCCGCTCCGCCGCACCGCGACCCGGGGCTGGGCGTGTGACCGCTCCGTGCGGCTGAGGTTTGCCCGCGCGGGGTGGCTGGGGACGTTTTACCGCGAATTGGTCTAGAAACGAGGATGTGGCAGGGAACGGCTTTGGTCGCTGGAATGACAGCTCTGTCCCCAGTCTCTCTCTCTCACTTGAGCCAGGAGTAGGAATCTCCTCTCCTCGCTGACTGCAGACCCTCTCTGATGCAGAGCTTCACTCCTCTAGACTAGAAATCCTCTAGGGAGCCCACAAGAGATTGACAGTTTATTACAGTTTTTAGGTAGGTGGGTTGCAAAGCCAAAGAAAGCCTGCTAGGAAAGGAGTGACCATTTCAAAGCTAAAAAAAAAAGAGCAGCATGACTGAGTTTGCACTCTTACCTTTTTCTTCTGTTGGAAAGAAAGGATCAGTCTCTCAAGCTTATCTCCTTCCCCCTGCACAGTGCTCCATTAGGCAAAGCATTTCAGTATTCAACTTTCCTCGCAAGTAACATTCTTTTTCTGCTCAGTGGAACAGAAACCTTCCTGCTGGCTACTGCATAAAAGACACTGGGACTTGCACTTGGATGCAAGATTTTCTTCTGAGTCTGAGGCTAAATTCATGTATCCCGAAGTCCAGTTCTAAGACAAGGATTTTGCAAAACTTGATATGCCTAGAAGGCTTTCAAAACTCTTTAACACAATGCAAACATTCTCCCTCGGTGCTGTTCATGCCAACTGCAGTTGCTGGGCGGGTTGCACTGTGGTGAAGTACATGCGTGTGCAGTGAAGCACACACGATGTTCAGAAGTTTGCTGTAACCCAGCTGGGGTGGGGACCAGCGCAGGGAAGATGTGCTGCCACAGGCTGGGGGTGGGCTTGCACAGCCTTCCCAGCGCCATGCAACAGGCACTGCCGCTGAAGGGTAAGTGCAAATGACCACAAACCCGCATTGCCAGCTGGTATGTGACTGCAGGCAATAGTTCATTTAATCACACGGCTAAAACAACACAAGCTCCAGCCCAGTGCCCTGTGGAGCCCGTGCTGGTAAAGCTTTTTGCTACAGTACAGGATCAGGTTGGGGAAGGTCTGCATCAGTGACCATCGTGCCTGTGGTGCAGGCACACCCCTCTGACACAGGCGAAAGTAAACAGGTTGGGTGAAGAATGAGGAACATGTGTTATGTTTTTGAAAGAGTTTTTTCAGTCATTCCACATGCTAACTTAACGGGGCATTTAAGAGAAATATTTAAAGAATCATTATTCTTCTATGTAGGGGGATACATGTCATGTCTCTGCTCTGGAGACCAGTGGTGCCAACTTTTTTTGCTCCACCTCATAGTTTTGGGAAACGAGATGGGCAATATCGGATCATGCATGTCCTTTCAGCTTTAGTCTGTTGGATATCTGGCCTGCAATATTGGGCAGCAGTTGATCAAAGGTTTTGGTTTTGTTTCTTCTCAAAGTCACAGTGCATATTAAAAGCATTTCAAACCACCTACCTGGTTTATAGATTAAATAAAAGCTTCCTATTCATATGCTCTAATTTCAATGGAAATACAGTATTTAAAAATACCTCTTCTAAAACCTCGTATCTGATACAAACAGACAGCTGCACAGGGATCACACACTTGGGGAAGAATGGCTTCAAACATGAACACCAGCCGACAGAAACCAATGGTGCTCATGGAAGGAGCTTTACAATAGGATTTGTAATTCATGTTGAAGTAGTTTAAACAGCTCTGAAATCACGACCAGCTCTCATGACACTCAGAGAGTGCATGACTGCAGTTTTCTCTCTTCCCCAAGACCCTGCCTATGAGGCCAGTTCGTGGTGGGCAGCAGGCACTACAGCTCTGTGTCTGGGCTCGTAGTCCCAAGTTTTGGCATGCTGGGGATGCAGCATGATCTTGCCCGTGATCTCTGGCCCTGCAGCTTCTCCCTGGAGCTCAAGCCTTTACATTTCGGGTGAGTTGTGTTATGAACTGGGGGAGATGTCACCCACACATGGTTCCACATCACGCCAGGCAGAAAGCCAGAGGGGAGCTACAGTCCTAGGCAGCCGCTGGGAAAACCCACTCTTGGCTACATGATCTGCAATTTGCCTGAGCAATTCCTTCCTTCTCAAATGATTTCAGTGTGAGAAGAAATAACTGATATTTTTCTCCATGGTCACTCAGCATTCGTTTATCTGCCACCCCGACATTTTTTGGAGGCTTCCTGTTCTCTGGCAAGGCAATAAACATTATTAGCACAGACAGCAAGGAGGTGAGCTCCTAGGGAGTATAGGCAGAGCTTTATGGTGTGTTTACAAAAGGTGGCCAAAAAGATGACATCAGTATGTACAGAAATGCAGCTGCCGCGTCAATGCTGCAGGTGGCTGGGGGTTATGGTCCTCTGAAAAAAAAGGTGAAAACCTGCTATGATGTACAGCAGGGATAAACATCTTCCTTTGTGGTTTTTAAAGTACATCTTTCTTATCATACCATTTGTAGTTAATGGGTATTCTGGGCCTGTTGAAGGCAGTAGCTTTGTCCTTAAGCTCCGCATGAGAAGGTCTGGAGGGCTTGGATCCACCAGGACTTGCTCATGCTTCATGTCTGCCGGCATGTTTCTAGCCTTGCTCCCTCCTGCCATGCTTTCCTCCTCCTCTCGAGACTGTGTGTCTTGGCAGTGCCATTTCCCCATCTGATCCTTATCTCACTCTTGGCTGCTGGACTTGCGAGGCACGAGGGCGCGTTCCTGCCTCACAGCCGAACAACACAACTCCAGGACTGAGCCACAGGAATGTGCTTCCTGAAGAGCCTGGCGTTTGAAACAGCAGCCTGTGTTTGGTAACACAACCCGGCTGTGATTACTGAAAATGTTACTCTCTCTCTCAGGGCTGCAGCAGCTAAAAGAGGCTTTAAAAATCACAAACGAAAATATAAATACAAGAGGAGAGAGAAGTCCATCCTGGAAAAAGGAAGACATGGTGTTCAGCAATGCTCATCACATACTCAAGCACATTTTCTCTAATTACGGTTGACCCTTAGGAAGGGGTTTCAGGGGACCAAACTGGCCCCTGAAAGTTCAAGGGATTCAGGGGACCAAACTGGCCAAGCTCAACTCAGTTATTGACGAGAATTATAATCCAAGAGCAGGCACCAGTGTTACAGCCGGCTGGGATGGAGCCAGCTCACCAGGCACCTGCATTTATTGCGTGCTCATTTACAGCTCAGAGATCTTTCTCCTTATGACGCCAGGCTGCACGCGTTTTCTTTTATGTTATCCTAACCCTGGGGGCGTTCACTGGAAATGCCGACCATTATCGGTGGTCGCCCTGTGGGTCCTGTTTCCTGCACGTTTTAGGGATGCCTCCAGCACGGCAGCCTGTGGTGACCCAGGGTGCTCCCCTGCGCCCCTGTGACCCTCTGTTGGGTGGCCGGTCCCTACAGCCCTCCTCCCACTGCCCGCCCTGCCCGTAGCATCCTTTTGCTGGGGCAATTGGCCAAGATCCGTAATTTTGAGCCGTGATGGGAGTCAGCGCTGTGAATTCACACACAGGAGGGTTTACCCCTGTGCCCACACTTTGCAGGTTGAGGATGCAACCTCAGAGCCAACAAGTGCCTTAGCTGGGCATGAGGAGCCACCTGCGCTCTGATATAGCCCGAATTCAGCCCTTTTCCACTCTGTCGAGCTCTGAGGATTGCAGCCTCCATCCTTAAATAAACCGGGGGGTGAGGGGAGCGCTGCCTGCAGCACTGCAGCCTGCCCGATGCCAAGGGATCAGCAGGACAACAGGGAGGAGCCCATGGGATCTGCCTTGGTTTGCTGCACGCAATTTTTAAATCAATTACATTGTTTGTAAAAGGAGAGTTTATAAATGCTTGTCACCAGGAGAACAAAGTTACATAATTAAACAATTTGCCAGAGAATCTGTGGCTTCAGTGCAATTCTCTGGGGTGATTCAATATTCCAATAAAAATACTGGGTGATACCATAAATATTGTAAACGGCTCTAGATGGTTTCCAAGGGCTATGTCAACTGTTTATTGCGTTCAAAGAGAAAAGAATAAGTGAAATCACAGGGAAGACAAAATTTAAATAAATAAAATAATGGGAAAAATAAAGCAAAAATATTTTCTTTTGTATTTTGAACACTCTGGAGGATGTTTTTGGCCAGCATGAGAGAAGGCAGTTATATTTATCAGAATAACGAACCGAGGGCATCTGTGTGCACTTGCTCATAGGTTATATATGTATGTCTGTGGGGGCTGTGCACGGATGCTTAGATAAAATCTGCCCACAACACGGGGAAATCTCTTTGTTTATTTGATTGTTTGTGGCATTTGCAAATTCCAGCCACGGAGCCCAGGAGTGCATCTGTTTCCCTGGCCAAGCTGTGGGGTTCCTGCAGCCCCGCCACAGCGAGGGCAGCCGAAGGAGGATGCCACGAGCGGGCAGAGTTGTGCAATAGATTACCCGTATCATTGAAAACTTGGGAAGGTTGTTTAAAAATTGTTACTGAAGCAAGATAAATATTTGCCAGGCCTGATCCCACCATGCAATGACAAGTAAGCTGTATGGAATGTGTTAATAAAATATAAATGTTCTGAAAAGGAAACAAATGTTGCGGATGAGAAAACAAGGACAAAATGGCCTTGTGGCACCTCCAAAGGCAACAATTGAAAACATATTTACATGGGCTGGGCTGAGTCCCTTGTATCTTCTGAGGAACATAAATTGCAGTATGTGCAGATCACCCAGTAGAGTAGTGGGTTTTCAGTGCGCCATAAAACCCCAAATACTGCTCCCAAGACAATGAGGTTTGTCCATCTTTTACTAACGCGGAGACGTGGGGCTTGGCTGCTTGAGGAAGGGGGAGTCACCCGGCTCACCACATGAGTGGCCTGTGCCAGCACCTGGGGCAGAAGCTTTGGTGTTCGAGGTCACACCGTGCCCTGTTGCAGGCTGGCGACCCCCTGTAGCCTACAGGCAAAGCCCTTCTCCTCCCCAGCCACGAACTGGGCAGCTGCAGTGGATCTGCATGGGCTCCAGCGAAGGCTTTTGGCACGTGAAGCGCCAAGAGCCAGTGGTGGAGCCCTGGTGGTGATGCCCCGGTGGTGGAGTCCCCGTGATGATGCCCGTGTTGGAGCACCCGGGTGGTGATGCCCCGGTGGTGGTGTCCCAGGGGCGATGCCCCGGCAGGTGGCTCTGAGCTGGTGCTGGGAGCACCTCAGGGGGACCACAAGACCCCACTTGCCACCTTGAGAAGGTGCACATCCAGCACCTTGCTTGCAGGCCCTGGGACAGCTGCGGGTCTCGCTCTTGCACTGGCAGAAACACAGGAAAACGCCCCGGCTGGGGAAGGCTCAGGCACAAGTCCTACCATCCTGCAGCTACTCACTGTCCCCCAGCACGGCAGAGGTAGGCAGAGGGCAGCAGGACTTGTGGGGGGAAGCACGAAGAGGGTTTTGGGAGAGGCAGCACCGGGAACAAGAAGAACGAGGAGGTGGGGCACAGGGCGCGCTACAGCGAGGGCGCCGGGGAGCCGTACAGCGGGGGGGAGAGGTGGGGCTTGGGGAGTTCGTCGGTTTCCGGCAAGGGCTACCGAAGATTGCCGAAGCGGAGGCGCGACGCGCATGCGCTGTGGGGCGGCGTGGTCCTGTGATGGCGGCGGCCGAGGCTGAGGCGGGTGGTGTGCGCTCTGGCTTGGCCGGGGTCGAGGCCGGGGTCGAGGCCGGAGCCGGGGCCGGAGTCGAGGCCGGAGCCGAGGCCGGAGCCGGAGCCGGGGCCGGAGCCGGGGCCGGGGCCGCGGGCCTTGCGATGGACGAGCTTGAGGCCGAGGCGGGCGCCGCGGGCCCTGTGGTGGCCGAGGCAGAGGCGCCGCCGCCGCCGCTGCCGGGGCTGCAGCTGGTGCAGCAGGGCGCCGAGGCGCGCGTTTACCGGGGGCTCTTCCTCGGGCGGGCGGCGGTGGCCAAGCTCCGCATCCCGAAGCGGTACCGCCACCCGGCGCTGGAGGAGCGGCTGAGCCGGCGGCGCACGGCACAGGAGGCGCGGTCGCTGCTGCGGTGCCGGCGGGCAGGTGGGCCCGGGGGCGGCGGGGCCGGGCCGGGGCGGCGTGAGGCGAGGCTGCCCTGACAGGACAGCCCCCCCTGGGCGCCGGGTGCCTTCGTGTTCACCGGCACCCCCCCGGCTCTCCATGTCCCTCAGAGCAAATAGTGGACACTTGACGGCCTTCCTGCTTCATCCTGAAGGGTGCAGGTGGTTTCTACTCATCCTGGGGCGACCTGCTCTACTTTTTCAGGGTGCCCCCCCTAAAACGCAGGCTGTCCTCGGTCAAAAAGCCCCTGTGTGTCTTTTTCCGGGGCGTCTTGCCCCAGGAGGGGCTGGTCCTGTTGCCAAGCTCGAGCTGCCAACTAGATTCAAGGCTGGAGGCTAGTGCAGCATGGGTTGGAAAATGGGGGCTGGCGGGAGGAGTTCCTAGATGTGGGTTATCAGTGGCTGGGGGTGATGTCAACTGGTGTTTCTGGTTAAGGCTTGTATTGGTGGTGCTTTGTTGTTAAAGTTGGAAAATCCTATACATTAACAGCTAGCATTTCATTTGTTCTTCTTTTAAACAGGGATTTCTGCTCCAGTGGTCTACTTCGTGGATTATGTCACCAACTCCATATATCTTGAAGACATTGTAGACTCAATTACTGTTCAAGATCATATTAATTCTGTACAACGGAGTGGAAACGATACCAGTAGCCTCCTTATCTTAGCAGAGAAGATGGGTGAGCTGTTAGCAAGAATGCACGATGAAGATCTTATACACGGGGATCTTACAACTTCCAATATACTTCTGCGGCCACCCACGGAGAAGCTGGACTTGGTGCTGATAGACTTTGGACTCAGTTTTATTTCGGGTCTTCCGGAGGATAAAGGAGTTGATTTGTATGTTCTGGAAAAAGCCTTCCTTAGTACTCATCCGGATACTGAAACTGTGTTTAAAGCTCTGCTAAAGGCCTACGCAGCTACATCTAAAAAATCCGGTCCTGTGATCAAAAGGCTGGATGAAGTACGTCTAAGGGGAAGGAAGAGATCCATGATTGGGTAGAAGAGACCCAAGAGACCGGGCTTAGGGATGGAGAAATGTTATTACTTAGGTTCTGCAAGTATGGTTATTTATACTTCTGGTTGGTTTTATTTCACAGATCACTATTTTGATAACTGTGTCTTCAAATAAATAAATTTGAATGAGTTTAAGTGTCATAAAGTAACCGAAGTAATTGTGAGATGGGAGCACAGACAAGAGAGAAACAACCAAAGGTCAGTTCTTTCCTAAATGTTAAATATTTCTTCTAAAAAGTAGTTTACAGTGTCGTTCTACTCGCCCTCTTCTTCATGTGGTTAGAATTGTACCGAGTAATCTTTCTCAGCCTGAGGACCATGGATTTGTGGGAGGTAAGAGGGACCTGGGGATACCAGAGCATCTACAAAAGGTAATTAAGAAAAACGAATATGCTATTTTTCTGAGAAGACTTTACAACAAAGCGTTTAAATCCATTATAAATGACTCTACACATCCTGAAAATATTCCAGGACACGGGCAATGCTGAAATAGCGCGCTAAACGTAAGACAGGTTCATTTTCTTCCAGTAGTAATTTTGGCTTTTTTAACTTTTAGTCGATAGTATTTCCTTAAGCAAATATAAAAATTGTTAATCAAGAACAGTTTTCTGCTGAGAAACTTCCACTTTGAGCAAGAAGTCTGCTGTAGATGTCCATTTTTTGGAGCTTTATAAGAGGGACTGCTTGTATTGTGATTGCCTGCCTAGGTAGGCAATTGGCAGAGGTAGGCAGTAATGTTTTTTTAGTAACGTTTTCTCTATAGTACTTGATTTTCTGGATTACTGTATCTGATAGTGTCAATGTAAGAAGGCCCAGAGGAAAAGTTTACGAACCCCACAGTAGATGGGTTAGAAGACACTCGATCGTCTGCGTTACAAGCAGAATGGGATGCGAGTTGTGTGCTGGGTGAGTGCGTGAGCTTTGTCATTTACTTCAGACAATGATTTAAAAGGAACAGTGAACTCCTCCCTGAGCGATTTGCGGTGTTGGGCAGCCTCTGTCCGTCGGGGAAGATCCTCTGTGCCCTTACTGGCGCTCTGTCTGACAAAGCTTGTGCAAAAGAGGGAGCAAACCCTGCAGGAACCGACCCCCTTCTGCGCGGCAGCCTTCCTCGCCTCTTCGCAGCCGCGGGCATGTCCCTTCCAGCCGGAGGGGAAAACGCAGCTGTGAAAAGCAGCGCGGGGGTTCTGGTGGGCACAACTCTGCCTGGCAGGGGAGCGGGGGCGGAGGGCTCCTTCCTCTCCGCTTAAAGCGAACCAACCTGAGCGAAGCCCTGCCTGGGGGCACGCTAGGAGAGGAGGGGGCGAGCGGGAGCCCTCTCGCTGGGCACCGGGGCCCCAGCCCGCAGGGCGCTGGGAGCTGCGGGTAGGGAGAGGAGCGAGGCACCAGTCTGGGGCTGCGTTTTGGGAGCGGGGCGCGGGGGCGGACAGGCGGCGCCGCGAACCACAAGGCGCTGCCGCGGCGGAAGCTCACCCCGTGCGGTGGCGCCGCCGCAGCGCTGCCGCCCTTGGAAACAAGATGGCGGGTTCGCGGCCGCGCAAGTGTCCTAGCGCGGCGGGCTGCCCGTGCCCGGCGCGCATTCACCTCTTGCCAGAGGAGCCGCCTGGGCGAGTGCCCGGCCCCGGCGTGGGGCCCCGGGTTCCACCGCCCAGCCACAGCTTTGGCTGCGGGGCCCGAGGAACCCCCCCCCCCCCCCCCCCCCCCGAACCAGCACTGCGCGCCCCCGCCGTGGACTTTGTTTTCATTGCTTGGGTGCCCCAGCCGCGCTCACCCCGCGCGGAGCGTGCCCCAGCCCGGGCTGGGGGCAAGAAGGAGCTATGTTTCCACGCGAGGAGCAGTGGGGCTTTAGGAGCTGCTGCTGCTGCTGCACACTCTCCTACCTGCTTGGAGAGCGAATGCAACAGCCCAAGCAGCACACGGTCACTTAAAACGGTGCTGCCCAGGGTGGCCTGAGGGCTGCTGGAGAGGGACCTCGTGGCCTGGTGGGAGCAGGTGGATGTGAGCTAGCGAGCCCCCTAACGAGGCCTGACCTGAGCCCCGAATCCCGGACCCACTGAGGGGAGGCAGCACGCCTAACCTCCCTGCCTGCCATCCCCCATCTGTACAAACACCGCTTCTACTGTCTCCTGGTGATGCCAGGATTGAGTTCTGTTTATAAAGCCCTTTGAAGAAGTCTGTTTCTAACTATCACTGTGTTTATTAAAATGCAGCTCTCCCTGTGGGACCCCGGAGTAGAAACAAAGCTGATCAACTGCAAGTTTTTATGGCTGGCACGGTGCTCTGAGATGAAGCCCTGCAGTGGACCTGGGGTCAGCAGCCCACGGCGAGGCCAGCTCCCTCGGGGTGCTGGTGCGTGGGACTGGCCTTCTAGCAGGGACTCCTGAATTGGCCTCTGCTGAAATCTGCTCTGTGATGGAGCTTCAAAACAAAGCAGAACATTACTGGTAACGAAAAGCAAAATATTTTGCTTTTTCACTGCATGATAAAACTCCTCCTCATTATATAACTGTTACGTTTTGCACATCTGTGTTATGGCTTGTTGATATTTCATCTTGATCAGCCTGATGTGTCTATATGGACTGCCGTAGTGAATGCTGAGCTGTTGCTGTTTGAGGGTGGAAAAATCACAGCAGGTGCATGTCCAGCAAAGAGGACACGCTGGACCTGCAAATTATCCACCCCACATCTTCTTGCAGCCTCAGCTGTATCGCTGGTTGTGCCTGTGGCAGCAGCTCCTTGGATGAAAACCACCGATTCCCTGGCTGGTTTGCAAGGCAGGTGGAGTTTTCAGCCTTGCTTTGACTGAGGATAGCTTGGCTTGCTGCTGTGCTAGCTTTCAGTGCATCTGCATGGTCATAAGCAACACTGAATTATTATTATTACTGATATAATTTGCCATTGCATTATTAACACTCAGGCTTTATGTCCGGTGTGCATACATTCTCATAAGGAAAATAGGACTCCTGGTTTTTTTTTTTTTTTTACATGAATAGTTTATCTGCTGCAAATACAGTTTAAAGCCACCAATATTCTTTCAGAGTTTGATCTGACTTTGTAAAAAGTTCTTGCAACCCAGTTTAGCTCATTTGAGTTTAAAAGGAAAACGAATGAAATAAAAACTACTCTTTTAAGTTAAGTAATCTTTGGAAAGAGGTAAATGATCTTTCAGGCTAGAAACCCAAACTGCTTTTTAACTCAGAGCGACTGTCTGTCTTGTTTTGTATTTCCACCGCTGGCCAAAGCAGCCCAGCAGTCGGTCCCACCCTCTTCAGAGTAGGGGTCCGGCCACTGAGGACGGTCACAGCTCCGTGTGACACCGGGAGAAGTGGTGATGTCCTGCCCCGGCTTTCCCAGAGGGGCTGTTCTCACCGGCTCCGAAGACTATGTTGGCCTTCATCCCCCCCCAAACCCTCCCGCCTGCCTGCCGGGGGGCACCGAGAGGCGGTGGGGATGTGAAGGGTGAATGCTTATGTTGCACCCAGCCACTGGGGGTCTCTCTGCCACCATTGCTAGCACTGGAAAAACCTTTATATCTGGGAAAAATGTTCTTTCAACAGAAAATATTTGTAACTGTGCGCTGGATGGGCAGTTGATCACTCTGGGTCTTTCTACCGCTTGAATCTTCCTGCTGTTAAGAATGAATTGTTGTCTCAGGGGACCAACTCCAGGCCTGCCGGGAACAGCTTCATTTCCAGGGGCTTCCTGGCACCTGCCTGATCTTGCTCCACACCTGGGTATCACCCAAAGTGCTGCGAACGCAAGGAGTGTGCAAATAAGCTGTGAAAAGAGGAGTAGAAGTAAAGAGGGAAAGACAAATGAAATGGAAATAGAGGCGTTTCATCAGCAGAATGTGCAACGTTAGGATTTCTGAGGGAATTGCTGGTTATTGATGGAGTTGCCTTTTTTGTTTATTTTCGTGTCTGACCATCATCAGTGATGTCTCTTGTGGGAGTGGGGAGCCAGCTTGCGAGCTCGGGGTGACCAGCCTGACTTTAGTTTGCAGTAACGACAAGTTCTGTTTTGCCCACTGATGCCATAAGTGCAGAACTGAAATAAGGGGATTTTTGGAGATAGATGTGAGTTGTAGACCTATAGGAGCATTAAGAGGAAAAACAGACGTGAAAGAAAACACACACAAGTATGGCAAGAAACAGGAATGAAAATACGGTTGCGTAATCTGGGTATGCTGTTACCATGACTTTTGGACAGGGGCTGCTCTGTGCCGGCAGTTACTGTGTGTATATGTAAAAACTGTGCATACAAGCTATACGGTGTAGTTTTTTCGAGTGAACTTTTTTTGGTCTAGGCCTTGATGTCTGCAGGAAATTGATATTTTCCAGTTTTGCAAGATGCAAAACACTGATAACCTTTTGCAACCCTCCTCTTCCATCAGTGCTGATAGGAAACCAAGTTACTGCAATAAAAGCATAAAAGCTCGTTTGTAACCCAGAGTTCACTATGTGAGGGTCACTACAGATAAATAAAGCCTCTCCCTGGCCCAAGCACAAGCCGTGTCCCGCAGCGGTCCCTTTGGGCACTACGCAGCACCTCTTTCTTTTGCAATAAGCTGAACTTACTCTGTAAGTAACGGAGAGTAATGGCCCGGAGTGGAGTGAGGTCTGATCCCAGTGATGGCCATGGAGCACAGGGAGGGCACAGCCAGGGCAGCTGCTGCTGGCACTGGAAATGAGGGTGGTAGAGACAGAGTTTACAAGGAAACAAATTAATTAAACGTTAATTCCCAGCTGAAGTCCTGGAAGGCCGAGTGAACCAGCATGTAGCCCCCGCACAATGTGCTCGGCTGGGAAGTGCTGAAGGCTGAGCCCAGCATCCGCCCCGCCGAGCCGAGAGGGGCCGGGTGGGATCGGAGAAGGGGCTGTCCAGGCAGGGACCCGACTCGCATCTTGGAGGGGGAATGTGCTCCTGTTCCCCTCGCCCTCTGCGCTGGCAGAAGCCTGTATCTTTATAAGAGAAAGAACAGACTGTGGCATTGACTGCTTATTATTCTTTTGAAGCTTTTTTTAACTTACAAGGTTGATTTTGAGAGAAAAAGCTTTGTAGAGCTCCTTTGGTCCAGCACGTGGCACACACTCATACACGTGCACCCAGTCTCTGGCTGATGTGCCTATTGGATAAGCTGAACCTGTTTTAAGCAGTCGCGTTGTTTTGATGGCCTGAATTTTGCTTACAGGTCTTCAGCCATCCATCTGCCCATCGTCTCCATCAGGCACCACCACCCGAGTGATAAAGCAGCTTATGCTACCATAGCCCACCGTAGTGGCATTAAGGCAGCACAGGAATCTCATGCTCTTTTTTTTTTATCACGATAACTTTTTATTCATGCTGTTGAGCAGTTGAAGAAAGGCAGGATAAAAATCCCCATAGCTTTCTCTCGGTCAGCTCTGTGCTTTCTTTCGGGCCCCAAGAGAAGGTGCGTTTGCCAGCGGAGCTGGGCAGCCGTGGGGCCGGGCGCCAGGCGGATGCCGGATCCTCGCTTTGCCAGCGGCCCCCGGCAGTGCCCGGCAAAAGCTTTTGTGTCCGTTCCGCTATTTGAAAAGAGCCATGGTGGTGATGCCATCACCCTTTAGCCCCTGCCCGGGATGGGGATCAACTGGTTTGTTACTATTTGTGCAAAATTATATATATGCCGTTAAGGAGAGGGAGCGGAACAGAGGAGGTGGATCCACACCAGGAGCAGAGTCCGTTCCGACGGGGTACAGTCCTGTCTCTAATGCTGATTGTATCACTGCACTCTTCCTCTCTAATTTCTTGTTCCCTCTGTGCCAGTGGTTTTTATAAGCTGGAGAGAGCTTTCCTCAGCGGGGTCTGCTTTTTTATGTGATGCATTTGACTCCAACTTCTTTGATGCTCTAGGAGTGACCTGCCTGGAGGTAGTAATTCTCCAGAGAGCTGATTAATTGTGAAAAAAGGTTTCTCTGCTGAATGTGATTTTTATACATCTTTCATATATATGGGGTCAACTCACCCAGGTTTTGAATAAGTTTTAAAGCACTCAAAGGATGCTGGTGCAGTACTAAGTCGGGGGTTATTTTGCGTTCCCTTTTTTCTCCTCACTACTCAGCTTCATTTAACCTCCCATTGCAAGAATCCAGGCGATGCAGAAAGCTGAGAGAAAATCCAGCTCCCTTGACTTTGATCTCTTGCTCAACTTGATAGTGCATCGGCTCTGTCTCCTGTGATGTGTGCCTCTCTCTTGGGCTCCCCACAGTCAGACGGAGACCGGCAACCTCTGCAGCGCACGCTGAGATTTACCTTGGTCCGGGGGAGGAGAACCTGTCTAGCCCCACATACTCTCCCTTTTTCTTTCTGATGACCCTGATGCAGGGCAGAGCTGGCAGGAAAATCTGCCCTCAGAGTTAGAACTGGGCAGCTTTTGTGTTTTCTTTTTGACTCATGATCGAAGCATCCTTAACTGCGTGGGTCTGGCCTGATTATGTTAAGACCAGCCAGGGTGTAGTCATATGCTACTCACTCGCTCGCTGGAGCTCACACTTGTGTGAGCCAAGACTTTGCCTCCTGCTTTTCCGGTATTTCCCATGGCTCTGTCCCGCTCCGCACCACTGGCCTTTTCTTTGGTTGTGTTTCACATGGCATTGCAAACAACTTGTCGAACCTCTGAGTCACTGGTTAAATTGAATTGTCCAAAGCAATGGCAGCTCCCTGTTTTTCTCATGCTTTTGAGTTTTTAATGATGTGCATTTGTGCACTGTTTCTGTCCATGGAGGGGAAACGTTTGAGAACTAAACCAGACACTTAAACTGCTGCATTTGGGTGTTTTTTCCTAGCAGTCACTTGTACTATTTCTTTATATTTAGATGTATTGAGCCTGCGTTATTAGCACAACTAGATACTAATTATGGCCGGCAATACACAGATGGTCAAACCGAACGAGCTCTTGTGCTGCCAGAGTTTTTGAACCAGTTTCGAAACATCTCTGCTGCCGAACCCCTCCGGCTGCAAAAGGTGCGCGGCCAAAGCTGCGGGAAAATGGTGAGATGGGGAGGGGGACACGGACACGATCTAGGGGTCGGGAGGCGGTATAGCAGGACGGCAGGGCGGTGTAGGGGGCCGAAGGGCGGTATGGCGGGGCGGGGCGGTATAGCGGGGCCCCTCCCGGCGGGCGGGGCGGCCGCGCTCCGCTCCCGCGGGATAAAGGGGGGGCGCGGCGGCGGGCGCGGCGGCGGGCGCGGGATGGCGGCGCTGGGGGCGCTGGTGAAGAAGGTGTGGAGCGTCCGGCGGTTCGTGGTGCTGCTGTGCGCGCCGCTGGCGCTGGTGCCCGTGCTGCTCAGCCTGCCCCCCAAGGTACCCGCGCCCGGGCACCGGCGGGGGCGGGGGGCACCGGTGGAGGGCACGGAGCGGAGGCGTGGATGGAGACCGCCGGCCGTGGAGCGTGGGCAGGTGCACCAGCTGGGGCTGCCACCCAGGGCTGCAGGCTGGGGACACCCGCTGGGGGGCACGGAGCAGGGGACGGCGACTGGGGTGCACTGACCAGGGACGTGGATGGGGGGGGGGCTGCAACCAGGGACGCGGACTGGGGGGCACCAGCCAGGGCGCGCTAACTGGGGGACACCAACTGGGGCCACGGACCAGGAACACAAACTGGGGACGCTGACTCGGGGCATGGACCGAGCGTATGGATCAGAGTTACGGGCTGGGGGCATGAACCGTGGGGCACAACCCCGGGGACATGGACTGGGGCAAAGCCTCGGTGCCCTGTCCCACCTTGCTCCTCATCTCTTGCCTCAGCCCCAGCAGTATTTGGCCCTCACAAGGGCCACCCTGCTACCTGCCAGGGTTTCCCCATGGAGGGAGGGGACCGCTAAAGCCTGCAGACTGCCACAGCTCCTCACCCTTCTGCTGTCACCTTAGGGTGCGAATGGAGGGGGCATCCTGGGGTTATCTTAACTTTTTAGGGGGAAGAAGGGATAGATAGCGTGAACTGTATTTATGTTGCTTGTATAGACATTGGGAGGTGTCAGGAACCTATGGTTCAGAACCAGCTCGAACTAGGTGGCACTAACTAGTACTTCTTGCTGATACCTAGCTGCCTTATTGTAGTTTTTATCAGTAGCTCTCAAAGGAGAGCTGGGGAAACTGAGGCAAAGCAGGTCCACGGCCCGCATCACTCAGTGGGGTGTTTGCAGAGCCAGGGTGGAAGGAGAGTGCCCAGGGCTCTGAGGCTGCCCAGCGTTGCTGTCCTATCTCCTTTGCTGTAGGAATCGCACCGGGCAGCGGTGTGGGTAGGGAGAGAGGGATGCTGGAGGTGGCCATGCAGCAGGCTTCATGCTGCAGGGCTGGGAGATGCAGGGGAGCCACGAGTGCCACCTGCACTGCTGTGGGTGATTCTCGGGGGGGGACCTTTGGTGCTGCATCCGAAAAGGCTTTGCGAGTAAGATATTTGTGTTTTTCTGTAGACGTGGAAAAACTGGTCTCCTGGTAAGGTTTGGGCTTTGGCATGTGTGTTAGGCTGCACATTAAGCAATCTGTGGCAAAATTCTGGAGACTGGAGGATTTTTGCAGCTGTCCCATGTACGCGGCTCTCGTGCACCAGGAGGTCTGAGCCTTGGGTGGAAATCCACGGGGCAGTGAAGTCACTGGGAAATTTTGTGCCATTGACTTCAGTATGGGCAGGATTTCACTCTTACATTCTGACTCAGATCCATTTGAGAATGACTTTGTTTACATCAGAAAATAAGTGATATTCGTACTTAGTGATTATAGAATGATTCAGATGCTGTAAGGACACGAAGGTGGCATTTACTTCTGTCTGTACAGTGCTTGTCAGGTGAAACCTTGATGTTCAAGATAGCAAAATAAATCTCCCTAATAATAATAATAATAATAATAGAATGACCATTGCTTTATTTAATGACATCATATGTTAAAAGATAAAATCCTTTGGATTTAATCTCCGGTTTTTCTATTTTGCGTTATTGGGTGAGTTCTTAAGAGGAATATACTAAGTGTTTGCCTCAAAGAGCACATTGCACAACAGGTACTTAATTCCTTTGCAGATTCATAAGTAGATAATTGTATTTGTACGTTCATTTACGGTAGCTGAACAAGTGACTTCAATTATATTTAATAGTATCTTGTTTGACTTGGGCACTTGTAAAATCATGAGGTATGGTTAGAGGGTGAGGAGACGCACCGTATGCTCAGCGCAAGCTTGTGCCTGAACTGTGCAGTGGTTAATTGTGAGATAAATCACAGATGAACCTGGCGCTGCGCTGCGGGAAAGCCTTCGATCCAGATGCTCTATGTACTGGTAGAAGTGAATACTGTTACACAGGCTGTGTAAAGATTTGGGTGTTCAGGAAGGGGATTTCTCCACATGTACAGAAGAAAAAAAAGTCTCTGCTGGTGTAATGGTGCTGTTCACACCCGCTCCACTCTTGCAGTGTGCTGGTAGCATGCTCCTGGGTGTGACCCTCGGAGGACCTCATGCACAGTCCAGTCTGATCAATGCTGTTTTATTAAAGAAAAACTGGTGATGGGAAAGTGGAAGTGTTTGCAGCTGAGAGGATGAAGGAGCAGCGGGGCAGCTGTGGGCGGGGAAGGAGAGGCCCTGGTAGAACTGACACTGACTGGCCCGCTCGGGTTAGCGATCTGTTCTTCATTTTCCATGGGTGCTAAATGCATTATAGTTGGTAGCAGTGAGACTGGCCGGTACCTGCACTGGTGACTGTCAAAACCCTGATGCTCGCGTGGCTGTTAACCAGCGCAACGTTTCAAGCAAGCCCGACTGCAGCTTCACCAAGTTCTCCCTTGAGTTTGGCATAGGGGTGAACCTGTAGCTGTGAGCTACCATACAAAATTGTATCTGTTCATGTTCAGGGGTCAGTGATTCATCTACAGTTTCAACACAAGATTGTCTCTCACTTGTTCAGCAAGAAAGGAAACTTGCTGTTGCATCAACAGGGGATTAAGTTCTGACGTCTGAAGCTTGCTTGAGCTGACCTCCGCAGCCTGAACCGCAGGGGGCTGCAGGAGAGGAAGGGAACAGGTTACGCTTTTAACCGCAGTGTAAAAACACCAAGGTGGGGAATAGGCAAAGACTCAGCAGACGGGGGATCTGTGGTGGTGGAGTTTGGAAGTTATCCTGGCGCGTGATGGAAAATGTGTGCCCTCAGCTGCACCGCTCGGGTCGGATGGTTTATCCTAACACGGGGCTCGAGTCCAGCTTTGCGCTCTCCTGGGCAGCCAGGTCGCGAGAGCTGCTGCAGGTGTTCGGCAAGCTCCATCTCAGAAGGAATTCAACTGACTGGGCTGCTGCTGGTGTTACTGGGAGGCTGTCCCAGGCAGGGCACCCACGGAAAGCGGTCTGGGGCAGGAGGAGCTCCTGGGTGTGGTGCAGTCATCGTAGCAACCTTGATGCTACTAAGTACTTGCACATCTGGACCACGGGAGAATTGGATGGGCTGAAGAACCCCATGTTCCTGCTGGGGTGGTCAGTGTAGTGCCTCACAGGGTGTTACAGAAACTGGTAGGAGATGAGAAGCAGTGAGGCTCAGCCCTTGCTAGTCTCAGAATGAGGTTTCCCTTGTGAGAAGGTGTCTTAGAGGTGTCTGTGGTACTTTCCTGCTCTGGGGATGCTAAAATCTGTTCCCACAACATGTCACCATTTACCTTCTCCCCACTGGGATGCTCAGCAATTTTAATCTCCCAAGGGACTGGAGCCATAAAGAGCCACCTGAGCTTTGGCTTCAAGGGCAGTGTTTCACTTGGATGTGGAGACCAAGAAATCGTGACCTGAAGTTGATATAACAGAGAACCCCAAGTACGATGTGGCTTCTTGGATTAGTGTGTACTTCTGAGTGACACCCTGTGTCTGGGTGCAATGGGTTTTCCAGTGAAACCTGCACCTAGGTGACATCTCCCTGGCGACAAAATCCTTTGAGAAAAATCATCCATCAAGTCTGGCCTTGGTTATTGCTGCTGAACTCCAGCATCCATACCTGCAAGCTGCTATTAAAGCCCTCATCAGCTGTCACTCTGCGGTGGTTCTCCAGATCTCTGTGTGTGTCCCTTCAGAGGGACAATGTCACCAGTGCTGACATTACATCGTCACCCTTTGTTCTTACTTGATGCCCTTTGGAGGTTGCAGTTGTGGGGAGGGAGACTTGCATAAGTGGTTTTGTCTGCAGTCTCCTTTCTCTTAAATAGAGAAATGAAATTTCTGCTTTGTGGGCAGGTTTGCTGAGACCTCAGGGTGTGCCTCCCAAACTGGGGCTGGAACAGTGACTTGTGTCCATCACATAAAACAGGACAAGGAAATGCTCTGTGTGGAGCCGCTTCCCAGGAGCCAGTTCTCTGCACAAGGGCCTGTGTGTCACCTCCCGCTCTGGCTGCTGCTGAAATGGCTGAATATTTGTCCTGTGAGTGGAAGTGCCTGCGACCCCCCTGCTCGGAGGGCTGTGAATGATTGCAAAGAGCTCGGGCAGGGCAGGAGGGGCTGGAGGAACTGTTCTGCTGGAAGGGGCATGGGGGGCACTTTTAATGAGCTGTGCAAAGAGCTTGTTCCAACAGCTTCTAATGAACTCAATGTCTACAGCCTTTTGGCTTGGTAACAGCTGAGGCAGCCAAATCTGCTAAAAGGAGCTCTGAGCAGGCAAATAGGGCCCAATGCCTTCAGAAAACAGACTTGACTTCCTCAGTGGCCATAGAGCAATTTAAAATTAACTTGGACGTAATGAGTCCTCCTGATTAGAACAAGGAGACTTTAAGAACTTCCAGAAGAAAAATGACATTGCTTGCACTTGAAAGCAAAGAACATGAACTGTCCACAAACAAAGGCATTGTGGGGAAAGGGGGTGATGCAAATGTAGGTGAGTGGGGTGGTGGGCTGGGAGCGGGGTGTCCTGGGAGGTGGAGGGGAGCTGGATCCTGGGCTGGAGGGCACAGCAGGAGCACGGGTGGGCAAAGAGGTGGCAGTCAGGAGAGCAGCCTGGCAGGTGAGATAAGTGATTGTAGCCTGATTATACGTTTCATGCGCAAAGTCCATCTCTGTTATCTATGTGCTTGGTGATTTAGAAAGGGCAGTTTCACAAAACTGGAAGCAACGATCAGTTAAAAGGGATGAGCGGAAGAACTTCAGTGAGGAAAGAGGGGTGATAACTGGAAGTAGGGTGACTACGTTTTACCATATGCACTGTAAGCATAAGTCTGGAGAGAAGGCAAGCCTGGCGAAGAGCAAGCTGGCACAGAGAGGAAGCAAAAGCAGCAATACTTGGGGCAAAAGGGAAGTTGACAAGAGTCAATATTAGTTGGAAGCTAAGAACCATAGAAAACATGAAAAGGGATGTGAAAGAATTGAGGAAGAAATTGCTGAGCAGGGTGCTGAGGGTGATGAGTGGTGTTTCGAGTGTGTAGCACAAGAGGAATCTGACCCTTGCTATTCTGTTGCCAGATGGACAATGCAGAAGAAGTTGTATTCAGTGAAGCATTTTTGTTCTGTACTCAGGAAAGTGCTCATAGTACGGTCCTATATCATAAGAAGTTGTCTGATAATGAAATATTTTTATTGTGACAGTAACTAAAGGGAAATTAAAATACTTGCATCCAACCCTGGCTACTTTAAAAACTACAGGTTTAGGCAACTTCCATACAAGAATTTTATAAGAGCTGCCTAAGGAGTTTTGTGAAGCAATAAACCAGGTGCATTTTTACAAGCTCCAGAGTAGATGGAGATCACTGGGACCGCTGGCTGCAGGTCAGGCTGATCTGGAGTCCCTCTTGGGAAGCAGGTTCCAAAAAAAGGCCTTGAGATGGCAATATGTAATTAGTTGAACACAGCTACCAGACTGGCTACCCATAGCCAAGAGGGTTGGTGTGATATTTGTGTGTATGGACATGTGAAAGTTGAGCAAGAGCAGTGAGGACCTACCAGGCTGCTACTGGCCCTTCCAGTCTGGCTTCTACAGCTTTGACAAATTGGAGAAGTCTCAGAAAGAGTAAAGGACTGGAAAACAGGCCATGTGATGAAGGGCTGTGGGAGCACAACCTATGTTTTTTCAAAGAATAAAAAGGCAAGGAGTAACTTGATCGCTACCCTGAATGCGCATCCATCACGAGGAGAGTTTGGATAAGAGCAGCCTGGGCTAAGGCATGAAGGAGGACCATGTAAGAAGATGCAGAGGATTGAAGCTGGCAGATTCAGATTATCACAACATAATTTTAACAGTGAGATTAATTAATCATAGGAATGGCTTACTAAACTTGTGGTGGGTTCACCGTCACTGAAAATGTTTCTTTTTTTCTAATCAAATGTGGTGGATCTATCTTAAAAACAAAACCAAACCGTGATGCTGAAATGGAGATTCAAAAGGGGAGCCCTGTTAACCTCACGCAGGGTGTCAAATGATCACACTGTGCTGTTTAGCTTCACAGTCCATGAATGTTTGAAGATGTAGGATCTGTTGCTGCCTCCAAGAGAAGGTGTGAGCCTCAGACCCCTGAGCCGGGGAAGATTTTCTCTAAGATGCCCATTTCATTTCTGTCATTAGTTTCCTACGTGATCTTGGTCAATTTGCCCACTTTCTCTGAGCTTCAGCTGTCCCGTTTGTAAAATAGAGAAGATGATTCTGTTTTTCTGCCAACTACAAAATAGTGCAAGGAGTTGAAATAAAAGTGTTTAATAAGCTTTATGTCTTTTTAGCATAACTCCAGAGTAAAATATCTTTCCTGCAGCTCTTACAGCTTGTGCCCCTCTGTTACTGGCCCCTTCCTAGCCACTCTGCAAATACCTAGTGGGAGCAAAACAACTCTGCTGGCAGGAAGGCTGGTAAACAGGGCTTGGTTTATGTCCAGATTACATAATGTTTGCAGGAGAAATGAGATTCATATATCCATCGCATTGGAGAACAGGCAGTGGGACCGAGCTGGCCAGTAGCACAGTCACAGCTGCAAAGTGAGAACAGTTTGCGAGCGAGATGCTAAAAGCCACCGGTACTTTTTTGTACTGAGTAGTTCTGAGTATCACAGATGGGATGATCCTTTGTGATGGTAGTGGGATAAAAGGGCTGGAAAAGCTCCAGTTCCAGCCAAAATACCTCTTGGTGTTGGGATTGAGGTCCTGGAGGGGTCCTGTCACCTGCCTGCCACTCGTTTGCCTAGTCATAGGGCAGAAGGGAGATGGGGAGAGCCTGTGTGGGGGTGATGAGGCTGTGATGACCATGTAACATGCAACGGTTGATGGAGAAAAACCAAAGCTTGGCAGTGCCAAGGTAGGGCTTCTTCGAGTGCTGGGTCTGCCTGGTGGGGAGGCTGTGGGCACTGGGCAGGCAGCACTGGGCTGCCCAGGAGCTGCCTGGGGCTGGTGGAGTACAAGGTCCAGCTGAAGCTCCTGATGTCCCCTGAAAGGTTGGCAGTGGGGACTGGTGGCTCGTGCACGCCCATGCCTCGGTGCTATGCCTGGGCGAGCCAGTTTGCCTTATCTGACCCACATTCCCTGCCAGCACCTCCTTTCCCTGGGGGATCTCATCTGTCCTTCCAGGAGATCTCCTGCTCTCTCCAGCTCTCCTGCCCACGGGAGACTACCCTGTGGCTTGGCTTCCTCTGCCGTAGCTCAGCAGGTCCCCCAGCATGGAAAATCCCCGGTGCTTTCAGTGCAGTGAAGACAGGATCTGTGTCTGGAGGGGCAGAGGTCGTTCCCAAAGCTCTTGAGCAACAGGAAGGAGAGCTGCTGTAGTCCAGAGCCACCAAGCACTTCCCTGGAAATCATTAAATGGTTATAAAATTAACCCAGTCACAAGACCCATTTTAAAATTCGTATGTGCTACCATTTTTCTTCCTGAACTTTGATAGACTTATTTTGAAAAAAATAAAAACAAAGCTGCAGGGAGGTGAGAGAAGTAGAAGGAGTCTGACAGTGACGCAGCAGAAGATTGAAGGATAAAGATCATGTGGGGGAGATGGTGCTGCACGCAACGGCGTGGACAGCCATGGCCATCTCCCTAAAAGACCAGTCTTCTGACATTTGTTAGCATTTATTGTTTGCGTACTAATCAAACTTGCTGGGCACTGGAAGCATTAATTCATTAACATTTGCAAGATATCTTGAAACCAAAAACCTTTCAATTTTATTCAGAGTTTGGTTCAATTTTGTTAATGGTTTTAATCTTTCTTTATTCTGGGGAGTGCTTGCTCCAAATCTAAGTTATTCTGAAGTGGTCTTGTTCCTTTTTTGTTCAATGTTTATCCTATCTTAAGTGAAAAACTTGTTTAATATATGTGCAATTTGTCCTCTTTGGGGTAGAATAAGTTGGATAAACAACACTACAGCTTTCTTTTTAAACTGTTTTGCTGTTGATCCATATAGGTTTCACAATTTTGGGAAAACCCCAAAATACAGTAATTTTCTGCCCTGTTTCAGTTTTACCCTTGGCTTTTGATCTTGCAATGAAGATTAGTTATTAGATTCATGCTGTGTTTCATTGCAATGTTTTCCAGAACTTTTTCCATACACCAGAGAATAAATATCCCTTACCTATAATTAGTTTTCTAAATTGTACTTCATCTATTTCATCAAGTCAATTAAAGCCTTCACTGATGTGCTCTTATATCAATGCATTGTTAACTGTTTTCAGTTGCTCTACCCCTGTAGGAGGCAAAGTGTCTTTATATTGAAGTTGACTTTGGTGCAACTTCCCTTGCAGAAAACTGAAGAATATTTTGCCAGTGGGAGAAAAAAATTATTTATACGGCCTTTAGAGATCAAATGGAAAAGGGCTTAATGAGAGCAAAGCTATTTCTTTGCTGTATAAAAAGAGCCAGAGTAAAGAGAAATTATCAGTTGCCACGGGAATGAAGTCACTAATCTAGTGTGCAAACATTTCAAAACATGATTCTTTATTTTTGCAAAATTTAGCACTGCCAGGTTTGTTGCTCTGGTCCTGCTGGTTTGGAGGAAGCGAAGCCATGGGGAGCTCACGGGAACTGCCAGGTGCCAGGGCTGAGCCCTGGGAACGTAAAGGGTTTACTTCACAGTACCTTGTATGTCACGTTACCAGGATCTAAAATTAGGACTGCAAATGGTCTTTAAATCCAGATCTTGGGAACCTCACATGAAGTGGTGGCTCCTCTGTGATTAATGTATTAAAAAGTCAAAGCAAATTACTCTCAGTTCTGCAATATTCGTGTTTCCACGTGCACTGAAGCACGGGAGCTTTACTAGCAGAACTGCTTGTGAAATGCAAAGCTTGAGTATTAAAAGCAAACCAGAAATTCTGTCATTCTTGCCACTTTTCAAACACTCACTACAGATGTATTGAACGATAAATCTGTATTGGTTTCAATTCACGTGGCTTTATGCACCCAGCAGGGTGTCAGGGTAGATTCTGCTCTTTGGCTTTCCCAATAACCATGGTCATTTTTTATCCTCAGTTTGTGGGTGTGTTACTGGGTTGGTGTCTGCTCTAGGAGCCTGGGGACGACCACATTCAGCTAAGGCCTGGAGTGAATTTTTTGCAGGTGGCCAGGCAGGTTGTGGCTCCACCGTAGCTGCTCTGTTGCCTTGCTGCACGCTCAAATGCTGCAGCTGAGACCACATGTCGTGGTTTAACCTCAGTCGGCAACTGAGCACCACGCAGCCGCTCACTCACGCCCCCTGCCCCTGGTGGGATGGGGGAGAGAATCGGAAGAGTAGAAGTGAGAAAACTTGTGGGTTGAGATAAAAACAGTCTAATGATTGAAATAAAATAAAATACTGCACTACTAATAATAATAGAATAACAACAACACACAAAGCAAGTGATGCACAGTGCAATTGCTCACCACGCACCGACCGATGCCCAGCCAGTCGCCGACCAGTGGCCCCCCCGGCCAGCTTTCCCCCAGTTTATGTACTGAGCATGACGTCCCATGGTATGGAATGTCCCTTTGGTCAGTTTGGGGCAGCTGTCCTGGCTGTGCCCCCTCCCAGCTTCTTGTGCACCTCCAGCCTTCTCAGTCGGCAGAGCATGGGAAGCTGAAAAGTCCTTGACTAGTGTAAGCACTGCTCAGCAACAACTAAAACATCGGTGCGTTATCAACATTATTCTCATCCTAAATCCAAAACACAGCACTGTGCCAGCTACTAGGGAGAAAATTAACTCTATCCCAGCTGAAACCAGGACACCACATTATCCCCAAAACACAGCTCCACACAGTTCCCAGCCCACACTGTTCCCGACTCAGCCACGGCAGGGAGCAGAGCCGTCATCTCCCTCGCAAAAGCCCCAGCAAGGCCAGCCCCGGGTGCAGGGGAGGAAGGTCCAAGCGGAGGGACAGAGGTGTCTTTGAGTAACAATTCAACCTGTTCAACAAGCTGGAAAAGAGTGGTAAAATAAATAGCTCTGTGGCTTCCAAATGACTCTCGGCTGTTATTTATAGCGCTGCGGGCACTCTGCCCCGCGGTCGTTGACAATATCCCTGTTCAGCCCCGCCGTGACTGAGCCCAGCTCCACGCTGGGCTCCCCCCTGCCCCTCCCCCCCCCCGGGCTCTCTGCTCCTGGGTTTGGAGCCGTTCTCCTGACTTCTTTCCGCCGCTCGTTATTTCGGCCGTGGCTGTCATGACAAATGGCTTTGGTCTAGTTTTCGCCTCCTGGGCGGATGAATGAATTCACACTGCGGCATAGGGGCACTGGGTTTCTGCCAGCCTTGGCCAAGGCTGGAGCGATGCTGGGCATGGGCGAGCTCCCTGCCCTCAGGAAGCGGTGTGACACCAGGGCGCTTGATTTACTGATTTCCGTAGGGACTGGGATGGGTTGCCATGGAATGGTTTCTCACAGATCTCTTGGGAGGCTCTGATCCAAGAAAAGAAACCTTTCTGTGTGCCTTCTATTGCAAATGTGGGGACTCGATACATCCATCTCTCAAAGCTGTTTTTCCATAGCCATGCAAAGCACGGTCTGTGGAAGTTGGAGAGAAAGCACAAACATTAAGTGTAGCAGGGTCAGATACTGGGACACCTAAGGGTGTTAGCAGCAGTGCCTGCTGAGGATTAGTACCCTAATTCAACATGTTGGGACAGTACCTACCCTCCAGAGCTTCCTTGGTTGGCCCAGTGCACTGCCACCCTGCAGCACATAGGGAGCTCAGGCAATCGAGGAGGATTTGGGTTTTGCTGTGGTCTCAGAGGACCAGTGTAAGTCCTGAACCCCTACATAATGTAGGGGGGAAGATGTTGCACTTGATGGAAATGATTTGGGAGAAATACTGTATCCTTGAAGGAGTAATTGGTGCATTTTGCTCATCTAAGTGTCTCCAAGTGAAAAGATGTCTCTCTAATGCCACATGTCTTAATTCTCCTCTCTCCTCCTTTTGCAGGAAGGAAGATGTCTCTATGTGATCCTGCTGATGGCCCTGTACTGGTGCACGGAGGCGCTGCCCTTGGCCGTGACGGCTCTGCTGCCCATCGTCCTCTTTCCCTTCCTGGGGATCCTCCCATCTAACAAAGTTTGCCCACAATATTTTTTAGACACCAATTTCCTCTTTCTCAGTGGTTTAATCATGGCCTCGGCCATTGAGGAGTGGAATTTACACCGCAGGATCGCGCTCCGCGTCCTCATGTTGGTGGGAGTCCAGCCAGCCAGGTGACTACGGGAGCAGGGGGATCCATGGGGGACGTGAGCTACAGGCGCTCGGGAAGCGGCTCTGCTGTGGTGGGCCGTGATGCGGGTGTCTCCCATACCAGGGGGCTGTCCACACCCCCTTTTCTCCAGCTTATTGAGTTTATTCAGCTGTTTGCCTTTGCTTGGAGGCCAGCGGAGCATGAGGAGAATCATTTGGTTCAGCCCATATTTGTGTTCCATCCAGTTACAGGATAGTCACAGAAGTCCTTTTTGCTATTAGTTTTGTTATCCCTGCACATGAGCTTTTCTTCCTATAGCTATAATATATCAGAGAACTTGCCGAACTGAAGAAATTCAGCTTTTCCTTTTTTTTCTCTTCCAGACTAATTTTAGGGATGATGTTGACAACGTCTTTCCTGTCCATGTGGTTAAGTAATACAGCCTCCACTGCTATGATGCTTCCAATTGCAAATGCAATTTTAAAAAGCCTCTTTGGGGAGAAAGACACATCTAAGGATATGAACAGGGAAAATGAAGAAAACCAAGGTAATTGAGACAGGGCAGTAGTATAAGCCAGCTGAGGTCTGCCCTGCTGCCGTCAAATATGCCCCGTTTTATTGACTTCACTGGCACAAGTACCAAGTTCCTTAGCTGCAGCTTGATCTCAATGCTGGTCCCATTTTAATACACAGTTTGTTACCACAGTGGAAGAGTATTGGCTTAAAACTCCCTTTTATCCTGCCCTTTCCTCATGTCATGCAGGAGGCAATGCTTATGAATTGTCTGGAAAAACCAAGAAGTGGTGGTGCCCAGCCGACCTGCTCCATAAACCTGCTGCTGGCACAAGTTGAAGTCCAGCTCTGTGGGCACGGTGGTGATGGGATTCGTAGGGATGCCTCGCTGCGGGGATAGCCCGAGCCAGGGAGGGCTGTAGATAGTAAACCTGGGCAGATGAGTGCTACGTAATGGTGTGTTGCTGCAGGGACAGGCAAGGGACTGGCCAGGCAGTGAGAGCAGGGCAAGGGTGAGGACAACGGCCCCTCCATGGCAGCACACAGGGCTGCCGTGTGCTCGTGGACAGGTGGGTTCTCCTCTCGTTTTCCTGTTTGTTCCCCCATGAAACTGGAGCCTGAGCTGGAGGAGAAAGGGTGGACGAAAGGGAAGGCTGGCAGGTTAAATACCTATTTATAAAGTGCTTTGCGATTTCCCAGCTTGATGCTACTGCTTGGTGTTGTTCCTGAGCAGGTCGTGGACAGGCTGGGTCAGGGGTATGTGGTCAGATAAGGTCTTCCTCCAGCCCTCTCTTCACAAGTCATTTACCAGGAGTTTGGCTTCTGGCAGACAGTGATGAGAAACAGCAAAACAGAAATGAAGTCATGAAGTCCCCTTTGCAGCTATGACTGATAGTTGGAGCAGTAATCACCGCTTCTCTTTCTTGCACTAATTAGTAATTCTTCTGCCCCTGTGATTTAAAAGCAATGCCTTTTTGGTTCCCACTGAGTCCTAAGGCAGAAAAATGAGTCCCCAGAAGAAGACTCAAACATGTGCATGCTCTAATAAAGATATAATTAATCATTCATCATTAATCTCTAGCACTGTTGAGATATTTGCACTCCAGGTTACTTTATCACATTTGCTTTATGAATTTTTGACCCTTCGCATCTATTAAAATCAACCCCACTGACCTTCTTGCTATAATTTCTTATTCTGTAGAAGCATTGTGTTTTGTCAGTCTGCTTTTAACCTTCTCGACCCCATCCTCTGAAATGATTTGACTGTAGTTGTGATTGTAAAAACAGTAGAGTTTGGGAACACATAAAATCGAGGCCCCCGTTGTCCTAGACATTGGCAAGCACAAAATTAACGTCCTTGGCTCACAACGCTTCCAGTGGTGAGAGAAGCCAGAAAAGGCAAAGGGAGAGGCATGCAAGTAGAAGAATGAATAAAATGATGCTTTGCAAATATCATGTGATGGCGTGGTGATGTATTTTTCTTTTGAGGTAGAAGCTTATGAAAGTAATAAATACAAGTGAAAGAGGAGTCATCTGTAAAATGTACAACATCAAAATGCAGGTTTTCTTGTGGACTTTTTATTTGAACTTTAGTGTCCCAAGGTAGACTCATCCTTTTCTGTAATCTGTCTGAATGGATGAGAAAAGCTGAGTTCCTTGAAGGAAGCCCTAAACCTGAAGTCAGTCAAAAGTGATGAATCTGATGTTACACCTAGGAGCGGAGACGTGAAGGTGAGCTTTCTGCAGGGGGTTCCTGTCTGTCGGGTGTCACCTGCAGTCGGGGCTGGTTGCACATCTCCAGTGGGGCTGTTGCAGTTAGTTTTTTCACAGACCTGATGAAACCTGGCTGAATGTAAGGAACGTGCATTTGAGAAAAAGGTATACTCATTTCATAGTTTGCTTAATTTTTATAATCTAACTGAATTGTAATCTGTGTTCCAAAAAAAACAGGCAGATTTATTTGCGAAGGGGACTGTATGTGGAAGCAAACTTTTACAATGGCATATGATAAGGTCAGTTTGCAAATCTGCTTGGATATGCTTTAATAGCACTGTAGTAGTGTCCAGGAGGCTAAAAATACTTGGGTGCCTAAAAAAAAGTTAAAAATATATCAAAGAATATGTAGCATGTAAAAGCATTTGATTTTCTGAAGAGATCTCAACAAGTGTATGAAACCAGCTTTGTGAAGGGCTTTGCTTACGCACACAGTGCCAGAATTAAAGTGATGTCTCTGATCAGTTGGTCGCACTTTTTTGCTTATGAGAGAACCTCAAGGTTGCAATCACTTATGTCCATGCTCAACCATGTGGGCAGCATGTTATAGATCAGTAAATATTTGCATGCTTGTGTCGTCCATAGCTAAAATTTGGTGTAGTGTTTTGTTCATTTTGACGCTCTTGGCTACTGGATGCAAGAATGCAGTTAGGTGCGCTTCGGCGGCTGAAGTCCCAGCTGGTTCTGGTTGGTCGAAGCAGGGTTATAAACTGAACACCAACAGGCTTTTTTCAACTTCCAGAATTTTCCTTTTGGAGGTGGGTTATAGATTCCCTACAATTCTGTCTGACATCTCCAGCGATAGGTGTGTGACAAGCTGAAAACCACTGTGCTATTGAGCCCGACCATCTCTCCTGCTCTCTGCCCACAAACCCATCATTGGCAATATTTCATTTCTCTGAGCAGCTTCAGTATCTCCAGGTAAAAATAATGAGAAAATATTTCCATCCTTTTTTTCCTGCATAGAGAATATCTTCTGCAAATTCAAGATAAACTGCAGTCAGTGCTTGATGTGTTTCATTGGGTCGCAGACCTGGAAATGATGTCTCTAAGGGGGCAGGTGGGAAATGTGCATTTTTGGATGCCACTGTCTGGTTTGGCTGCATAACCCCAGCCCGTGCTGGCAGGGTATGGCCCCAGCACTGCTGCCTGCACCCCTCGGTGGGTGGAAATATTCCTTCTCAGGCCTTTTCAACTTTTTAGAAACAATAAAAATGTCATTAAAGCCAAACTTTTCTAGGAGAAGCCTTTCTGCCTCTAAGGTATAGGAGGTACTTGGGTGAAACGGCCACTGAATCCTTCTCATAGTGCTCTGTGAGAGGTTTGTACAGCCAGGTCCTACCTCGGTGGTCTTTGGCCTCTTCTGACTTATGGACCTGTAACAATTTTCAACTCCTTTTTACAAGTTTCATAGGAAAAGTTTGCTCTGCAGCAACTCTGGCTTTCCTTTGCACAGTTGCCTTTTGCAGACCTTCCTTGAGAGGTAGCTCACAGGTGGTCCTGGCAAGATGGGATGGGAGTTTGGGCTTAGCAGGGAAAAAATGTGAAAAATGTTAAGAGGTGGAATGAAATATGTCTCTCTGCAGAGCCAGCACTAGGCTTGAGTGGGATGGCAGTGGTAAGAGGCCTTGGGCTAAATGTGTTGGGGGATCAACAGTCAGCCATGGGTTAATGTTCGTCCTTCTAATTACATCCCTCCATCCCGTCATCGTTGGGATGAAAGCTCAGCATGTGTGCATCCAAGCCAATTAACTCCAATTCAGTAAATTAGCGATGTGTAAAACATGACTTTGCAAAACTCATGGTTCACTGAGCTGGAACGAGCTCTGTGTCTTCAGCGCACATGTGAGTGAGTCCAGAGACTTTGACCACTGGCCCATCTCCATGCACTGCTTTCGGTCTCCAGTGCATATACGGGTAGAAGAGGATCATGGTTCAGACTGAGGAGGGGTGCAAGGAAATCTGGGGACTGATGGGGTGGCAGGGGCAGGAAGCGGGCTCTGCACACGGTGGTCTGCAGTGCCCGGGGAGGTGCAGGGCACAGGCCTCTGGACCCAAAAACGTACAAAGAGCCCTAGGAAAGGCAGCAGAGCCAGCGGCGATGGGGAAGGGCCACCTGGGCTCAAGGTGGATAAAACTCACAAGTGCTCCAGTCCTGAGGAGGACTGTGGAAAATGGGGTTTAATGGCACACCTCTACTCCCAACCTCAGGAGGTCGAGCCGTGAGCCAGAACTGCAAATACCACAAGCCTTAGTGTGAGATCTGGTAAAAAAAGAGTGATTGTATTGCATTTCTGTCTTTTGACTTCTGAGTTCTCCCATAGGTATGTGTGTGATAGGGTGGTGTGCACCTCCCATTTAACTGCCAAAGACAGCATTGGTTGTTCTGGTCAAAATATACCCTTTCCCCAAGTGCTCCTGAGTCCTGCTCGTGTGCCCTGTGGTTGGTGATAAGGAAGACAGCGAGGCAGAGCCTGTATGAAATATGCAGGAGGGTCCCTGGGAATTGGAGTCCTCTTGGGGTGGCCCTAAACTTGTGTTGGGGACTGGTCTCAGCCTGCAGGGTCTGTCATTTATGGAGGGGATGATGAGCTTGGGAACGGTCCTTGCTAGCGGGTTGGATTTCGGAGGACTTGGTACGAAGCCTGATCCCCAAACGCGCCCCACTCTCGTTTTTAAAGAGCGAATTACAGCTTTACGGTGACTTTGCACTAGGTGTCTGCAGGGGGTAAAATTCTCATCCCTTGGGAACAGAGCTCCACAGCAGGGCATGCTCCTGCTGTACCTTGGGGAACGTGCCTTACAGATACATCAGGCCCAACAGTTTTTCTTCCTAAGAATGAGCTATGGTTACCCCCCAGAAAAAACCCACCCCAAACATGTGACTTGGTAAGGGACAACCTGAAACTCCTGGTCATGTTAGAGGATCCCAGATTCCAACTAGTGGCAGTAGTAAAAGGACCAAGCGCCTCTGGGTGTTGGAGGAGAAGTTGGGTGCTGTGGTGAGACTGGACCGGTGGCAGGAGGAGATGGGCTCGTTCATCCCCGCCGGGCACTCCCGACCCCGTCCCTGTGGCGTGAGCTCACCTTTCGTTTGCACAGCCCCTCCTCTGTAAACGGCAGTTGTTTCCTCCGTTCCTCTGTTTGGTTCAAGGAGAATTTTCTAGATGCTTTGAACTGTTTTAAAGTCCTAATCTTTCTTTTTCAGCATCTTTACAGCAGAATAAACTTTACACTGTACCAACTGAGATGCAGTTTCTGGCAAGTACTGAGGAGTAAGTTAACTATAAAGTTTGTATTAGAGAGTTGAGAGAGAGAATTACCCCCTGAGCTAGACCAAGTTCTAGGAATTTGAAATTCAATCATTGAAATGTTTTGATTATACCAAATGTCCCAGTCACTAGCAGCCTGATGATAGAAACCCTCCTCTGGGTGTCCAGCATCCCTCTGCATGTCCAAATCATTGCAGAGATTTTCCAGCCACTCTGAAATGGGAGCCAGAGGTGTCTCCTGCTGGGGAACTGTGCCTTGGTTTTCTCAGGAGTATCAAATGTGTGAAGCCGGTGATGTAAAACCCACCAGGGTTTACACACTGGTGATGGTCCTGCTTTGATAACAACGATGGGAAGGAAGCATCTTTTCAGGAACAGATGTTTCTTTCCTCTCGGTGCTATCAATTTTTTTTTTTTTTTCCTTTTAGCAGTCCTTTGGACTTTATGCTAAGTGTTACAAGTTGCTGAGGGGCTGGGCAAGGCATGTGCACCCTCAGCTCCTACGGGAGGGTGCTGAGGGTGCTCTGCCCTCTGCAAGGCTGCTGGTCCCACGTGGCAGTTCACTGAGCAGACCCCTCCGCTGCACTGAGCTGCTAAGGTGTCCCTGAGGACAGTGTTAGCTTGGATTTCTAAAAACTGGGAATATTCCTTCTGTCAAGGCTCTGAAGTGGTCGCGCTGTATTTAAACCAGGGCTTTCACCGGATTCTCTTTTGGACTATTTTAAAGCAAAGATCTGACGGAGGAGAAGGAGGTTGCCAGTGATGCTGTCTCAGACTTAAAGAAGGAGGAGGAATACAAAACAAATATATGGAAAGGTTTCCTCATATCAATCCCATACGCGGCCAGCATCGGAGGTACAGCAACGCTGACGGGAACTGCACCAAACCTCATCCTTCTGGGACAGCTGAAGAGGTATGGGACTCCTGGAGAGCCCTGCTCGCCCATATGTCTGTTTGGGTGAATCCTGCAAAACTGAGATGTGTTCTCCATTGCTGTAGGAAATTCCCTTCTGTGCTGAGAACTAGTTTGGAGAATTCATGCCCTTCCAGAACATTTTGGGAAACTTTGTGAGCAGATGAAAGCAGAGAGTGGTTGCATCAGCCTTAGCTGTAATAAGCAGGATTCCGGCATACCCAGCCAGGCTGTCAGCCAAACCGGTGCATATGTGCTTCTCCTTACTGATGCTCTTAATCCCATTGAATTTAACGGGACTTGACTACATGCTTACAGTTAATCTCGTACCTGTTGATGAAACAGGCCGTGTAGTGTTTTGTGAGCAATTATATCTGCCGCTGTATGGTAGAAAGAAAAATAAGGAACCCACTATTTCTGGCCTGTTTTCTTAGTCATAAAAGATGCCTCCTGTGTGCATAGGAACAGAGATTTGTGCCATCCTAAGTGCCTGCAGGTATTTCTTAACTTTGCCGGCCTCTGCAAGTAGTATGTCCAGTCTCTCTTAGGCCTGTGCAGCCTCCCAATGAGGTTCGTGTTCAGAATTTCCAGCAGTTATTGTAGCAGGGTTTAATCCTGGGTGTTCAGGAGTATCGTTGTATGAAAGTATCAACCTCCCTGGAGAGAGATTTTCGGATCTTCCCTTGCAGGCTTCACAGCTGGGCTGGGCGAGCTGTGGGTGGCAGGGTGGCCTGCGCGGGTTGTCCCAACACAGCGCTCCCCAAATCTCCTAGTGCCCAGATAACTGCTAATGCACACAGAGGAATAGTTTTTAAATGCACACTGGCAAGTTTGTGGGATATTTTGCTGCTGATTTCAGACGTTTGTTTACTCTTAAATTGAAGGGTGTTTTTTCCTTCTTGCATTAACTTGATTTTTCCCGTTTGCTTAGTTATTTTCCAGAATGTGATGTGGTGAACTTTGGTTCTTGGTTTATGTTTGCATTTCCTTTAATGCTGATTTTTCTTCTCCTGGGATGGCTATGGATTTCCATACTGTATGGAGGAATTAACCTGAGGTACGTTTATATTCACTATACATATACATAGTCTGGTTATACCGGCATTGTGAAATACATGTTCATCACGATTCTCATACTAAATCTACTGATATCACCCAGGATCATCTCCTGGCCGGTGGGGGTTTCATAACTAACTTCAGGATGCTCATAGTATAACAAGTCATCTATCTTCAAGAAGCTGATATGCAACAGGAAGGTTTTAAAGATATCTCATAGTTACATATACTTTATCTAACTGAAATACGTACTGAAATACGTACAATACGTACAGAGTATGTATTATATATTCATTCAGTTAAAAATACCATTTTTAAAGGTTGTTTTACTGCCTGACCTGGGCCTGTGGAGGTGAGTGGCAGATTTTCATTGACAGAAGGGAAAGCAGGATCAAACTTCGAAGACCAGCATGAAATCTTGGTTCCCTTGGAATTAGTAGCAAAAACCTCCTAGAACATAAAAGAGCCGGGATTTGGTCCTGCGGCAGAAACTTGGGTTTGGAACAGATTACTTCACAACGGGGCTTTTACAGCAACGTGTTAATCTGTAACTGAGAATAACATGTTTTTCCGGTAAATCTTTGCTGGATACATGCAACCCCTAGTGTACACTACTTAAAATGGTTGCAGCATTGCCATGCTGGTTCATTTGGAGCCCTTTTTCCCCTTCACACTCTCATACGTGATAGTAACAAACTCGCAGTCCTGCTTCCTCCAGGGACCATACAGAATTTCTAATATTTAGAAAAGTCTTTAATTGTTATTTTGAGTTAAAAATGCAAATAGAAGGGGGGGAGGGAAGAGAACAGGTGTCCAAATATTTACATTGTCTCAGAGACAGGAAAAAAATCAATGGGAAAGTTTCAATCCAGAAAATGCCAAATGCCGGTCTTTAAATTGCTCGTGGGGCTTCACGGGAGGCTCTGCGTGTTGCTCACAGCCGCTTAGACCTGCACCGCTCTGCATCATGTGCCCGGGGCTTGTGTGGTGCGGAGCCTGAATTCCCGCGTCCTGTGGTGAGGGTTGGGGCACGGCCCCGGCGTCCTGCCAGCACAGCCCCGGGTGATCAGGTGAGGGAAGAGGTAGCTGTGCTGGCCAAAGCCCCTGGTGAAATGCAAATTTGCTCTTGTGCTTGGAGAACGTGATGCTTTTTGTTTTGTTTGGCTCATCTCTGTCAGCACAAAGCCTGGCTTTATTGGGATAGCTGGGCCAGCACAGATAACAGTATTCCCCAGTGGTGAGGTGCCTTGGAAGAGACATTACAAAGCTGGACAAGTACAGCTGAGTATCTGCAGGAGTTTGTTGGGCTGCTTTGACCGTAACGACTTGGGGATAGTGGCTGGGCTTTCTATGTATGCAAGTCCTTGGTGTCTGCAGCGCAGTACAGGCAGGTGGACATCGCTGCAATAGCAGGCCGGCTTTGCTTGAATCCAAAAGACATTAAAAGGCTTATGTATAGGGCTGAGCCGAGATGAAGCTGCCGTTAATACCCACCACCCCCCCCCAAAAAATAAGAAATTGAAGGGCCGGGTGTATCTATTTCAGGTTCAGGAACTTCTGAATCATCAACCATTCATAGAATCGTGGAATCATAGAATGGTTTGGGTTGGAAGGGACCTTAAAGATCATCTAGTTCCAAGCCCCCTGCCATGGGCAGGGACACCTTCCACTAGACCAGGTTGCTCAAAGCCGCATCCAACCTGGCCTTGAACACTTCCAGGGATGGGTCATCCACAACTTCTCTGGGCAATCTGTTCCAGTGCCTCACCACCCTCATAGTGAAGAATTTCTTCCTTGTATCTAATCTAAATCTACCCTCTTTCAGTTTAAAGCCATTACCCCCTGTCCTATCACTACAAGCCCTTGTAAAAAGTCCCTCTCCAGCTTTCTTGTAGGCCCCAGGTACTGGAAGGCTGCAATAAGGTCTCCCCGAAGCCTTCTTTTCTCCAGGCTGAACAACGCCAACTCTCTCAGCCTGTCTTCATAGGAGAGGTGCTCCAGCCCTCTGATCATCTTTGTGGCCCTCCTCTGGACCCGCTCCTCTGGACCCGCTCCAACAGGTCCATGTCCTTATGTTGGGGGCCCCAGAGCTGAACGCAGTACACCAGGTGGGGTCTCAGCAGAGCAGAGTAGAGGGGGAGAATCACCTCCCTCGACCTGCTGGTCACGCTTCTTTTGATGCAGCCCAGGATACGGTTGGCTTTCTGGGCTGCAAGCTCACATTGCTGGGTCATGTTGAGCTTCTCATCAACCAACACCCCCAAGTCCTTCCAGCAGGGCTGTTCTCAGTCCATTCTCTGCCGAGCCTGTATTTGTGCTTGGGATTGCCCCGACCATGTGCAGAACCTTGCCCTTGGCCTTGTTGAACTTCATGAGGTTTGCACAGGCCCACCTCTCAAGCCTGTCACGGTCCCTCTGGATGGCATCCCTTCCCTCCAGTGTGTCAACCACACCACACAGCTTGGTGTCGTTGGCAAACTTGCTGAGGGTGCACTCAATCCCACAGTCCATGTCCCCGACAAAGACGTTAAATAATACTGGTCCCAGTATGGACATGACTCATCACTGGTCTCCACTTGGACATCGAGCCATTGACCACAACTCTTTGAGTGCGACCATCCAGCCAATTACTTATCCACTGAGTGGTTCATCCGTCAAATCCATGTGTCTCCAGTTTAGAGACAAGGATGTCGTGCGGGGCAGTGTCAAATGCTTTGCACAAGTCCAGGTGGATGACATCAGTTGCTCTTCCCTTATCCACCAATGCTGTAACCCCGTCGTAGAAGGCCACCAAATTTGTCAGGCACCATTTGCCCTTAGTGAAGCCATGTTGGCTGTCACCAATCACCTCCTTATTTTCCATGTGCCTTAGCATAGCTTCCAGGGGGATCTGCTCCATGGTCTTGCCGGGCATGGAGGTGAGACTGACTGGCCTGTGGTTCCCCGGGTCTTCCTTTTTCCCTCTTTTAAAAATGGGGGTTATGTTTCCCCTTTTCCAGTCAGTGGGAACTTCACCGGCCTGCCAGGACTTCTCAAATATGATGGATAGCAGCTTAGCAACTTCATCCACCAGTTCCTTCAGGACCCGCAGATGGATCCCATCGGGTCCCATGGACTTGTGCACCTTCAGGTTCCTTAGATGGTCTCGATCTTCTCCTACAGTAGGCGGTTCTTCATTCTCCCAGTCCCTGCCTTTGCCTTCTGCAAACATCCACATAGAAGATCCAGCTACGATATCCCTTTGAAACAGTGAACTAATTAAGGAAGCACATTGGGGTTTGTACGTTTAATCAAGGCCACAGTCAGGGTTAGAAACCAGGTTCAGTGGCATGGGATGTGATGGGAGATGAAGTGCGAGATGTGAATATATCATTAGTATGCACATACTACAAAGGAGCAAACAGTGTGCATGGTCAGCGTGGCCGGGCTAAGAGGCTTAGCTAGGAGCACATTAACATTCCTGGCCAGTTAGAAATTCCTCACATTTTTGTTGATCCTCACCAGCATCCTGGGATCACCCAGGATATTGCAAGTGACTTGAGAAATGAAGGGACAGATTTGTTTTCCATGTCACCCTCTTCCTAGTTGTTCTGCCCAAGTAGGTGTCTGCTAGAGATGAGGAAATCCTGCAATGTTGGGACTTTCTTTTGGCAATCACAGCCCATGCTGGAGGAAACAGTTCAGAATATAAATGAGAGGAAACTTCCTAACCTCTGCAGGGTCTCCTTTGTATGAATGCAGAGAAAAAGGATATATGAAGTAGGCAATGCAAAAAAATGCAAACTGAACCACCAGAGATGTGCAGCTCTTTGAAACTTGCAGAGCAGGCGCTGGAGAAGTATACCGGGTCATCCGTATGCTGCGTTAGAAAATGCAGCGTTTACTGTTGTGTCAGTTATGTTAGAGGCATGTAAAGATATAACTGTGTTTCTTGGCAGGGGCTGGAGAACAAAAAAGTCAAATATAAGAGTGGATGCAGAAGCCCGAGCCAGAGAAGTGATAAAGGAGGACTATCAGAAACTGGGTCCAACAAAGTGAGTCATAAAGTCGGGACTGAAATGAAAAAGAAATCAAGTGGGTTGGAAATGTCCTGTCTTAAGAATGGAGAACTGGGGGAAATGGAGGTTTTTTTAGAAGAAAATTAAATAGATGTTTCCACTCAGAGTGTTTGTAACCTGCTGAAGTGTGCTTCTTGCACGCTCCAGCCTCTCCGCCTTCACTAACAGGAATAATTGCAAATAGCAGCTTGTACTCAAATCTTCTCAAGAACAAAGTTCGTATTATAGAGTGAATTCATGCTGGGTTGTTTAATTAGTGTTTGTAATTTTTCTACTCCAGGGACAAAAACAATCCTGTGTGCGTTATGTACTAACCAGCACAGGCTGAATTTTGAAGGTTTGTGCATACCTGTTGTGCGAAGCAGGAAGCATTTGCTGAGAAGGCTAATGAATCATATGATAGATATGAATCATATGTATTGTGGATATACTTTAAGAAAGCTTAATAGCTGCTCAAGTATGTGAAAAGAAGTCAGATCCATGGAAAGAAGTCAGATCCATGTCATGGAATACATTATTTTTTCTGAGTAACTCCTTCAACTGTATTAATCAGGTGAAGAAAGAACAAGACACTTGTAGCTTCTTATTGTAGTTTCTCAAAGGTCTTGTCTTCTGGAAAAAGTTTGGTGCGAATTGCAATGATGGGGATCGTATTTTGGAGAAAGGAACCAGCAGAAAGAAACGTGAGTTTTAGACTTATGAGAAATGCCAAAAAAGGGGGAAGCAGGAAAAGTTGAATGTCTCCAAGAATCGAACCCTAGGTATGTCCAACCAGCCACTGATATTCTGGGCAACCAGGGCTAGTGAAGGTTTTTGAAACTGTAGGTCTTAACCTTAAATGGTCTGTGTTTTTCCATCTGTAAAATAATATTTTCATACTCCGGCGATGCTGTGAAGATTCAGCGATGTTTGTGTCATGCTATTGACATTGTAATTATTGCTGTTGTGTGGAAAATGGAGTGGTTCTTCAAAGACAATTGTCTGTGCCTGTGCTGCAAATGAAAGAAATTGGTTTATTTGTTCCATTCAGTACATTATCGAGCAGCCTGCAAAATGTCTCTGAAAGAATCAAAGTCCCACTTTGAGGTCTAGGAGTGAGAAAGTCCATTAAGCCATGCTCTACTAATTTGATTAGCAACCCCATAACTTAAAATCAATGCAAGTGGCCTCTTCCCAATGGTTTAAATGCCCTTCCTTGTGCTCAGAGAGATTTTAAACAGTGTTTTGAGGCATTGTCTTGGTTAAATCTTGACTCCACTGGAGTCAAGCCTGATACGTAGCAAATTATATTGCCGTTTCCCCTGCTGTTTGTCATGTTTCTAAGGGATACTGTTTAGGTTTTGACCTTGAAGTTTGTTCCTGCTGTCTCATATATGACTTGAATCTCAGCCGTCCTTTTGCATTGCTTGAACTGGCGTGAAACCACCCCTAGCTGACCGTGCCGTAGGGACATCCCGGAGGGCAGCGGTAGGAGGAATGACCATGAGAAGCTGCTTGGCCCTTCCTCTCTGCCATACCCAGAGGGTCAACCTTGCGTACGCGTGTTGTGACATCTGGTCTGGGCATTCCTGATGGCTGCCTTGCCTCTCCTTAATGTCTTCCAATAAGAGATAATTGCTGGCAAGTATCAATATTTGCAAATAGATTTACAATCTATTCCAATGTCTCACTGCAGTTATTTTAAGAAAACCAGCCTAACTTCCCACCCAAGCTGCTGCAGCCTGAGCTCAATACTTGTCCTAGCTTGGATCCACCCCTTTAGCACATCAGCATTTCAACTGCATTTCTTTTCATTTTAGGTTTGCAGAACAGGCAATTTTCTTCTTATTCTGCATGTTTGCGATCATGCTTTTCTCCAGGGATCCCAAATTCATTCCAGGTTGGGCAAGCTTTTTTGCACCAGGGTAAGATTTTATTTTCATTCCACTGTCACATTTTTCAATAGCATTTCCAAGTCGTTGAGATTCCTGGGTTTATGATCGCATCGCTTAACACTATTACTCAGGTTTCCTGGAGTAAATTAAACTGAGCTTCAAGTAGCAGAGCCAGCTTTATTGTTTCTGTCTCCTGGAGGAGGTACATGAAGCCCGGTGGGAAGTTGACATGTTTCTACCTGAGGCCACCCCTAGGGTTTTAATGTTGGGAACGCTGTTTGTAGGTACATTTACAGTGAAATACTGAATTCTTTATGCAATCCATTGGTTTCACTGGAGGTCTGGAGACTGAAGAGAGATGGCAGGAGCTGACCCGTTGTGCTATCTTGTCTGTTTGGCAAGTTAGTCTCCCCTGTGACATCCATACCTTGGGAAGACGAACGGATATAGCAGTTGGGCAATGCTAAAGCTCAGAGAGGGTGTTGTTATTTCTTAACAGAAAAGACCTTCATAGATTTTTTTTTTTTTTAATAAAGCCCTAGCTTAGCAAATGATTCCTTAATACAACAAAGTAGTTACGGACTTTTCTCTCATCAGTTAATAGCTCCTTACAATCAAAAATATGCTTAAGCTCTTTATTGGATGTAGCCTGCCTTTCATCTTAGAACCTGAGCATTTTGCAAAAAGCCCATATAAATAAGATGGTCTGGCCCCTGCCTCTCTTCCTCCCTGCAATGGGCTGGGGAAACTTGTCCTCACAACCCCTCATGGACTGACCACGACTCCACAATCAGAACAGCCAGAGCATCAGTGTGGTGTGGATTAGATCCTGGTTTTTACATTTGCAAGGCAGTTTTTCTAGGGGATTCAAAGCCCATCTTAGAAATGTTGCTCAACAGGGAATTAAAAAGAACTGTGAACAGCGAACTTTGTTCAAACCTGATGGAAACTTGTAATCTTCTTTGGTAAATCCCTGCTTTCATAAACTTTGTAATTCTATAGGCTTTTTCTTCTTACCAGTGTTTTTCTGCTGCTTTTGGACAGGTTTATCTCAGATGCGGTTACAGGAATCGCCATTGTGATTGTACTGTTCTTCTTCCCTTCGCAAAAACCTTCCTTCAAGTGGTGGTTTGACTTGAAAGGTGAGTAGGAGACCCCTCCGGGCAGGGACTCTGCCCTTGCCCGTGCTCTGGCAGGGCAGGCACAGAGCAAGAGCCAAGACTATCCCACCTTGGACCTGCACCAGACCACAGCAGCTGCGCTGGCAGTCTGGAGCAGCGTGGTTTGAAGGTGCGATTTGATCATACAGAGGCTTTTTTTCTGAAGTGCCAGAAGAGGTTTAGCAGTCACTGCTCTGCTGCCGATTGCAGGAATGACTCAGTTGCTCATGTAGCTGTCAGAGATGATGCCATGGTGGGTTGAAGCGAACTGAAATCGGTGTTGATTTACCGTAGCAGACCTGATTGTGAAACAGAGGTCTGGTTGCTGACTCCCAAACAGCTCCTGTCCCTCAGGAGGGAGCATGAACCTGTGAGAGGGCAGAGCTGGGCGAGTTGTCCGTACTCAAAAATAGGGGCCCTTCCTCAGTTCCCAGAATGATTTTGAATTTAAACTCCTAAAGTCCAAACTCTCCAGCAGGTTTTGGTACCAGGAGTCTTTTGAGCTCTTGGGTCTGTCCTCTTGAGTAGCAATGAGATACAAATTTTAATTCATAACCCACTTGGAATAAGAGATGATCTTAATGTGGAGATTCAGCTGAGGAAGGCCCTTCATGGATGGTGTAGCGTCGCGTGGGGTCTATGGAAACAAAATACCAGCTGCTCTGGGTCATGCACATTTGTAGTGTTGTCCATATGCAGGAAGATGTTTAATCAGGCCTCCTCTGGATAAAATGTGTGCCCTTGTTCAACAGAAAATTACAGTCCCATTAGTGCATCCTTCCATATGACAGAGCTCACTTCATCATGTATTAAGAGGTGGCCTTTAGGGGAGATGAGCTCTTTGCTATAAAACTCACCAGCTGTTGAACGGCAAGTGGAAAATTAGTAACATCTTCATAATTCAAATGGTAGAAAATTTCCTTCTTCCACGGACTCCCAGCTGTTGAGGATAATGTTTATGTCTGTTTATTTTATTCTGAGATAAAATTAACCTGATATTAAGTGTTCCCTCAAGAAAGCCTCAAAGAAAACTTTAAGTGCTAGATTTTCTTTTCTTTTCTTTTCTTTTCTTTTCTTTTCTTTTCTTTTCTTTTCTTTTCTTTTCTTTTCTTTTCTTTTCTTTTCTTTTCTTTTCTTTTCTTTTTTTTTAAGATCTGATATTAAGTTAAATGATCTTTTAATTGTCTAGCTTAAGAGACTCCATATGTGTATTTTAACCAACAGCAACTCATGGTTAGTGAGCTTCAGCACTGATGTCAGGCTCATGATATCATTCTGTCAGATGATGACTGACGTGCTCATCTTTGGGTGGGTGTTTGACACGGGGGTTTTCTCTTCATCTAGCACCAAACACTGAGACGCAGCCCTTGCTGACTTGGAGGAAGGCCCAAGAGACGGTGCCCTGGAACATCATCTTGCTGCTTGGAGGGGGCTTTGCCATGGCGAAGGGCTGTGAGGTGAGGCCTGCTGCAGATACCACATTGCAGTCATCCTGCCCAACGGAGATGGATTTTATCAGGGTGTCACTTGGGGTTCTCATTTGGCTCTGGGAAATTTGCGCCTGCGGGGTCACAACACTTGAAGGACGTGTTCCTCAACTCCTAGACAGCAGTGCGCAGCAGGTAACTAAGGAGGTTAAGAGATCTTGCAACTCCTTTCAAACTGCTTGCTGTTAAATACCCTGAGGACACTGCACATAGGTGCTTGTGTGGGTCGGTGAAGGTTGTTCGAGGAAAGGATCAGTTCACGTGCAGGGATGTAGGAGCTCTGCTCTCCAGCTTGTTTGCTTTCCCCTTCTGCAGGAGTCTGGTTTGTCTGTCTGGATAGGAGGCCGTCTGCATCCCTTGGAGGGCGTACCGCCACCTGTGGCTGTCATCCTCATCACGATTGTCATCGCCTTATTCACGGAGTTTGCCAGCAACACAGCCACTATTATCATCTTTCTGCCTGTCTTGGCAGAGCTGGTAAGGTAGTCCCCTGGCAAGAGCAGCTGCTCCTCTGCTCCCCTGCTCTTGGATGGGCAGGTTTGTGTTGTGTCTGTGCTGGGACAGGCACTGTATGGTTCTCCAGCTCCTGGGCTTCAGGCACCTTGAAATCCTTGGGAGCAATAAAGCAAGTGCCTGTAGTGTAACGTGGACACTGAAGGATAATAATCCTTCAGATGTTGTTGGCGAGATATGTGATTATTTATCACATAGTGTGGGATAGGGCTCTGCACAGTGCACTAGCTATTTGCATTCTTTGATATATCTGCCTATGGCTCCGAAACCCCAAGGTGCAATTTCTGTTCCTTTCTGTTTTTCAAGGCCATTCGTCTGAAAGTAAATCCCCTCTATTTAATGATACCAGGAACTATAGGATGCTCCTACGCGTTCATGCTGCCGGTCTCAACACCTCCGAACTCAATTGCATTTTCTTCTGGACACTTGATGGTCAAGGATATGGTAAGTTCTTTTAGATACAGAAAATGCTGAAAACAATCAGTCTGAGTGGAGTGTTTAAAAAAGGAATTTTCAGGAGTGTTACCAGTTCAACATGTACTAAAGTGAAAAGACAGAAGTCTAATACTGTTCTCAGCAGTGTTTGAAGGCACAGGTATACGGCAGGAGCCTGTATAACGTCTGGCCCTGTGAAATTTGGAGCCACTGTGGCTCCAAATGGTGACAAAGCTGGTCTTGAATGTGCTCAGCATCTCCCAGACCCTGCTCCTGTTCCTGCCAGTGTCAGCAGCTCAATTTTCGTAGGTTTCTGGGTGCAGGAAAAGTTCCCCAGCGCAGAGAAATAAAGCTTATGAGTAAAATTAGGCTCAATCCCAGTTCCTGCTCACATTCCTGAGGCTAAACAGATGTTAATGTTTTTGATGGATCAAAGCTTGGTAAGCATCTGCAGAATGGCCTTTGTGGCTTAAGAAAGCCCGCTTAGGATGTTGCTAATATTAACGGCAATTAAGCCTTCCATTTTTATAATGTTTATATTCAAATAGCTTCATGCTTCACATGCTGTAGATGTCCAGTCTAAACTCAACAGTTGTCTTTGTATTTCTTTTGTAGGCAAGAACTGGGTTGCTCATGAATCTTATGGGAGTTCTGCTTCTTAGCTTGGCTATGAACACATGGGCCAAGAGCATCTTCCAGCTGGGGACCTTCCCTGCATGGGCCAACATCCATGCAGAAAATGCCACCTCGCTCTTGACAGCTGTAGAAAATGTCACTTTAAGTGCACTAAATAAAATATGAACAAAGCCACCCCTGGGGAAGGACTCACTCACTTAGGACTTGGGCACTGGAATCATCAGAGTATGCACAGGAGGAAAGCCACGTGGCTGCTCACACTGTATGGGACCCTCTGGTTTAATTTTATTTTTAGAAATACTGGTCAGTGTCACAGCATCCATCTGTTATTTTCTCTGAAGATCTTTCCCCACCTTCCACAGGTACCAATCAGACTCTCCCAGAGTCCGTCTGTCGTAGGTGGTTGTTAACTGGACAACCCTGTAAGCGTCAAGCATCTTTGGGTAGATGCCTCTCCCCCCATGAAAGCTAGCGAGCTTTGCTGCTCTAGCTTCTGATACCCTACCTCGTTTTGGAGAGTAGCCCTGGGAACAGGCTGGAGGCAACTGGATTATTTATGTGCAACCCAATGTGAGTGAGTGTATCAGAATCTGACCGGGGGGAAGGCGGCGTGGCCGGGTGCTTCCAGCAGGATGTGAAGGATGGGGTCTCATTACCATCTCATGAGTAATTCTCTCATGGAGGATGAAGACTATTTCTTCAGGTTTGTGCGTGAAGGGATGATTCAGGACGTGTCGGTAGGATTCGATGCATTACTCCAAGCTGTGGAAACAGGAAGGCAACAGTTTGTTTCCAAACATGTTCAGTGTTTTGAAAACCTGGGACAGTAATTGCTGCCTGGTTCTTTGCACTGAGTACACAGATGGGGGTTTGGGACGAAATTAATTTCTGACGTAAGTTTGGACATCGGTGGTGTTTCACCGTTGGTGAATGTGGCCAGTCTTAGGTTTGTGAGATTGACTTACTCATGAGCAACCCGCCGAGTCACAGGTCAGTGGACAAGTTGCATTGGAATATTATTGTCATTTCTGAAAAATAGGCTTTGATTCTTAACATCTTTTTAAATCAGATTGCTTGGGTACTTTCAATGAAAGCATTGCAAATTGACTGTGATTTTAATCACCATTTTATCTGATTTTTTTATTTTCTGTAAGAATCTAAAGTACTTAATTTAAAAGCTCAGTCATTGAAATAGACGGATTGAAAGATGAAGGATATGATTCTTGGTTTAGGGAAGGTGAGTGACTGGCTCCCTGTGTTGGGACAGATTTCTCTGACGATGTGGTGGAGCTGGCAAGGCGGGCTGGCCCCGGGGTAGGGATCCAGCGCATCCCCCCCTGCTCCTGTGCTGCTGATAAACCCCGGGGCCGGGTGAGAGAGCTGGCAGGGCGATGCTCACCAGCCACAGCTGCTGCTGCGGGGGTATGCATGCTAGGGTAACATGGTAGGTGGGGACTCGTGGGGCTTGAACCGAAACCGCCAAATCCAATTGAATGTGGAACTTTGATCAGTCAAGTTCAGAAAAATCCTTGATGTTCAACAAAATCCTTAATGATTGTGGAAAACGTACAATAAAGCACATTTGTTAGCACGTCACATCGTCCTGTTTGCTCTGTAGGTTGAGAGGAGAAAAGCAAAGCGCGAGCCTCCCCCTCGCCTAGCTTCATCCCCTGATTTGGGCAGTGGTTCCCCAGGAGCAGCAGGAGGGCAGTGAGGTCTCCCTCCCAGTCTGAGCCAAAACGGAGCCCTGTTAAGCAGAGGAGCAATGAGACTGGGAAGGCTCCTAGCCCAGCGTCTCAGGGCTGCTGTGCTGAAGAGGTGCAGCCCTGGCAGCCGCCTTTGCTGGGGGTACCCTGTATCACTGTCCCGCTTCCCTGGGGCAGCTCTATGCCAGCTGCACGCTGGGTTTGGGCACCGTCATTCTGCATGGATGCTCCTCGTCATGCCTTAGCGAAGACGGGCTGAGTGGCGAAGGGAAAATTGCTCCCTGCCAGTTCCCTTTCCCAGCCGGCTGTCCCGTGAACGGTGCAGCATGGCTGTCCCGGGGCCAGGGACTGGGCTGTGCCCTGCGTGGCCGGGTGCCGCAGGAAGGAGCCCTGCTGTCCCGCTGCCCTGCCGCAGCTAGAGCTGCTGCTGCAGGGGATCGGAGTCGGTCACTGGAACGGAGCTGCCTCTGTCCCTGCAGCCTGGAGGACAGGCAGCGAGGGCCTTTGGATCGCCTAATTTCGAGGCTCAAAGGGTAACATCCAGTCCAGCTCTGTTGCAGATGTAGGTGTCGCAGGTTTACTTGCAGTCTCAGCTCTGGCTTGGTACATCCTAGTTGAATCTGGGAGGACGGTTTTACTTGGGCATGAAAGCAGAACTGAGACCACAGAGTTTGCGTACAAGTCTCCAAAAATCACTCCCAGTGTCCTGGCATGTCTGTGGCACTGTCTGTCAAAGACCAGAAAGTATTTCACAAACGCAGCCAGGGAAGGTTTATTATCTCTGTGTGGACATGGGAAACTGAGGCAGAGAGGGGGCCAGTGACTTACCCAAGGTCACGCAATGGGGCCTTGGCAGATCTGGGAAAGGTGTGAGCAGCACCTGGATCCTAAAACTCTACTTTAGTCAAAGACCTGGCTTCTGCCACGTCCTCTCTTCAGCAGCCTCTGCATTTCCCAGGGCTCCCCAGAGGATCTGGTTTAAGGCATGTGGACGACGGCATTACCTAATTCTGCTTTTTCATTTCCAGGCATCTGTGAGAGCAGGACTAGTCTGGCACGCTTGATTTTAATTTTTTGTTTTTTAAACAGAGATTTTAAGATTTAGTAGGGGTTCAAGGGTGAACTGGCCTGCGTGAATAATTTCTAATTCCATTTGCTGCTGCTAGTACTAAAATTTGCCAAAAGCAGCTTTTAGTGGTAAGTCAACCCCACTATTCTTGAAGGGTCTGTGATGTGAGTAGAGATATGAAAATTCCCAGGAAAGGGTGTTTCAAGTGCTGTACTAACCTTCTATAACTTTGACTGTGTTATTTTAAAGGAACTTTGCCTGCCTGTGCACCGTTTCTCTAGGAATGTAAAAATCCAACAACCATCACAAAAGCCATTCACATTAGCAGCCTGCTTGTGAATTTTAATTAACAGGAAATGCCACTCGCGTTGAAATTCAACATCCAGAATATCTCTGCTTTACTCCTTTGATGTTCCCCATCCAATCCCGGACCAACATCCGCATGTTCTCCTGAGACGCTTGAAGGAAAATCATTCTGGTTTATTTACAGTAGGAAAGCGTTTTGTAGTATCTTTTATCCCAGAAGCATTCAAGTTGCTTTACAAACTGTTCACACAGAAGAGCTGCTATACGGGTCTTCACAGCGGTGAGTGATCCTGGGGCTGTGCACAGCCTGTTTGCACCCAGCAGCGATGCTGGAAGCTCAGGAGAGACAGGGAAAGATTCCTGAAACAAATGAAAGCCTGGCATGGTCGGGAAAATTCAGCTATTGCAGGTTAGATAGCCTTGGTTCCCGTATCACCTTTATCCCTCATCAGTCACTGAAAGGATATTGCTGGGATTTTTCTATATTTCTATAGTAGAAACCTAAGAAGACGTGACCTGGCTCTGTATCACCATAACTTGTTCATTTTCATGTGATTTTAAAAAGAAAGAATCACTACTAATGGGCTAATCTTTCCCACACTCTCAATTTCTTGAATTGGCAGAATAACGTGATCGACAGGTGCTGATGATATTGCCACGGAGAAATATCTTCAGCCTTAAATCATCCTATTTTTAGCCCTCCATTCATCTTCTTTACACAGTCATTTTCTTAAGCTGTGTAGTTCATGTACCCCATGCTCTACCTGTGATACAGCTGCTCCTTTACGTTGCACCCCCTCCCATCATCATCACAACCGCAGGGTTACCCTGTTACTACAGGTTGAACTTGCAGGTGTCTTGGCAAGAGGCTCTTGTTCGGACTGCCCCGAGACCCACTCTGCAAGCACTGCAGTCTGCAAAGCAGAAATGGATTTAAAATCTCTGTCCTGGCAGGTACAAGCTCAGTCACCATCCCTAATCAGAGCAAAGCCAGGCTATGCTTTCTGGCTACGATACAAATGAAACCCTCTGCTACAGCAAGCTAGTTCCAGGGATGAGGGTCTCTTCTTTGCCTCCTACTGTAGTGTTAAAAAGTCTAAATCGGGTACGTTAGAGAAAGAAAATTTTAGAGCTTGAGCTCTATAGAGATGGGAGCTTGTCAAGAAAGCAAAGCCCCTTTATACCACCTGGGAGCTGGGCCACAAGATCCCCAGCGACACAGGGTGGGAAAAGGCACCTCGGAGCATCCTGAGGGGACACAGCGTACACATCCCCATCACCGGCTCGCCAGCCTGCCCTTTCTCCTTCACTTCCTCAGTTTTCCTTAAAACTCTCCCACCCACAGACTTGAGCTTCTGAGCTGAAATGAACACAGACCTTGAGGTACTTCAGCAGAATCTGACCACAAGATGTCACAGTTGCTTCGCTGAGATGCACGGTCCTGCCCGTGTCCTGTTCCCCAGCCTTCGCCCACGGTTCCTTGTGTATCTCTATAAACACACACACGTTTAACTGATTTCCCCCCCCCCAGAGCAAGCTTGTTCATTGTGTCCTGGGGAAAGTTAGGCATTGATGGTTCTAGCTCATTTAGAGGTTATCAGTTCGGGGTATAAAATAGAAGATATCCTAGATTTAGGATAGTCCAGCCTGCAGAGTTCAATTTTGAGTTTGGCCAGAGGAAAATCTAGGTTTGACTTTGCATACAAACACTTCTTGGTGCTTCCTGGAGTCACTGGGCAAGCCCAGCTCCCCCGCAGACTTCAGCTCCCCTTTGCCAGGTGATGCAGCAGGCTCAGAAAACACTCATCACTATGTTGTGGACTTGAGGTTTTTTTTGTTCTTTATTGCTAACATTTTTTTTGCAGCCCAGAAAGCTACCTGCTTAGCCTGGATGGGGTCCCGGGGGCTGATGAAGTCAGTTAGCTCAGAAATACAGCGAGAAAGACGTTTAATCTCAGAATAGCGACTAAGGAGAACCTGATGAGTATGGCAGACTACAGCTATGGGCCTTTTGGGGTGGTCCTTTATAGTCTGCAAATTGAATTCAAGACCTAATTCATGGCCTGCGCAAGCAATTGCTATGGATGCTCCAAACAAATGGCACTTTCTTTCACGCACCTGCCTGGTGCCTCTTCCTGGCTGGAGCCAGTCAGAGTTTCTCATCTGGTGTCTGTGCTCCAGGGCACCAGGAGGAAACCTTTGCTCTACCAACCATGTGGGAAAAAGACAAACTAGCAATAAAGCAGAGTTGTTGAGTGGAGCAGCAAGGGCGGAAGGGACCTTGCCTGGTACCTGCAGGAAGGGCTGAGGAAGCAAGCAGAGGTTTGCTCTACCCGCTTGTGCTCATGACTCGTGCTCATCCTCCAATGACGGCCGCTGCTGTGGGGTCCAGCCGTGTCCCCTGGGGAAGATGCCGCTCTCCCACCGTTCGCCGGAGAGCAGAGCCCCGCATGCTCCGTCCCTGGGGGCAGCCGGGACAGGGTTGACCTCCAGCCCTTTGCCCTCTCCTGCCCAGGGGAGCATGAGAACATCCTGGGGGCCCAGCAGTTCCCACCCAGTGGGAGGGCTCGGCTTGGCTCGGCTCGGCTCAGCATGGGACAGCGGGTCCCCGTAAGGAGTAGGCTCAGTGGCGGCTGGGTGAGCTGTGTCGCCTTTGCCCACAAGCGGTGGCTTAGTGTGAAAGTGTTTGGCAAAGGGGCAGGTTTGGTGGGAGCCAGGGAAGGCTCTTGTAGCCCATGAGCTCACTGCAAGGGGGTCGGCAGTGGTGGTACATGTTTCTTGTGTGCCAGCTGATCGGAGGAGGGGGAATCTTCTTCTTTGGAAACGTAACTGAGGAGCAAACACGACGGGCTGGTCCTCATCTTCTGGGGGGTGGGTTTGGTAGCTGGAGCTCTGTGCCCTGCACATCCCAGGGGTCAGGCGAGTCAGTCCCATGGGGACCACACGTCCTGGCTTGCATGTCTGGGAGCTTCTCAGTGCTTTGGGAACCCTGCCTGTGGCAGGGCTTACTTTGCAGTGGATTTTCTGGCTATAGGGAATTGGGAAAGGTTCAAGTTTGAAGCTTCATCTTCCTCTGCTAGGACTATGAGATGAGCCTTTAAGCAGTTTGTGTACCCTGCACACAAGCTCATGGTTTCAGCAGGGAGCAGCAGCCAGCCAGAAAAGATGAACAATTATCAGCACGTGGTTTGCTGGATCCTACCATGCCCTTTGTGCCATGACTGATGTCTGAAAGAGGAAAAGCTCCCCTTCTCTCTGAGAGAAATCCCAACCTTGCTGCTCGCTGGTGGGCAGTGGGAGGAGAAGTCAGCTGGGATGAGACAGCAGATTTCCCCACGAGGGATGTTGACACCCCATGTTCCATGTGATGCTTGTTCCATCTTCGTCAGTCCATATGTCATTGACTCATTTTTTTCAGCTATGTGTCATGAAAATAAGCCTTCTCTGCAACAACAGTAAGATCAGAGGTGTAAAGCCCAAGCAGTGCTGTGCTCTGTCCTGTAGTGGGGTTGTTCCCTGGGCTTCACACACCAGGTTTGCCCACTCACTTCACGAATTGCCAGCGTTGCTGATCTGAATTGCCTTAAAACATCTTTTTTTTTTTGAGTCCTGGCTCTCTGGTGCCTTGGTTTCCTATCCTGCGTCTCCCAGCAGCTGCATCCAGGATCCTCTCTGAGAGCAATAAGGCACTGGAGCATGGAGAGTTTTCAAGCAAGACTGGGGCACCTCTCTGCCGCCGGGTATGTAGTGTCTGCTTTAATCCCTCTCCTTCCCTCTGTCTTGATAGCTGTTGAATGGCCTTTTTCCACTGAAAAACCTCCTTTGCTAGTCAAAATACTCCCTCAAAGGATAACTGAGGCTGCTCATGGGTGGGGGGGAGACGGGGATCGCCTGGCTAGGTTTAATCCTGGGGAAATGCTCCCTCTCCCCACCAGGTTTTCTGGTCTCTGGAGAGTCACTCCAGATGTGGGGCCTGAGAAATTATATTCCTTCTAAACGTTTGTTTTCATTAGACATTTAAATAGCTTTATGGGACATTTCATTTTGTCTGCAGCGGCCAAATTCTTACCCTTGGAGATTTCCTCTGGCACTGGAGCTTCAGTGTGAAACTGTTTTCTCTGATCAGTTCTGTATTTGTCACTCTTAAACCTGCAGATTTTTGTTTGGTCTCCTCTTAAGAGGCAGGGAGATCAGAAACTCCCACTCAACTGCCTCTTATCCATTGAACACCTTGTAATTACAGAGCTGGTCTAACGATTTCCACAGCAGCCAGGAGCTGCCTCTTTCTCCCTCCAGCATCCTCTAAATAACCACTAAAGCCACTCTTAGCCACTGCTTAGGTGTTGACCTCTCTGAATGACTTTATTATGATTTTTATAGAATAATACAACGCTTTCCTGCGCTTGCATTAGAGGAGGAACAGTCGCATTGTACTTGGTATTTGATCTTTCAAGAAATGCCTTGAACTTCCCTGTCCTGTGTGCTTCCAGGGAAGATCTCAGTCCCAGCTACTCAGGGTAGCAGAGAGGTAGAGAAGAGTGGAGGCACTCAGAGAAGGACGTTATAAAGACCCATGAGTGATCATCTCGAGAAAGCCCCCTAATTAGCACGTTTCCATACTTCCTCTGCTAACACCCAGGTACTTGGTCTTTGTACAGGATGAGAGCCCGTGTCTACTGTGAAGACCTTCTGTTCCCAAAGGTGCGCAGGACCGCAGCAGACCTATGGTCAGTTTACTCCAAGCCTGTCCCAGCGAACGGCAGGGAGCTGTGGACCTTGTTTCTGCAGTGTTCCTGTGTTACAGTGGTGATAGGAGGTCTCTTTTACAACTGGATGTTTGCTTCCCTGGAGTACTCCTGGCATCTCTCTGCTGCAATGGCCATCTCCTTCAGTCTGCTCCTTCTCCTCAGCCTTTTCTTGGTGCATCCTGCCCGTTGTGTCTTCAGTATGATCATGCCTACGTTAGGTACCAAGCAAGGCCAGAAGCTTCTCTTGTCGACCTGCATCATGATTGTAGTGGTTAACGTAACACCCAACATCATAAGCAACATTAAAACCATACTGCAGGTTATTAAGTGCATCTGCAAGAATTCCTCTGAGAGTCTTTTGAACTCAACTGCTCTGCTAGAGACAGCTTCCTGGGAGTTTGGGGATGCAATCCAAGAAAACGTTCATTCCATTAATATTTATAGGCCTATGAATGGACATTTTCAGTTTTCACTGCTTAAGAACAGCTCCTTCATTTACCAGCAAATGCACCTTGCTGGTGAGAAAATTGGGAGGGACTTTTTGGCTGTTGAGGTACTGGTCAAAGACACTGTACGAGTAGGAAACAAGCTGGTTGCTGGCTTCTCCATGCTCTATCTCTGTTCTGAGTCCGCCTGGTATTTGAAAAATTATCTCACCAACCTCCGTTTTGACAATTTTTACATCACCAAGAAGCTGGAACGTTTAGCTGTGGACAGAAAAGCAGCTCATCTGCTGGTGGGCTCATCCAAAAACCTCATTCGACCAACAGGCTTGAAGTTGTCCCGGGAAGAAGTAATGCTGTGCCTCGTGCAAGCCATGCTCCTCACCGTGGCCCTGATGCTGATGCTGGTGGTCATGGCAATGGACCACTTTGCGTTCAGCGTGGCAGACACCGCGGTGAAAAAGGCAGCTCAGTTCTCCACGGTGCCCGTCGCTCTCAGCATCAAATACAATGTAAGTGCTGGGGTCCCCTCTCCTTCCCTGCACGGGGACCCCGCTGCGTATCACATCACAGGAGGCGGCGGTGGGGATTGCAGTCTTTGCAGCCTTATTTACACGACCCTTACTTCTCTCCCCAGCAGCCAGCTGGACAAGCAACGTAACAGGCTTGGCGGGGAGGAGGTAGAGGCACAACCTCTTGTGCTCCTTCCAGTGCACCAAATAGCAGCATATACCCGCTCCAAATCACAGCTCCTTGGGAGCGAGGAGGGGAGCAAATAGTGCCTCACACTGCCAAGATGCTGCTAGCACGTGGCAGTCAGACCTCCCCGTAATTCCAGGTCCCTTCCCTAGGCAGGGTGGAGGAACAGGCGTCCCAGCGGCACTGCCCTCCTGCCGCAGAGTGGGTGCAAGCACAAAAGAAAGGGGGAAGCAGATGGATACACGTCTCGGCTGTGAGGATGTTTCCTCATCTTATTGCTCACTGGCTTTGTTGTCACCCTGTGCAATCCTTTTCACAAGCCTCCCCAGTTTCTATCTATTTTAATACCCTTTATCTGGACTAGTTCTGGTTTAGTTTTTTAGCTTTCCTCTTCTACCATGCAGCCTGCCTCCCGCCCCAGCCCCGGGGTTCCTTAGCGCAGATACCTGCTTCTGATGAATTTACAGTAAAATAATCAGGGCTTAGAAAAATACCTCTAATATTCAAATATGCAGCCACTAATACTGCTGTCTGTATTATGTGTTTCGTTGTAAATCTCCCACAGTGAATACCTGTTATGATCTCTGTAACAGCAGATAAAGATGACAGATAGGACTGGGTCTCACCGTGCCAAGTGCTCAGCGCCTACAGATCATGCTGTTATTCTCACTCAGCCTGAAGCACATATGCACTTCAATGTCCCTCTCTTAACACACCCAAACAAGCTGTAAGGTGATTATACAACCCCAGGCTGATGTTTTTGTAGTAAACAATTGATTTTGTTTTGTTCATACCCCATTTAACTTTTAACTCTTTTTATTTCAGGCTAAAATAGGGATCCTGCCCTTTCTTTTGAAACTTTTACGGCTTCCTCACGAAGAATTACCACTTCAGAACTTTGAAAGAAGCTACCACCATTACCTGATCTTCAGCTCTGCCCACTGCAGGATCAGCCCCCCGACACCTCCCAACCCCTCTGTGCTGCTCGTGGTGGGGCTGCTCTTCTGCATCCTCTACGCCATCATATTCCTGGAAACCTATGCACATCGCCTGTGCAGAAAAATCGCAGGCTCCTTCTTCGAGAGCTGGGAGGAGAAGCGAGCACTTTACCTCTACAGGAAGCTGTCCAGGAAACACAAGGAGGAGCAAAACTGTGTGAGAAGCTAAGGGTACTTTTGGAAATACAGGGAATGCCCGAGACCTGCGGCAGTGGCCAGGCGCAGGCTTCTGCAATAGGATCATGCGTTTAATTTTCCAGAGGAAGAGAAGTGTTTGGAGTCTGGGGAAAAATATTTGCCAAAAAAAAAAAAAAAAGGGTGAAATGTCACATTTTGCATTAATTTGAGAAAAATGGGCTAAATTTACTTCCTTTTTTTTTTTTTTTAAATCTAGAAGGCCTGGAGTCAGCTGTTCCAGGAATGGTGGGAGACAGCTCATGTGACTTGGAGGATATCCACAGCATTAGGCAAGGCTAACTGGGAAATATGTGGGAGTCAGGGTGGGGAAAGAGCTCGTTTACCTTCCCCGCCACATCCATGCTAGAAGAAGTACACGCTTCCTTTCTTTCTCAAGTTATCCCTTTAGGCAGCAAGAAAGGAAACTCATTTGAGTTGATTCATTCAATTATCAGGGAGTTTTTCTTTCAGGTTTCATGCACAGAAACCTGTGTAGACTGGATAAGTATTAGCCTTTAGAAGATAGTTTATTCCCGTAAGAAAGTGTCATTTCAGGTCACTGAAATAAACTCAGGACCAACATGACCATGAGATGCACATCAACACATGAGGACTTCAGGAAATCACTTCACAAGGGCTCTTCAAAATAAACGATAAATAAAATAGCTGAAGGACCTCAGAAGAGGATGAGACCAGCCAATAAAGGTCAATTTGGGTGTCAGTCTCTTTTCCCAAGTAACAAGCGATAGGACAAAAGGAAACGTCCTCAAGTTGCGCCAGGGAGGTTTAGATTGGATATTAGGAAAAATTTCTTCACTGAAAGGGTTGTCAAGCACTGGAACAGGCTGCCCAGGGAAGTGGGCCTGGAGGTATTTAAAAGACGTGTAGACGTGGCGCTCAGGGCCATGGTTTAGTGCTGGACTTGGCAGTGCTGGGTTTATGGTTGGACTCGATGATCTTAAAGGTCTTTTCCAACCTAAATGATTCTATGATTCTAATTTAGGCCAGCATCCTGGAGGACTTCAAAAGTGGTAGACAGATACTTGACATTTGAATCAGCGCTCTGCAGGGACCAGGGAAGTAGCAGGACTTGGAGGGCTGGACTTGCCTGAATCGAGAGCTGGTTTTACATGTTGCGTTGTTTCAAACTCAGAAACTATGGTATTGTATCCAAGATGCAAAAATCCATCACTGGGGCAGCCTCTGAAACATGTTATTTTTGAAAGAGAGGCAGATCCGACACATCTGTAAGGGCAAGAGCCAGAGGAGGGGGAGCTAAATCAGTGCCAGGTTAAAAACAAAGCAACTTCGCAGCTTCGTTTCTTCAAAGTATCCTATTATTTTCCTCCCTTCTCCCATTAGAGTCTTCATTAAGGTAATTATTTGACATAATGCACCTCAATGAGATTAAATTACAGAAGTGAAGTGGCAGCTGCAGCCAGATGCACCGAATTCTCTCAGCTTCTGAGGTGCTTGAAACAAAGTAGGTCTGGATTTTATTTTTTTTAAGCATCTATCTGATAAAACCCTGGTGCATTCATCTCCCCAGGTTTCTTAATTCCCTGCTGTTCTGATGATTAATCCAAGAACCTTCCTGCCTCTACAGCAACTAGGGGGCTTTGTCATGAGGTTTCTGTAGAAAATGCTCTGTGCTGTTCTGTTTGGGGAAAGCTAAAGGATTTCCACGTGCCCATTAAGTAGCCAAAATTATCTGGAGCCAGGGGTTAAAACAGCTGGGAGGAGAACTGAGGAGCCCCTTCAGCCAGCAAACCATCCCAGCAGCATGTTGCCTTCCAACAAACATATTTAAAAAAAGTTTTCCTTGGGAAGGCCCATCTTTTTGGCAAGAGATGTGCATTAATCTTTAAGAAATATTTTTTTTATGGCCAGTAGCATTTGGGGAACCCCCCTGAGCAACATCCAGTTCCTCTCCTTGCCTTCCAGGGGAGGTCTTCAGAGGAGATTGGGGCACGGCGAGAGGAGGCTGAAACGGTTTTTGCTTTAGAGATGGGCCCTCCCGGTTCAGATGGGGGTTTGGAGCGGATGAGACCACAGAGATGGACTAAGAGGACTAAGTACCACCCTGAGTGTCCCATTGCATCCTTTGGACAGGCGCTGCCCAGCTCCCAGCCAGAGCAGCTGAGCAGCATGTAAAGCAGCTCCTGAAACACCCCTTTTCAGCCTCAAAAATCGTATTTCTTAGGAAAAACTGACCCCAGAGTGGTTCTTCCCATCTTCTCTAGAAGCTCCCGCTCTCTTCAGCTCCCATTAAATTTTAACCACTAAAGACTAATCCTGGGAACTTTGCACTTCTAGATTGTAAAATTCAGCATCAGACAAGCCTTGATTAGCATAATTACATCTGCTTGAAAGGATAATAATCAGTGTGAGGTACTGCCGCTCTGCCTCTGCCTCCAGAGTCGCAGCCTTCATAAACCCTTCATGAAGCAGAGATGTGCTCCCATTTCCATTTTGCAGAAGAGACTAAGGATGAGATTTTTATAAAGTTCTTTGGTGGGTATCACACCAGTTTCAGCGGTTTCAGTGACAGGGAACCATGGGCAGCAGAGCCCCTGTTGCCTGCCTGTGTCTAGGGGTCAATTCTCCTGCCCTCGTTTGGACATCTGCCCTAGGAGGCGATGGATCGTGCCCCACGTGCCATCCATCTCCTCAGCCTCGTGACCCTCACACTTTTTTTTTTTTTTTTGCTTTAATAGCCATGTAGAAATCAGTAAGGGAAGAATTTGGGTTTGGAAGGTGAACACCTTGCGAAGCGCTGGTGAGGAGGTGCAGGTTGGGCAGTAGCCGAAAAACTGGCTTTTATCATACTGATGCTGAGGTATCTTTACTTAGAAAGGAGGGTAATAAACATTGTGAAGTGTTACACTGTGCTGTGAAGTGTCGTCTCGTTAGTGTCAGAAGGGTTTTTTTTTTAAATATAGGAAGGAAAAGTCACTTTGATACCCATTACAGTTATTTTAGAGGTGAAGTTGTACTGATGTTAAAACGTGTGTATGCTGAAGGCTGATATGCTTGAATATCACTGAGAAATCAATGCCTGTGAAAAGGTGTTAAGACAAGAGTACTGTTGCTTGAGTTGATGTCATCAAATATAGATATGTATCATACATAAGTTAAGTAAGTGATGAATCTGTTTTGAGGAGAAAAGGGATTTTGAGAGTTGGCTCTTTGCCGTTATGCCACTTACTTAACCCATTTTCATGTGAAAAATGAAACCCGGGAAACTGTGGCAAACATGATACTTGAGTGGGAGACTCGGGGAAGAAGAGCTCTGGGTGGTTTCCAGCCTGCAGGACCAGCAAGGAGAGTCATGAGGAAACCACAGGTATGGAGTTAAACCTAAAGAAGTGTGCGGCAGAGACCCAGGGCAGCCTGCACGGGGTGAGCAGAGGGGACCTGCCAGCATGGCTGGAAGGAGCTTAGTCCCTGCAGTTACCTGGTTTTTCACCTCCCTGGGGCTATCAGCAGGATCCCAGGAACAGAAATGGGAAGGGAAGCCCTGAGGAGCAGAGGATGCTCCGACAGTCCCTGCTTCAGCAGGAACAGCTTGTGCAGCACATCAGGCACGTTGTCCCTGGTGCCGAATTGGGCTGCGATGCTTTCCCTGGGTGGGGGGGCTGGCGGGAGGCAGAGCTGCTGGAAATTGCTTTGCTCTCCTGCGAGGTGTTGTTCCTCAGCAAGATAAACGCATGACAAAACAGAAAATGTTACCCGTTATAGATAGTGCCATATTTTGTGCTTGAGAGGTAAGCTGCCTTGCCAGACTTTGCTTAATGGTGCAACAGAGAAATACTGAACAGATTTAACCAGCAGGCAAAGTTAATATAGTCACATATTTTTATTAAGTAGGACTAATTTACAAGCCTTGATATTTGCTAAGGGATTTTCATCCCTCGGAGCCCCTCCGTACTCCCACCCTCATTTCTGCTCATTGCGGCTCTCGTTGCCTTCGTTTTCGCTCAGCACCACCCTCCCGTCTCGCAGGCAGAAGGATGCGGGGAGGGAAGCTTTGCCCTGTGTTGCTTCCACCCGTGAGTCCCTGGTGTGGGGTCTGGAGCCCACGAGGCAGGGCCTGCGTGTCCACCTCCTCCACGGGCGAAATCCCTGCTGGGCAATGCTGCTCCTACACTAGCGCAGTGGCTCATTTACTGTCTCTAACCGCTTTCTGCAGGGAAGGATTTTCTCACATCTGGCTTCTAGGTTTAGATATTCATGAAATTGCAAGTTCAGAGTCAGACGTTTGTGTGCAATGAGGCAGAGGCAGGGCTGGGGTGCTCTGGGGGGGCTGGGGAGCATTTGGTGATGGGTACCAAACTTCCTTGCTGTTGCTCATTAGTGCCAATGCCAACCCGCAGCTTTGCCGATGCCAGCCTTGACCCTGCTGTCAGTGGCTTGTCGTTGTAACTCAAATCTGCTTCAGCTGCCACCAGTGGAAATGTTCCCACTGATTTTGGGGGACCCGGAGCAGCCCGCTGTATCCACAGTTGCCCTTTCCTGCTGCTTGCTGTTACAGAGCTGGATGCTGCAGTAACCCACTGAGGACGTGGGAACCGGGGGGGTTTCTGGAGGGCTGGGCAAGAGAGGGGACTTGCAACTGCAACTGGCAGTTCTCTCTGGAGCTCCTGTCGGAGTGGGGCTCGTTGCTGGGGGAGAGGTCCTTTATTTTGGCCTTGGCATGGGGGTGACCCTGTCCGGAGTCATTTCCCCCACCAGGTCACCCTGAGAGCATTTTTCCCAGGAGTTACCACCACGTGCTGCCTGCGGAGCTGTCTGTTTGGCAGGGCACGCAGGAGTGGATCAGGCGGGGGCTGTTTGCCTGTTTTTCTCTTTGCGCTTGTTGAGGCTTGAGATTTCTTAATTATCTAGAGAAAAAGTATTAATTACAAGAGAGAAAGGCCCATGGATTACTCTTTCCTCCACCAATGCAATAAGCCCAGGGGACAGAAAGACCCTCACACATGGGACAGAATCCACCCTGAAGCCCCTGATTCCCTTGGGGTTTTGTGGTGTATTTTTGTGGATTTTTCATAGATAAAATGTTTGCTAAGTTCCTGCTTACGGCTGTTCGGCAGGCAAGAATGAATGGCCTTAATATACTGAGGAACAAGTGTAAACTGTTCAGCTAAGACAGTGCTCTAGGAAAGATCTCATCCATAGCCACAAACCTGCATCACCTACCAGAGCAGACAACCAAGCAAACAAAAACACCTCCCCAGAAGTATTTCCTGATTTTTAAGCAAATTCTATTTTTATTGCATTTATCCTGTCTATAGTATTTGCACTGTAATTGCAATGAAGAAAGCACTGTGACTGCAATGAAGAAGCAACAATTACATGCACCAGACTTTAGAAAAGGAAATATTAATGAACATAAATAAAAGCAAATAAAAGCTATTTCTTAGCATTGTGCATGCTCTGCCCTGGACGCGTGCCCTTGCTCGCAGTGCCATGCAGCGTACCCAAGGAGGCATCAGCGAACACATGGAGCACCCCTCTCTGTGGGAAGCCTCCTCCCGGGGTGTGAGGTGCTAGTGATTTGTGCCATGCTCAAAAGTGTCAAAAGAAGCACGACTTCAGTGAAGCAAAGCAAAAAAAATGCTGATGCGAAGCTTTCTAGAAGGGAAGATCTTCTCTTTCTTTGATTTGACCGCTGAAATGTCTTGCTTTGCAGAAGATGGTGCTGTGGCTGGCCACAGAAAATTGCTCTCTGTGTCACCAGAGCTGCTCATTGCAGTAAGGCTGGTGGCACAGGGCCAGCTGGCACCACGCACCCGCAGGGTGCTGCCAGCACCACTGGTGCCCAGCGGGCAGCTGCAGTCCCGTCTGCAACTTCCATAGAAATACACAAAACCTCCCAGCAGTGATTCAGTAACGATGCTCTCCGCGAGTCGGCATCTCTGATTACCGCTGAGATGGGGAAGCTCAAGACTTCACCAAGCTGTGCCCTGCACAGGCAGGGAACAACTGAGTTAGCATTTATTTAAGGGAGCGCTTTGTGCATGAGAAGCCCCCATCTGAAGCCCCCTCCACCGTGCCGAGCACTGCATGGCCACCCAGCAAGGGCAGCTCCGGCCCAAAGCATTTACCTTTTAGAGAAGGGTGGGAGAGATGAGGAAATTCCTCGAAGCCTTAACGACAGTTGGTGAGGGGGAAAGCCTCTTTTGGACGTGCCAAAACAAGAGGTAGGGGAAAGAGACAAGATTATCTTCAGAGGTAAGAGGTGATAAACAAACCGCTATCTAAGCGCAAAGGTTGCCAGAGGCTGATTGGAAGCAGCGAAGAGATGTCAGCACCATATTATCCTGAACCTATGCCCGGTACTGGTGAAAAGCGACTGTTTCCTGACTTGGGGCCAAAAGCACAAATTCATAAATCCATCAGGACCACTGCACGCCTGCGGTGTCTGGCATCTGCACTGGGCTGGCAGATGCAATCCAGGACTATCAGGACCAGTAGCCGATGACCAGGCATCCCATCACTCCTAACATGATACCAGATAATTATCTTGAAGCAACTGCCAGGAGACGTGATGTGAACCGGGAGCCGGCACCACAGCTGGTTCTTGTTCTTTTGACCAAATTCTCACCAAAATGTGTCAAAATGAGTTAGAGATGTGAGACAGCTGCAGAGAGAAGGGGAGAGATTTGCAATTCATAGGGAAAGTTTCCCTAGTCCTGGCTCTTTCGAACGCAGATTGTGTCAGGGTTTCACTCTGAACTCAATGCCTCACATTTTGCAACAGAATATTTCCAAATTAGTGGTAACAGGCCTTCAGCCTGCAAGAAAAGGAGTAGAAATGAGGAAGAAGCAAAGCTGGTTGTCTCAGAAGACTGCTAAAAGCCGGGATGTCGATACTGAAGCCCATCCTCCAGGCACCTTTCTCAGCCCCCTGATTTCCAGGACTCTGTGCACATCATTGATTTCCGAAGGTGACGGGAGATTTGACGACCAGCTCACTCTTCAGGCACTCAGAGAAGCCCCGAGATGCGTGATTTCAGCCAGCAGCTCCAGTGGTTCGTGGGGGACATGAGATGTCGTGGCACGTTGAGGCGATGCTGAGGAAATCGTGTTAGCCAGAGGTTTGCCTCCATCACTTTGCAGCCCTTCCCAAGGACTGGGGCAGAAGCAGTTCTGGGTTTCTTTGTAGGTGAGTGACTGAGGAAAGGAAATCACCACAAGAGCTGTTTTCAACATGCAAACATAAGGTGGAAAAAAAGTACCACGTTTCCACACATTTCTTATTTATATGCTGTTCCAGTCAAACCTTCTGTAATTTATCATCCTACCTGGAAAGAGCTGGGGAGATGCTTTCATATCCGAGAAGGGAGAGGAGCCAATTCTGTGAATTTATTTCCCAAGAGATTAAAAAAAAAAATCACAGCAGTATGACCGTCGGGGGTGATCCATGGCTTGGCTAGGAAATTTTCCTTTGAAGTAGATTGTGAAACTGAAATGGCCAAGTTCAAAGGCTGAAAGCTTCCTCTTGCATTAGCTGGAAATATGCTGTGGCTGTTCAGACAATAAAGCGGGAACTCTGCGAATTACAGGAAGGAGCAGGTCGTAGCTGAGGGCTTGGCTGGCCTGGGCTGAGTCACCTTTTCCTTTTACCAAGGGAGAGAAAGAATTGCTCCATGTGCCCAATGCTTCGTGCTCTGTGCTACCAGGGCATCGGCAACACCAAGTTTACAACCCCAGTTAGGTGGGTGTGCGGGGTGGGGGGAACTTTGGTCCCATCTAGCCCTATCCTAAAAAAAAAGGTGCCCAAAACCAGCATGGGTTTTGCTCTCTCAGGAGCAGCTGATGTTGCACGTGAGGTCCTGGGCTCCACGGGAGGCGAGCACGGTGCTCCCGACAGGGCTGACAGGAGGAAGGAGCTTTCTCTGGTGTTAAAACAAATTCATCTCAGAGCAGGGAGAGCTTTTTCCTCTGGCTGGACGCTGCGATGAGCAGTGGACACGGGAAAAATTGAAAAATGATCAAACCCCACAATCAGCTGAAACTCTTTGAAACCACTAATTGGGTGGAGGAGGCTCCTTAGCAGCAAGTGCTGCTGTAATTTCACCCGCTGTGCTTTGGAACTAACCATATTGGCAGAATTAGTGGGTAAGGCATGATCCGTGCAGCACCGAGGCAGGAAGGCGGGCGGATTAGAGACACTTGTTTGGGGGGAGCATCTGCAACAGCAGGACCAGAGAGGTGAGCTTCAGCCAGATATTTTTCTGCACTTTCATGCCCTAAAGAGTTAGGCAGGGCAAAGTGATGGAGTTCAGTGATGGAGAACAGTGATGGAGTTCAGTGATGGAGTTCAGTGATGGAGAACTTTATGAACACCAGTTCAAGTGGGTTCCTGGATATTTGCACCGGTGCTGACTAAGGACTCAGAGCATTTTGCCACCCCCGTGGTGGACGTACTGTCATTGCCTGGCCATTTCTGCTGGGAAAGGCGAAGGGCACACTGCTCGCTGTGACCCCCTGGTCACGGCGTGACCCCCTGGACCTGGATGCCAAGTGAGGGTGGCCTCGTGTCTCCTGATGCACGTCATGGCTCTGCACGCGGGGTGGAAGGGGAGCGGGAGCAGAGCTAAAGGCTGCTGCGCCTCTCCCAGGGCTGCACTCATCAGGCGTGCAGCACGGTGCTGTATCAAGTGCTTGTTGTTACAGCATTACGGGGTTGACATTTAGATGTCACAGAATATGAAATAACCCGTAATTACAGCCTAATTATTCTGCCAGGGTTTTCTTCTTTCATAATATTGCATGCAGTGCTTTTGTCTCCCCTCAGCATTATCGCTGCTATTATCCCCGCAGGATGCCCCTCCAGCACCTCATCCACCCTGATGACTGTTTTTGGGAACTGCCTATTTCTGTCCCTGCCCCAGGCATATCCCACCCCACGAGTTGTCCTCGGCACGAGCACTGGGGTGGGTGATTCAGGTTGGATGTGATGCAGCCGGTGCCCAAAAGGCACATCGGAAGACGTGTCATTTTTCATACTCGGCACAGCTTCAAGCCTTGCTGGTTTTGGCAAAGGCTTAGCTTTGGTTACCCAAACCACAGTTTTGCCTTACCATCGGTTTCTGCTCTGAGTGGGAGACCCGGAAAAGACCAGGACTTGCTCTCATGGCTTCCCCTTCATTGTGCTGCCGTGAAAGCCAACACCTCCACCTGCTCCTTTGGCTTTTTGCTCACTCAGGCAGAATTCCTGGTGGATTGGGCACACTGGAGTGGGTGGCAGAGCTTTTCGGTGGCAGCAAGAGTTGTGAACCCCGACTCGATGCTGTGGGCGATGCCTCGAGCCCTGGAGGGGCCACAGGGTGTGCAGGTGATGCCATGGGTGCTGGGCTCGGTGGGAGGGAAAGGGGCACTTTGGGCTCCTTCTCCCACAGCTGAATCCCCTCCAGGTGCCCGCAGCCAGCCTGGAGCCAGCGCTGCTGGTGATACGGGGCAGGGCAGGGAATCCCTCGGCATGCAGGAGGACAACGTTTGTTTTCACAGGCTTTGTAAAGACACACTGTGCCGTGCTCTCTTAGCTTCGTTCAAGCCAAACGCCTGCAGCAATGGGGGTTTGTGAGGGGAAAGTGGCGCTCCGAGAGCTGCACAAAGCATCCTTTCCCACACCGATACTCTCTGCAGAGCTGCACAAATCCCCAGCAGTTTGGTTCATTGCACTTATCAAATCAATCCAATGCATATTACTGCGGAGTAATTTTTTTTACTATTCAGGCTGCATATTGAAGAGCTCAGCCCTTCCAGGAGCTACTTGGAAGAGAGTCTGAAGGATGTACCTATTAAAATGCTAATAGGGACAGTTCACAAATAAGGTGTACTCAGAAGCGATGACTTAATTTGGGATGCTCCTGGCTGTATGAGGCAACTGATGAACATGGGGGACTGAGCCTGCAGCACAGGGAGGCAACATCCATCACGCTTACTTACGGCTCCAAAGCAGAGCAGCCTAATTCCTCTTTTGTTATTAAAAATTTACCCCTGCAACCTAAAGCTGACCTCCTCATGCTCTCCTGCATCAGCAAACAACTGCTGCATTGGTCCATCTGTGCAGTATTTTGATTAAAAGCCAACTGCGCAATGCTGGCCAAGAGAAGATGACACAGTCGCTGCTCCGAGGGGTAGCAGGCTACCTCCTTCCTTCACCAGGGGATGAATCTGGTTTTGCAATGACTACGTGGTGATATATTTCTGGGGAAAGATCAGCAAATATCACCTATTATTGTATTAAAAATTCTTGCCTTTTTATCCTTCAGCGGAGTAAAGCCTAGCGGTGCTGGCAGAAGGACACCTCCTGAAGCCCGCTCCTCATTGCCTGTGCCGCCAGTGGGACAATTTACCCTGACAGCAGCTCCCTGCTTCAGAAATTCAGGTTTTTACACCAGAGCTTGCGATACCTGTTTTCATCTGTTTGCTAATCTTTGTGCAGTGAGTGGCTTTTTTCTTGAGGATTCAGGCTCTGAACACAGCAGGGAAGCAGGCAAGGGGCGAAGGGATTTTTTTTCCCCGGTTTGTGGAAGCGGCTTCACTTTGCTTTTTTTAAAAGCTCAAATTATATTTACTGGCTGAAGAAAAATCACCAAGTTCCTCTGTGCCCCGAAGGCATTTCCAAGACCTGGTACATCATAGATTTAACAACATATCTTTAGAAGAGATTATACAAACCAGAAAGAAAACTACCCAAAAGCCAGGAGGCAACTCCGTGCCGGCCAGGCAGGGAAGAGAGGATTCTGAGACGACCCGCAGAGTTGCCGGTGCTCACTGAGCCTGGAAATAACAAACCATCCCTGTCCTCATTTGGGGCTGGGGAAACATCATTTCCCTGTGACAGCATCGCCCCGAGCTTGGTACTACAATAAATGGAAGGAGCTCCTTAAGCCTGGCACCACCAAGCAGGTGTTCCCGTCCACCTGCCAGGCACCCGCTGCCCCCGTGGGAGACGCTGCCTGCCCTGTTCCGGGATCTAAGAACCGAAAGATATTATTCTTCATTGTCTTCAAGCCTGAATTGGTTTTCACCCACAGAAATCTGTATCACTGCCTTCCTCTTCATCACTTTTCATTCCCTCAGCCTTCTTTTCGTCCATAAGGTTTTCCATAGTGACCGTATGCTGTTCCCTTCCACACAGATGTAATGCAGCCCACGTCCGTGAGCTGGTCCCTGTGGGGCTCTCCAGGAGCTGCATCCCTCCAGGGATGGTTCATTGCTTGCAAGAATCATTAGAAAACCACCAGCTAGTTCATTTTTATGTGCACGTAGCCCATACCCAGGTCGATTTTGCATCTTTTTAATTCCTTGACAGCTGCCTTTTTGCTTGGGTTTGATCTCTGAGGGCATTAACCCATAAACCCCAAAGCAATTTGCTTCTAGGCTGTAACTCTGAAACAGGTGAAGGCAATTTTGACAGAACTTCTCCCTCCTTTCTCTTTCAGAGTGAGCAATAGTACTGCTTTTAACAGACTGACTCATACCCCACCTCTAACGGCACTTGTCAGCCCTCAGGCTGCTCTGCCAAGCCGCTGAGCACCTTCCTGCCCACTCCACGCTGAGCTGCAGAGGTACAGAGGTGGGAATCACTTCCACACGATCGCTCACAATTCAAAATTTGGCAGTTCCCCAGGGCCCAAAATCCTGTAACCCAGCCCCCCAAAACCACCCATGGCTTCTGTGATTCAACCTCTCCATGTTTACCGGCACCGTGCAGATGCAGCCTCTGTGCCTCAGCTCTAACAGCAGAATTTTTATGGGTTTAATATTTGTAAGTTATGAAGCACCAGAGAACAGAGAGGTGTTTATCACAGATTTGGGTAAGAGGATCACTTTCTCCCAGCTTTGTTTATTACATATGTGAAGCCTCAGAGGTCTTTTCTGTCCATTGGACTAAACGCGCCGCCCAGCGAGGCTCAGTCAGAGGGATGAGCTGCATGAGGAGCGCGGGGAGGTACTGAAGCTGGCGCTGAACTTCCCGAGCACCCAGCCTGGGCGCAGCGCTGCTAACCCAGCCACAGGGCTGCACAGCCACCCCTTCCCAGAAGCAGCCCCGCCACAGCCAGCGCCCAGGGACACGGCCGTTCCCATTTGGGAACCCCCACGAAAATTAAGAGCTCTCCATCCTGATGTTTCAGGCAGTGGGTGATGGCAGGTATTCACAGAGGATGGCAGGTCGAGGCGATGCCAGCGGAGAAGGAAATGCAGAAATATGTTAAAAGAACCTAACATGAAATCTTAGTTAAAAGAATCAACCGATGTCTTTGGCCATCAAAATATTTAGATTTAAGTCAAGCTGGAAGAAAATATTTTCTATGTGTCAAGCTGATCGGCCTCATCTTAAATACACGCCTCAGTCACATCCTGAGCATTATAGCTACTGAAGGAGTCTATAATGGGAAATGGTAACCAGTCGTCACAGCAAACCTTACCGTTTTGACAGTGTAGGAAATCTCACCCAGGTGTGTGCGTCACGCATAGACAGCCCTCCTCAGCCCCAGCCTTGCCACGGACACGCAGATTAGCTCAGGGACTCGGGCAGCAGGAGCTGCTTCAGCTGGGTGATTTAATGCCGTTGTTATCGCTGTGCTAATAACTACTGAATTGTCAGTGCCACAAAGCAAAGCGTTGAGGGAAATAATTATCCACAACGATCCTACACAATGTTCCAGGTTTGAACCAAAACAAAAACTTTCTCAAGTGTCTGTGGGAGTTTGGTTTTTTTTGTTTCCTGGTCCCACAAGCCAATTCCTGGAATGGGTTTGAGGAAGGAGATGAACCCCAGTTCCCCCTCAGGATGTTTATGCAGGGTTTGTGCCTTCTCCCCTCCCACGTTCAGTGCCACCACGCCGGCAGCTCGCCCGCCCGTGTTTTGCAGTCAGGGATGTGCCAGGAATAAGGTCTTTGCCCGTCTGGAACGGCTGCTGCGCTGCTGGGCACAACTCAGGGCTTGCAGGACTGTTAACAGATGGGCATCAGATTCGGGGCTGCGCGGGGCTGCACGGCCGCGTGATGCTGCTGAATGCCATGTCTAGTGCCTCGACACATCAAATAAAGGTGAGGAAAGGGGAAACATCATCTCGTGGTTTACACAGAGGACTAAGTTGGAGGCTGGGTCTCATTTTTAGCTCTGCTCCTGCTCAGCCGAGACATCTCAAGGGATCGAAAGGTCTCGAATCCCAATGAAAAGCAGAGAGAGCCAAGGATGTGGCTGTCCCACAAGCGCCTGTCCTCTCAGAGGTGAATTTATTAAGATGCAGAGACCTGTCTTTCGGTGCGTGGGAGGCATTTCTCTGTACCTCTTTTGGTGTCTCCCTAAAACTTGTGGGAGCTTTTATTGTGGTGAAATTGTGCTTGGAAGTGGAGCGCCCTGTTTGGCACGGACCCGAGCAGGAGTGTCACACTGCGTTCCTGCAGAGCAGGGTGGCTTCGGACAAGGTATGGCCATATCCTGGGGACAGGGGGGTCTTCTCCCTCGGGGAGATGCTGTGAACACCTCCAGCTCCCAGTCAGTCCATCCACTTGCTGGAGGACAGGATTTACAGAGAATCCCCAATCCTCTGTAAAGAGGAGGGAAGAAGGGGAATAGGAGAGGAAGGGCAGGTATTTGGGGAAAGATACCCCCTTTCCCCCCATTTGAAATAAATATTGTTTTCCATGAACTCATGAAAAGCAGGCACTAATGATTGTATTTCTGAGGCCTAAGCTGTCTCTGCCACAGTCTGCATCCGGAGGACCCCCAGCATCGCTATGATACAGCAGCAGCCTGACGAACCCCTGGAAGCCTGTCTGTTAGAGTCCCTCCAGAGCAGCAGAGTATGGAAACCCTTGAATTATGTGAGCAAATACATGCCCACACTCCCCCTCCTTCCCACAAACACATGCAATAAGATTAAATCCTGTCATTACTCATTTATCTCCTGTTATGTGCTGCTTCACAACTAATTCCAAGTACCGCGCAGTAGCAGAGGCCAGTTTCTGACCACCACGATCCTCAGACCTGGGTGTTTCCCAGCAGTATCCATCATGGCCAGCGCAGCACAGGGAGCTGCCGGCACTGTCAAATTACCATTTGTTGAAATAACGGTGTGCTGGCAACAGTGAGCAATATGCAGGAATAGGGTGGGTTTTTTCAGCTTTTTCAGGGCCAAGGCAGATGCGAGTGACAGTGGGACCGGGGGGCAACTTCAGAGAGGGATAATGTATTGCAGCTCTGCTAATGACACAGGATAAAGCAACCAGGATGCTGCACCCGTAATAACCAGGCTGTGTTCTTACCAGAGGACAGTGATGCTGATTATTACGGATAATTGTAGTAGTGCCTTTTGCCTGACAGCTCCCTGAGCCTTGCAAAAGGGTATGTGATGGATGCCATCAGACAGGTCCTTACGCAGAGGTAGGCGATGAGTACTTCTGTAACGCGTGCTGGAACGGCTGCGAGTGCGAGGGCTCAGGTGGCAGGCTCCTGGCGAGAGGCTGCAGGATGACGCAGAGAGAAGCAGGGGAATTCGGGCTGTCGGGATGACTAAAGGGGGCATTGCCTGGCTCCTGAAGAGGTGACTGCGAACACAAGTAGGTGAATGCAGCCTAGTATCATTAAACGACTGTAATTTCTAGGGGGATTTTAAAGTGCATCTATTTAAAAAAAGGGGGAAAGTTAGAACAAAGTGCAGCCTGGGGAGGTCTCCAAGGGCAGGGACGGGACCTGCCGTGCTTCCCCAGCCCGGGGCCATAGGGCAGAGGTGCGAGGCCGGCCAGGGCACAGGCAGGCCCTGGTGCAGGCTGCCAGCGGAGCCCTAAGGAAAGCAAATGGAAAGAGAAGAAGAGAATATTTGTCCTTTGTAACTGACGCAAAGGTGAATAAAATGTCAGGGAGGGAGTGAAAAACTACAAGGATTGTCCTCTGTGGAGCCAAATGGAGGCATAAGGTTTCCCAGAGAAAAGGGGAAAATATTATTTGCCACAGCAAGCCAGAGCTTGGGGCAGACTGCTGCTCCATAGGAGAGGAGCACGGAGCTGAGGCAAAAGGCATTTTATCCACCCGGACAGCCCAGGCTTAGAAATTTGCCAGTGAAACCCTGGACTTGACTCACCCAGCATCAGGACGATCCTTCACATTTTGGATATATGCCTCAGTGTCTGGGATTAATGGGGCAGCTCTGCCTCTAATTGAAATCTAATCTAATAAAAAAGCGAGCTTTCCCCTTGTCCTTTCCTCCACTCCACAGGTTAGGGGACCCTTAGCACTTTATCTCTGCAAACACAATTGCTCTTTCAATTTGAAAATGCCTTTTCTGACAGCCTGCAGAGACGTTAGGAGCAAGCACGGAGCTGGCAGCAAATTGTGGCTACTGCTGACCGTCAGGGAGATACTGGATCTCCCAGCCTGGCCATCGGATAGATACGGCATCTCCCAGGCCGACCATCAGGGAGATACCAGATATTGCAGCCTCATCGTTGGGGAGATAGGGGATCTCCCAGCCCAGGACTGGGTAAGCCGTTACCCAAAGGAGTGACACTGATGTGCTTGTTTGGGACAGGGGCGGCTGTAGGAAAGATGATGTGAGGAGGTCACTACCTTGTGTTTAATGACCCCCAGGGAAGAAGCTCCTCTGCCCCAGCCCAAGGGAAATGGGAAAGGCCATGGGTCTCCATGGCATCACCCTGGTCCCATCCTCCCGAGGATGAGGAAGGACCCCTCATCCTCAGCTCTCCTTGCCCGGAGGGTACAGTGCAGCCTGTGGCTCGGCTAGGGACACAAGGCACCCACAGTCCCGGGTCCCGAGTGGACCCACTCGTTGCTCTCAGCCCCTGCGCCTCTCTGCCCCCGGGGTCTCCAACCTGCCACCCCCATCCCCTGCCTGGGCTCCTTCCTCCTCCTCCTCTTCAGCTCAGCGGTGCGCTAGGACCCGGTGAGTGCAGGCGGGGGATGCGGGCGGGAGGCGGATGGGGGGTCCCGGGGACTGGGGTACTCCTGGGGGGTCGCGGGCGGTCCTGGGGAGGTCCTGGTGGTTCCCGGGGGTCTCGGCGGCTGGGGGAGGTCCTGGAGGGTCCCGGGAGCTGGGGGTCCTAGGCGGTCCCGGGTGGTTACCGGGGCTGGGGGTTCCCGGAGAGTCTCGGGGGGTCCCGGGGGGTCCTGGGGACTGGGGTGGTCCTGGCCGCTCCCCGCCTCTCCCGGCGGAGGCTCGGCGGGGGAGCTTGCAGGGGAGGTGGGTGCAAGGAGCCGGGCGGCTGCAAGACTTGGAGTGAATGGTGGGGGAAAAAAAGGGGAGGGAGGAGCCGGAGCGGGCGGGAGGGCGGGGAGGGGGCGCGGGGGGCAGCGGGGCGCCGCGGCGCGGCTCCCGGCTCCCGGCTCCCTCCTCTCCCCGCCGCAGGGTGCGCGGAGCTCCGCCGGGGAAGGCTTGGGGGCCGATGGAGAACGGCTCGGCCAGCCCGGGAGCCGTGCTGGGCGGCAGCGGCAACCAGACCCTGGGCAGGATGCCCCGGCAGCCCCTGGAGCTGCAGGTGGTCACCATCCTGCTGGTGCTGCTCATCTGCGGGGTGGGCATCGTGGGCAACGCGATGGTGGTGCTGGTGGTGCTGCGCACCAAGCACATGGTGACCCCCACCAACTGCTACCTGGTGAGCCTGGCGGTGGCCGACCTCATCGTGCTGCTGGCGGCCGGGCTGCCCAACATCTCGGAAGTGGTGGCTTCTTGGGTGTACGGCTACGCCGGCTGCCTCTGCATCACCTATTTGCAGTACCTGGGCATCAACATCTCCGCCTGGTCCATCACCGCCTTCACGGTAGAGCGTTACATCGCGATCTGCCACACCATCAAAGCGCAGCTCCTGTGCACCGTGTCCCGCGCCAAGCGCATCATCTCCTCGCTGTGGCTCTTCACCTCCCTCTATTGCCTCATGTGGTTCTTCCTGGTGGACACGACCCAGGTCACCTTCTCGGATGGGGCACAGGTCAGCTGTGGCTACCGGGTCTCCAGAAGCCTTTACATGCCCATTTACTTCTTGGATTTTGCTGTCTTCTACGTCATCCCATTGGGGTTGGCAACTGTCCTCTACGGCCTCATTGCCCGCATCCTCTTCATGAGCCCCCTGCCCGCCACCCCGCAGCACTCCTGCCTGGGCTCCACACACCAGGGTGGCTCCCTCAAGCTCTCCTGCCGGGGCAACAAGGGGGTCCTGAGCTCCCGCAAGCAGGTAGGGGCTCCCCGCCGGGCTGGGGCAGGGAGCTGCAGGCAGCACTTGTCAGGGGCTCAGTGCTTTGAGGGGTGTTCTGGCAGGGGATGGGGTGCCCCAATATTTTGCTTCCCTTTGTGGGGGGAGTGGAGAGGGTTGGTTTGCTGCACAGAAGGCCCCCCAAGCCCAGCTGGGGTCTGGCAGCACAGATGGGGTCCCCCTGCTTCGGCTGAGCTCGGCGGAGCAGGCCAGGGCTCCAGCATCTCTTGGGAGAGGCAGGAGTGCAGGGGTGTTTGCTGGATAATTAATTACTGATTGCCTCCATGAGGAAGGGGAGTGCTGGGTCACAGTATGCCGGCAGGACTCGCCTCCCAGGCAGGGTCCTGGGCAGGTGACCTCAGATTTAGAGGAGCAAAGGGAGGGGAGAGCTGGCGTGAACCCCTGCCCTCTGAGCCCAGCCCTGGCTGCAGCCCCCCAGTTCCCTGCAGCTGGAGAAGGCACCTCGGTGTCACAGTGGTGTGTTTGCATCTCGGTGACTCCTCTGTCATTCAGCTGCCTGCTCGCTTCCCATCTCCTTCTCCTCCCACCTCTTGCCCTCGTTCCTCCTCTTTCTCTGTTCACATGGACAATTACTGTCTCTTGCCCCATCTCCTTGGACAGGTGGGACGCTCTTGCCTGCTTGCTGGCCGTTTGCAGGAGACCATCCCATTCCAGTTTCAAACTTTGCATAGGCAGAGACATGGGCTATTTTAAAGGAAAGGGCTGAATCTGGGAGTCTGGCTTAAGTCCCTGAAATCACCAGTTCTGTTGTGATTTTGAGTGAGCAGGACCTGATTTCCAGACAGCCTGAAATAGGCTTCAGCCTCTCTTAAAGTCCTTGTTTTTCCAACTCAGTATCTCATTGCCTGACTTGCACAGGAACCTCCATTCCCCAGAAGAGACGATTCAGTTGCAGAGGGGAAGCAAACAGCCCAGAGAACGTGTATTTCTTCATGAACTTCTGTCTTTCCAGTTCAGCTTTTTCTCCCTTTTCCTCCAGCACAGAAAGGTTTAAAGCAAGTTCTGACTTCTGCAAAAGCACTTGCCTGTTCTCCCAGGGTTGCTGGCCGCTGCGGGAGCCTCGGGCAGGGTGCTTGGCAGCGAGGTCTCTAGGTACTGCAAGGCAGTACCTAAAGGTGCGGGTCGATGGACCTCTCCTTCCAGAGCAGCCGCTGCAGGGGCTGTGCCGCTCCCCCCACAGGGCTGTGCCGTGGAGCGGCTGTGCTGCACACAGCATGCTCCAGCATCATTAGGACAAGTGGCTGAGGCCATTAGTCCTGATGGGGCTGCATGACGGGCACTCCAGCTCCTGGAAACATCTTGTGCTCTCTTTTCTGTTACACCGGGAGTTTTCTTGAGATCGTCGTTACCTCCTGAAATGTCTTAGCATGCAAAGACTTCCCCTGGCTGGCCTGACATCACAGAGCTGGCATCATTAGGAATAAAGACGGCACTGAGTTTTTAAACTGTAAAGCAGTTTCCCAGGGCTTCCAGCTATGGTTTGTTGAATGCTTCCTTCTGATTTCGCACCAGCACCTCTTCAAAGCAGGCTGTGTTGAGAGTGATGGAGGAAGAAACCCCAGCTGTGCCACTGGTGGCATGGGGGCTAGGTGGCTGACATAGGGGTTGGTGGCTGTCAAATGGGTGCAGTGCTGCACCCCAGAGGTGGCTGCAATCCAGGTTTTTCCATAAACATCTTTCACAAGTTGGATATGACATAGGACATGATTGCTTCATTTTATATATAATCATAGGGAAATTTATATGACTGTCCATAAACTCAGAGGGGGCAAAACCAGGATCCGTGTGTTCAACCTTAAGCATTTGACTCATTGCTGTGGGGTTGATCTGCTGGACTCTTGGTGCAGAAATAAGTTATCTGTGCACCAAAGCCAAGTAAAACCACACAGCTATTTTGACAAGAGTTTCGGGCAGCGTGAACAGGAGTGCTTGGAGCATAACGAATCCAGGTCCTGTCAGAGCATCCGCCTGAGCATTGCCTGAAATCCAGCCGGAGATTTTTGCTGGTGGTGCAATGGATTGAGGAGCAGAAGCTGCAGTGAGTCATGATTCTGCATCTAGTTATGAGGGAAAAACCAACAACCTAACTACCCAGGGGGGATAGAAGCCTCCTGAGACCCCAAGGGGTCAGCACTGGATTCTGCCTGGAATTTATCTCCCCGAGCAGGGGCAGCCAGGGTTACAGGAATGATTTTTTTCTGGGGGGGAGATGCTGCAGTGTGCAGGACCCCAGGGGGGCAGCGGGGGTAGAGCAGAGGGGAAGCGCAGGCTGAGTGCTGGGGAATGGGCAGATCATTAAGAAAGGGGTTTTAATCTGAGAAAGGAGGTAGCTGAATCCATTCATGCCAGCAGAGCTGGCAGATGGAAATACTGGATGGGAGAAGGAGCTTAAAAGCGAGTGCAGAGGAGAGCATTCCCATGGTCAGTGGGGCCCCACAGCAGAACATGTGGGAGATGTCGACAGAGGCGCATGTGCCCCTGCGAAGGCGCAGGGCAGTGTCCGGGGGGGCTATGGCCCCCATAGCACCACCAGCACCCAGGTCCATGGGACACCCCACCAACTTGGCTTTAGCAAAGGCGGGAGAGAGGCACAGATGGGACCTGAGTGGTCTTCTCCAGGCAAGGTTTACCTCCAAGAAAATCAATGGCAAAAAGCCCCCATGCAATGGGCAGGTAGGAGCCCTAAAAGGGAGCAGCCTGGACACCGGTGTCCTGTGTTGTCTTCACCAGAAGAGAGTTTTCCTCTCTGATTTTCTGATAGCCATGGCATCACTGCCCTCAAAACCAGAGGAAACTTTCGGAAAGAAGAAACACAGATGGATCTCAACTCGGACCACCAGACACTGCTTTGCAGTAGCTGATGCTGGCTGAGGAGCTCATAAGCAGGTTTCCTTGCTCATTAATGCTCATTGGCCAGGGTGGAAAGGAAGGGGCAGCCTGACAGGTAATGCCATCGACCTCTCACACTCTCCTGAAAAGTGCTGACAGCCCTTGAAAACGTCACCAGGAATTTCCATGGGAGCCCTTCGTAAAGGGTTTTGTCCTGAGCATCAGAAGTGAGGACACAGCATTGGAAACTGCTCTAATAACAAGTCCTGGTGGTCTCCAATCTGACAGGGTGATGAGGAGGCTGTGAAAGTGATGCACATGCTACCGGGGGGGGGAAGATTGAAGTGAGGGTGAAGCTTCTTTAAAATGCAATTACCGTGTAGACTAAACCACTAAAGAGACCATTAGAAATCACACTTGCAAGTTTGGTCCAAAACAGCAATAGTGTTGCTGCCTGACAGGCTTCACACATGCAGTGAGAGCTTCATAAGACCCTGCAGACAGCAGGTTGCGTCCCAGCGATGCAGCAAAGCAGGACCCCGACCCCACAAACACCTTTGAGTTTGTTGGGGTGATGGTGCACAATCTGCCGGATTCCCACCACAGACCAGTGGTGTGAGAGGGTGGTTCGGCTCCCGGAGGATCTGTCGGCCAGGAGAGCAGAGCGGGGCAGGAGGACAGGCGTTGGGTGTGTGTAACTCAGGTGGTCCCTCTGACAAAAGTACAGGCACCCATGTCGGTGCTCCTCCTCTGGCCTCTCTTTGTAGGGGAACAGGCTCTTCCAGGCACCGTGCCCAGAGTCCCCTGAGAGATGTCCAAAATGGGCTACGCCAGAGGTGCCCATTTTTCTCCCTTGACTCTGAAGAGCCTGGGTGGCTGGGGGTGTTTTGCTGGGGAGATGCAGAGTTTGGAAATAAAATCCTCACTGTGTGCTTCTACACAGCACCAGCGCTGCACTGCTTGCTTTTCAGAGCATGAAGATGCTGCCGTTCCCTCACTGGTGTCTCTAAAACATGTAAGTCCAGAGCAGGACAACGCAAGGCATGAATTTTGCTGTACTTATCACCTATAGAAGCAAAGCACTGCAGATACAAACACCAGCCACCTCCAAGCACGTATTTCACCTGCCGGAGAGGGACCACTAGAGGGAGTGAGATTCCTAAAAAAGGATGCTGCAGCTCAGGATGACGGTGCTTGGACAGGGAGGGGTGACACTGGCTGGGGAGAAGCGTCTGTGGCCTCCAGGACAGGGGCAGAGGCTGGACACAGCGCTGAGAGAGGGGATGGGTTGGAAGGGCTGCGCGGGGATGCAAGATGCAGATCATCTTGTGTGGAGTGAGAAGGATGCTCACAGTGGGTTTGCCCGAGGAGTTAACACTGGGCTTGGCCCGTGGAGGTGGAAGATGAGCTGTCCCTTAGCTTTGGCATAGGGACCCAGGATGTAGTCAGGGGTCTGTACAGCAGATATCCTTGCCCATCCAGCAACAATACTGGCTTATGTGCTCAAAAGTAGTTTTCAGCTAAATATCAACTGTCCTAGTAAAGCATCCCCTTCTGTCTACAAACCTTTGTCTTGCTTCTATCCACAACTCCTTTACAGCTGTTGTGTGCACACACTATGTACAAGAGAGTTGTTGCAAAACACTTGTCGGAAAAATTGTTGTCCCTGAGCTGGTGCTTCCCTGAGGGATGCTTTGAGGCTATAGCAAAGCTCTGGCTTTTTTGGGTGCAGCTGTTTTTTGGGGGCCATAACTCAGGACTACTCCAGTTAGGGATAAATGTCCCAAACTCTCCTCAGTGCTGATTAGGTTCATTTTTCACATGAGCACCAGAAGTCAGTTCAGAGCACCTCAAGTGTGCTGTAGTTACTTGCCTCAGCAAGATAGAGTGAGGAAAGGCACGGAGACAGGTTTCAGCCATGCAAGCAGACGACGCTGGAGATTTCTTTCCCCGTGATGGAGATATGAAAGTGAGTTTGGGACAGACCGTTAGGTTTTATTCAGAGGAGACATCCTGTGTCGACGCAACTTCGCTAAAGTCGCACCCAGGAGAACATGGTCCGTACGGACGGTTGTCTTTAAAAGGCAAATTTCAATCTTACAGCAAGCTCAGGGCAGGGCTGCCTGTCCCAGCTTGTGGTCTGGATGCAGCGTCCTTGGGGAGCACTGAAGGCATTTAGTGAGACGGAGGTAATAAATCCTCATGGTGCTGTTTCCAGCCAGTTTCCCCTCCCAGGACAAAGACGGCTTTTTCACAGGGCTGTAGGATGCATAGCAGGAAGCACTCTTTGGATGACAGCACTTTGTGGTCTTCTGCGGTCTGGAGGGAGGTGTTGGGAGCTTGCTCGGGTGGGAGCTGGGCGAGTGCTCGCTGGCACTGCCAGCATTTCCATAATAACCAGCTAAAAAGCAGGGGCAGTTATGGCTAAAAAGCAGATGAATCATTGGTTCTTTCCCAGACTACATTTCTTTTGGTCTCAGAAAGGGCCGGAATGAGCTTACTTTTCAGCCTTATTAGGATACGCTCCCCGTGGTGTTGTCACTTGGTTGCAGAGTTCAGATCACTCTTCACAAACTTTGTGGGTTCCTGAACAGTAAAACAAGGCAGAGAGTTACAACAGTCAAAAAGCCAAAGACGTTTCAGTCTCAGGAGAAAGCACATGAGCAGTATTAATCTGTTAGCTTTAAAGGAGATATTTTGGCCATACAGAAACCTCCCGGCTGGAAGGGACACCTGCCAGAGAGCAGAGCTAAGTGTGTAAAAGTTCAGGGATTTATTCTCCCCAGCTCTGTGGGGGGTAACTTTGCATCTCAGGAACTGAGACAACTGCTGAGTGAGGAGTGTCTGTGTCAGTGAGGACCTGCAGAGGTGTGGTATTTCACTTTCCCGGGACATATTTTGCAGCAATCCCGCTGTCTAGGACTGCTGAAGTTGATGGAAAGTCTCCCACCAACCTTACCCCCAAGACAGCCCTTTAACATGGACCCTTCCAGGCAGGACCGGGATGTGTTGTCTCTGCATGGGATGGAAAAGCACGGAGCCTGCCCTCATCTCCCAGGAGGAATAAACTGCTTTGTAGAGGGGAATTAAATTCTGACTGAAATTGTATTTAGGATCACTTAAGCTGAGGAGTTGGTTGCATTTTGCTGTAGGGTTCAGCTATTAGCACGGTTTTGTTTAGATCAACTTCATTCAGGTTCTTGGGAAACAAACCTCAGATGCATCAAAATATGGCAAAAGCAATTCTCTCTGCAAACCTGAGAAGCGGGTCTGTGGAAGGCAGCAGTGTGGCTGAATGCTCCATCGCTGCCGTGTCTATTTGCCCTAAAGGTATATAGAGAAGTAGAAAATGAAGGTCCCATGCATATGCACTGCTCATGTGGCATACAGTGTTGAAGCAAAATCTGTGCCTTTCTGGGCTGATCTAGTATCGGGAGCTCTCTGTTCCCAGGTCTTGCGGTGCAGACCACAGCAATACGGTCTTACCACTGCTGTCAGGATGCTCCTTCCCTTGGCAAGGGGTGGTCAAGCCTGGATTGTCCTGCCAGCCTCAGCAGGAGGCAGTGGCTACAACCATGCTGGTACGTAGAGATTTTGACCATGGTCAACTGTGTGCCAAGCCGCTGCTGTCCACTCCTAGCCTATCTGTTCAGGAGTATTTCTATAAACCAGATTATCACCCTAGCAGTTGCACGCTAGATAGGGTGGCTTGAAACCAAAAGCTTGTGAAATGGCTCTCGCTCTTCTGCATCCAGCCAGCCCTTGTAAACGGCATTGAAAAGCTCTGAAGCTACCTTTTACTGGCACATCTTGTACAATCTCTCAGATCTTTCCCAAAAGGCAACAAACATGCTGCAGTCTTAGCAACAGCCTCGGCACCCACAGTATCACTGCAAGATCTTATTCTGGGAAGTGTCCTCACATTCCCATTAAACCACACACAGCAAAACACTTCTATTTTGGCCTCAGCTTGACAATAGTCCCTTTCTTGTAGGGAATTTTTTGTTGCCACTACCAACCACCCCCAATTTCTACTCAAAGCATTACAGGAAGGCATAGTTGCCTGTGACTAAGTAAAAAAAGCACTCCAAGAAAAACTGAGAGATTGTCAACGTAATCTAAGTGCTTATTTCCATATCGAGAACTGGAGTCATTGCACAACTCCCTTTCTGACGTTTGAAATGCCACTGCCTTAATATGCATGCGGTATCAGTGTTTACTCATACTTTCCTCCTTGGGGACGTGTGTATTCTGTAAGTATTTGCTGGAGCATGATTGTCACCTACCAGAAATAGCTGTCGAAATTATTAGGATCACTGGAGTTTCAGTACAAAAACTCATTTTCTTAAACAAGCTTGAGTCGAGCTGAGGGCAATTACTGCTCACTTCTGAATTCTCAGTATCTTCTCGTTCCTAATATGTTAATGTAGTACTTCCCTAGTGTGCTGCAAATTAAAATAACTCATACCAATTAGCTAAGTAACTCCCATATCAGCACAAGTAGGAGTTTGTGTAAGACCCCAGGCAGTCTCCTCTGCTCTCGGTGGTGCTCTGTACCAGGAGCCTCTCCCTGGGAACAGCATAGCTGGCGTAGGAAAGCAGAAGATCCTAGGTGGGGAGTGGAGATATACCCCATGGCACTCCCAGAAGTTAGGACCCCACTTTTGCACAAGTTAGTTTCCCCATTGATTTATTGTTATGTGCAATTTTCAAATTTGCTTTGTGGTACAGAAATTCCCATGATTATCCCAGCCCATTTCCAGGCTGGTGGATGCTTGCCTTAAAGAGCTTTAAAGGCTCTTCAGTGGTAGGTGAAAACCTGTCCTTTAAGGGGTTTATTTATGCAAGATTGTTTCATGAACAAAATGGATAGAATAGCCAGAGAGGAACAGCCCCATGGTTTGTGTGCCTATTTTAAATGCTTAAAGAGAGATCTAAGCAATACGTATGCTGAATTAGCTGTCTGCGCCACTTCTCCGGGTGGGAAAGCTCTGCTGGAGATTTAGCATCATCTGACTACTTCTCTTTTTGCATATCCCCACCGGCAAGGTGACCAAAATGCTGGCTGTCGTGGTGGTCCTCTTCGCCCTTCTGTGGATGCCTTATCGCACTCTGGTGGTGGTGAACTCCTTCATGGACCCTCCGTACCTGAACATCTGGTTCCTTCTCTTCTGCCGCATGTGCATCTACCTGAACAGTGCCATCAACCCCATCATCTACAACCTCATGTCACAGAAATTCAGGGCTGCCTTTAGGAAGTTATGCAAGTGCAAAGAGAAGAGTGCTGAGAACCCCGCGCCATACACCGCCCCGGTGTACTACAGCGTTATGAAGGACTATTCTCATGACAGCTCTGATCACAACATCACCAAACAAGAAGATCTGAACAGTCTTCCTGCACCTGCAGAGAAGAACGAGCCTGCCAAATAAATCCTGGGACCCTGGAAACAACGCAGGCAGTGGGAGATATGTGGCTGTATGCACTGTGTTGGGAAAGTGCCAACAGAAGTTGCTTTGGCATTGCGGCAACCTTAATTTAATACCTCTCCAGGGCATTTAGCAAAACAGATTCTTAGAGGCAAATTAATTTGCTTTTCCTTAACGCTAATTTATTCTTGTTTGGTGAAGTGTTAGGCACAGGTCAGTGTTTAGCACCTTTAAAGAATCTGTAGTTAAATATAGCAGTGCAACGCCATTCTGTGTTACGTGCAAGTGCAACTGTTTGTTGAGTTGGGCCAGAGCATTGAAAGGAAATCCAGGAAGAGAAGGGCATTCAAGGGAAAAAAAAAAACCGCACAACTTCTTTCTGCTGGACCAGTTTTCTTACAGGCTGAGATTCACCTACCCGAATTTACGTGCCTATAACACAGACACCCTACGTGAGCTGCTCCTCTAGGGTCCTTTTAGAGTTAATGGGGACAATTAGGCGCTTCCAGGAAGCGGCTCCTCTCATCTCAGCATAGTCCTCTGAGGAAGACACATACCTCAGGAGGAGATGAATGCCTCCTGAGATGTGACTATGTCTGTCCATTGACTAAAAGGACTCTCTCAGGTGGAGACTCCTATGTTAGGAATAACCGAAGCTGGGTGTCACAAACTTCACCCCATGCTTCTGGAAATATCGCTGTGCTGGTAGCACGTAAACCCAAAGTCTAGACCAGTTAGATTTGTTACGGAAAAATGAATAAACTAATAATGAGTGTTCGTTAAGGTAATAGTAATACTTCCATCATTGTGACATAAACTTCTTTTGGATAATTTTACCTTTTCTGTCCAAATTCCTCTAGTTGCTTCAGCTGGATACCATAGCCTTGTCCTGTAAGCCCCGGTGTGGTGTAGCTGCGTACCATCGAGCAGCGTTGCTCTCCGTCCCAGCTACAGTTGCATTTCAATGGCAAGTGAAGCAATTCTCTTATTTCCTGAAAATAATTTGTGAAAGTCCATCAAGTGTTTTGTGATAAGTGACACACTGACTGTAAGACATTAACAATACTCATTGCTGCTATCATCTTGTGAGCAAAGTGGATATTCATAACCTGAGGCATCCAAGAAATCAGTCCAAGGACACTTGCCCCAGACTTGCAAGAGACTATCTGGACTAGGAGTAAAATGTAGAAGATTACATGAGCCAAACACTACGGCTCTTGCCAAATAAAACAAGTGTCAGCCACCAGTAACTCTCAAGTGACTGTAAAAAATTCTTTGAACAGCCAATTCAGCCTCACTCTTCAACACCATTTTCCAGCAAACTATAGTGTTAAATGATCTTAGAATTTTGCATACACTTTGGAAAATATCTGTGTGATATTTTTAAGAGCACAAGACATTAAGTAACCATTCTGTGTCTATGGGAAATCACTTGCCTGGGTGAGTCAGAACAAGACCTCACCTCTCACCGATGTGTCGGGAACTGTCCAGGATTGATTTCATTTTGGTGTAGGGTGGCTTTGCATGTATGATTATTATATTGTGAGTTATTAAACTATCTATTTTGTCCCTAAAATAACTGAAGGATGAGGAAAGAGAACATTGTTTTTTGCAATTATTTGAAACAGAGTGTGTTTGGAATTTGAGGATTCATGCCATTTTTGCACTCTTCTGTGTATATTGGGAATTTAGGAACAAAGTTCCTCTTTATTGTTGTTAAGGAAGTTCCGCACAGAGATTTGGGATTTGCTTCTTGAAGAAAATGGAAGTGTTTTTGCTATGATGTGAGAAAATTGTTCCACTTAGCAAAAGAAACTAGGAAATGAAACAATTTGCTTGTAACAATCTTTTCTCTAGTACAGATTTCCACCCCCCCCACCTTAGAACAGATTTTTCCTTAGCAGCTCGGAACAAGCCATTGATAAAAGCATCTGCAGACAAACCAGAGCAGTAAGGACCAGGGTGCCTTGAAGCAACACACAGGTAAGGAAGGCACAGGTGGAGGAAGGGGAGCCCTGGAGCGGCTGCTGGTCCCCTGGACGTGGCAAAATCCAGGGCTGAGGTTTGGATGCGTCAGCTCTTACGTGGGCTGGGTTGAGGCTAACAGGAACAACTTATTGCATAGCCCAGAGCTAAGCTGGACTCTTGTGCTAATGAGTCCTTCTTCCAATGCATCAGAGTTATCTCCTCAAAACATAACAGCTTCTTCCCCTTGAGCCACTCCATGCCCTGTCCAGCCAGCACAGGAATTCATCTTCTTCATCTTCACAGCCAACTGTGGCTTGCAGCTCCCTGGGGCACGGGACCCTGGGCTCCCAGGCACCTTGAGTGCACACAGGCCACAGGCAGCCCCGACAGCCAGAGACATACAGCGAGCAGCATCCCATCCTCTCCTCTCCTCTTTCCCTCCCTGCTCTCCAGCCAACTAATCTGTACAGCTGTAGGGGGATGGGGGATGGCAAGGAAGGAAGAGAGGAGCAAATTAACCTTTCTTAGCAGTGCAGTAAATTGGTAACACCCTGTAAGCACAGTGGGGTTGGAGGAGGAGGAGGAGCCGGGACTGGGACTCTGCACCCCTGTGCTGTTTGCTTTGGTACGGTAACTAGATCACGGCAGCAAAGCAGAGCCCAGCTGCGGTGCTGCGGGCTATGGAGGATGGTGCCTCCCCAGCGCATCAAGCACAGGCAGCATCTCCTCGGGGCTGGGCTGTCCTGCATCCCCAGTCCTTCACCCTGTGGTTGTGGGTGCAGAGAGCAGCAGGAAAGCCAGCTTTGCCCTGAGGCCACGTGGGAAGAGGATTGACTGTCCGAGCTTGGAAACCCACCTGCATCCTGACCTAAGGCATTTCTCTATCTAAGGTAGGTGAGGCACTTAGGGACATGGTTTAGGGGGCATGGTGGTGTTGGGTCGACGGTTGGACTCGATGATCTTAGAGGTCTTTTCCAACCTCAATGATTCTATGATTCTCAGACATGGGATGTACAATTCAACAGATGGCCTTGATTTCTGCGAACCCAAGTGGCAGCTCAACTCTGAAGCATGTCCAACAGGATCTTTTCTGCCTCCCCATCACATTGCCAGTGTTCACTGTTCCCCTTCATGCTTTTTCCCCCCCCCAGACAGAGGCACCCTAGAAGCACTATTCTCTTAATTAAATTTCAGCCCCGGGCCAACAGCTAATTGATGGATCTGAAATTTTTTGTTCAACATATTTGGGATTCAATTAAAACCCAAAATCCAGTTCTCTTCTCCCCTTTCTGCCCTTATCTGCCAAGTACTGCGTGACCCTTTATTATTTCTTGAGAAGTAATTGGCAGATAAATCCCCCTGGCACCACGAGATCTCCAGCAAATGCACCAGAGCATTAAACTCTGTAGATGAGGAATGAGTTCCTGCTCCTTCTCCTGGCACATATTCTGACACGTTAGGAGGATTTGAGAGAGTTTTAGGTGGAAGTGGAGGCAGAAGGTCAGCACTCAGTTTGCTAAGGAGATGCTGGTTGAGAGGACAGGCAGCTGCGTGCTGTCAGGAAATAAATCACCAGCAGAAAGGAGTTAAAAAGAAGTAACTCATCATTGTAACTTCCTCCGGATATCCAGCGTCTGAATAAAAACCTTAATTCCTTATAAGAGATCAAAGAGCCCCCTTCAAGCTTGAGCCTGGACTACCTTGTACCCTGCAACACCCCAGCCTGCTCATAAAGTCTGAAGCTGTATTTTACCCTCAGCATTTATTTAGTCCCAACAGTGTGAATGTAGGCTGCGAGTTTATAAATATGCCACCAAATAGAGACTCTATTACTCCTAAATAATTTACCACATTGAAGCCGCTCCTCAATTTAATCTAACCTGTTAGTTTCTTAATTAAAGCCCTTCCAGTGCTTGTTGACCTGGTAAAATGCCATCTGCTTTCTTCGATTACACAGCAAACAAGTCCCCTGACAGGGGAGGGGGGACCTGGCACTGCCACACACTCCCAGGGAGGGGGATGAACTTGTGAGCAGCACAGAGAGGGGGATGGAGGAGGCAGCGGCTTGGGGAAGGGCTGGTGAGAGCGGGGTGAGTGGGGTTTATGGGCTGGGAGAACCACAGTTTGGCTGAAGTACACAGCATTCATCAGAGACTTCCAGTGTAGGAGGCACCACGTCCAGCAGGTTTACCTGAATCTGGCTGGTCTCAACACAGCATTAGTGATAGAGGCCACAGAGTAATTGCCTCTATGGAGTGCATGGATGGATCCTCAGCAACGGCTGTTTACTCCTGCAAAACACAGAAGTTTAAATAACTTAAAATAACTTACCAAAATTATCAGTTTAAGCTCCAGTCAGGTTGCCTTCTTACCTTGTCTCTGGATTTGGGTGGTGGAAAAGGTGCTTTCAGGGGAGGAATCAGGCATCCATGCCAGCCTGTGCCAGAGGAGAACATGGCCATGCTGATGGCTCTTTGGGAGAGCCTCTCCCCTGTGATCCTGGCCAGTGTCCCAGGAGCCAGCCTGTCCCAGGGCCACATTAAAGAGTAACCCACAAAACGTCAGCAGTTCCCTAAAAAAGGGAGGAAAAGACCACAAGGGCACCCAGCACCTGCCTGCAACCAGAGCAGGTTGTTAGAGCTTGGCTTTCACTCTGTGGTACAATACTGCAAAGAGCACATTATTAAAATTAAAATAGCAGTACCTGTAAATTAGTAATACTCAGGTCACTGAAGAGGATGCTGAGCAACTGCTTAAATTGTTCAGAGCCACAAGAGAGGGTGGGTCACCCATTAGGGAGTGAATTAGATACAGCCCCTTCTCAACCTGGTCTGGCCCCTGGCTGCTTCTTTGAACTAATTAGTTCAGGAAGGTCCCAGTTAAGGAGCTGCTAATAAAGCCTGGGGGATAGTCCTACAGCAATATTACTGTAATCACTCAGCAGTTATTTGTTTATTTTGCAATCCGTGTTTCCCAAGGCCCCCGGAGGGCTCTTTGGCCAGCGCTGTCCCTGGGACCTGCCTCCTCTCCTTGCTCGCTCAGAGGTCGCTCCTCAGCACTCTTCAAACCAAGGCATCCATTTTGGCGAGCACGCTGTGATGCACAGCAGACTGAAGCTTTCCAGTTCTGCAGGAGTAACTCTAATCTACTAAAATACCCTCAGTTTAGCAGTTAACCAGCCCTGCCCATTTCTGCCCTGCTGGGGTTTAAATGCAGACCCCGGTGGGAGGGCATCGCCTGTGCCCCAAATCAGGGGCACTTTCCCAGCTATCGTCTGAGGGAGGGAACGTGACTGCAATGCCACAGGTCCCCTGTGCTGTGGGTGATGGGCAGAAGTATAAAGTATCCTTTATATATATATATATATATCCTTTATCTGTGTTTTATAATTGCTGAATTTTCTTCAGTAACCACCTCATGAATTGTGCTCCGAGTGTGCTGTTTCTATAGAGACAGGGAATGCTGCGAGTGCACCGGCGGCCGCTCACTGCTCCTCCAAAAGGGAATGCCTGAAGCCATAAGCCGGGAGCCTTTAAAAGCTTTCCCCTCTCAAGGAGAAGGTCCTGGGGTGGTCCCGGTGCTAATATGATTTTGAGATGGTCAGCGAGGGCCCGTTGTCCTCCCGTGCTGGCTGATCCTGTCTGTCCTCGCGTGCACAGTGTGGGTGGCTGCTCAGAGGAAATAAAATAAAAGCAACTTTTTCCAGCCATGCAGTGCCAGTGTTTCTGGCAGAAGAGGACAGGAGCGGGTGGCCGCCGTGGGGCCCCTTGCTGCTGGTCCAGAGCTGGGCATGGTGCGCCCTTGGCTCGGCCAGGCAGGAGGGAGAAAGCCAGCGCTTTCAGAGCCAGGGCTGGGGGCTAAGCCGTGGCCAGGCATGGGAAAATGTTTTGCTGGAGTTGCTAACAGTGGCTATTCCCTGATGCATTGGTGCTCCTGAGGCCTGCTTCGGCATCCTCTGGGAAGGGTCCTGGAGCGAAGGTGGTGGCGTGGAGCCAGCCCCGTTCCTGGCTCCTGGGCCAGAAAGGAGCACAGTAACCCCCCTGTGCTTCCCAACACCTACTCGCTGCCAGGGCCACCTTTGCCCCAGCTCTGGCCCTTCCTCTCACACGAACACGAAGGCCAAGAGAGGGGGTTGCTGCCGTGAGCCCTGATGCCCCACAAGGACAGGGGAGGGCAGTGCGGCCATCCCCGGGACGCCTGGGCAGGTCACTCTCAAAGGACACCGGGGCTCAGATTGCACCTTCCCTCCCACCGGTGGAGGCTAAGGCTGCTGCCCTTCGGTCACAGGACCAGGCCAGTGCCTTTATCCTGCTTCTCGCATATCGGACACCTCCCTGCCCACACCCCGGGACGCTCGGCTGGGAGCAGTGTGGGGGATGTTACCCCCGAAACCAGCAGCTCCCAAGACAGAGACCCAGCACTGTCCCCTACCCTGGGGAAGGGGCAGGCTTTTTGTTTTGCCTCTATTAATATTTTTAAAGCAATACATCATTGCTTTAGCAGCAGATCCACCTCCCTCCCTGCTGCCTCTGCCACACGTGGGCCAAAGATCTGCTCCATTCATCAGCCTGAGATTTATGAGGTGCAAAGGGCTCCGGTTACACCGCTGCCCCCAGCCTCCTCCCAGAGACTGGATGAATGAGATGCTGCTTGTTCCTCTCATACCAGAAGCAAAACAAGCCCAGAGGAGAGTAAAGCCATCATTTCACCAAACTCAGCTCCCTAAGTCTCTACCAGCACATGAAATCCTCCGCCATGAGACCCCTTGTGTCCCACAGAAGCCGGGGGAGCCCCTGCTGCCCACAGAGGCTGAGCCTGCGTCCCGCCAGCCCCTCTGCACAGCCCGGCTTTGCTCATGTGAGACACTCCAGAAATAGAAAAGGGATTGAAGGTTTCGGCTACTCTGGATTCCTTGGGCCCCCAGGCCCCACTGCCCCTGGCTGGCTCTTGGGCTCTGCTCTCCCATCCTCCCCCGTAAATCACTCTTCTCCTGGGCTGCCATTTCCCTGTCCCTCGCGCCTGGCTTTCCTCTCACTTTGGCCTTTTCAAGAGGCTGAGCAAGAGGATGGCCATGGGTAGAGGAGAATCGCTCCTCTCCAAACCCAGGAGGACCATGGCGCCGGAGGAGCAGGCAGTGACGCACAGCTTGGAAGAACTTGGCAGCAGCCCTGGGGTCGGGAGGCTGCGAAGGGACCTGTCAGCGGCCGTCTGCATCACCCAGGCAGGCTTCGGGCCAGCAAGCCGCCTTTCCGCCCGGCCCCGTGCAACCTCGGGGGGAGGCCAGCACGATGGTAGCATACAGAGCTTGCTTGGAGAGCTGGAGATGTCCTCAAACATCTGGCACCAAACTTTCGAGAAGCAGTAAATGAAAACAACTCTCTTTGCAAAGAACCCCCCTATCAACAAAACCGCAGATTTTTAAATAGGTATTAGGGAAAAGCTAAAAACCATTCAGGTGCCACCACGCAAATTCTGCACCACATGTTGATGAGCTCTCCTGTAAGACTGGAATGAGCTTGCCAACCCAGAAAGAAACCTGGAGATTCCCCCGCAAAGATCCACATGGATACAGTGAGCAGATAACTGTTTATTATTGCACGTAATCCAGCAGAACAACCGACAGAAAACTCTGGACAGTAGTACACAGATTGTAGTAAACAGCTTGTAAAATCTGTGATGAAGGCATTTTTGTGTGAAGAGTGAAATGTATCTGCATCTTTGTAAGACCTGAAAAGTATAACACAATATCCTAGTCAGTTTTGAAAGCATGCAGTTTGAGGTAAATCTGTTATTTTGCATCTAAGAAAACGAAATCCCTAAGGGGCTATATATATGTGTATATATATCCATATCTCAGCGCAATATGGATATATTTATACGTCACATAAAAGCAAATCTACCTACTTTTCTCAGAAGGTTACTAGGAGGAAAGCACGTTACCGAGTGCGCATCACATGCATAAAAAATGGGGGCGGGGGGGGATTACCTTAGCACTGTTGAAAAAGATCCATTTTTGTGCTTAGTGATAAATAAAAGCCCCTCAGGTCTCTCAACGGAAATTGTCTTGGTGGTTAAAAAAAGCAGTTGGCATATTGAAACCGCAGAGCTGGCAAGTGAATGCCAGCAAACGGAGATAAAACGTCAAAGGCAGCAGAGCCTGGGGTTTGCAATACATTTATACTTAAGAAAAGAAAAAAAGAAAGAAGCAAATTGCTACTAAACTATGCTCTGTGGAAGTGTAGATGATGCTGCACAGCTTTCTCAGGACTGGTACAGCCACATGGCTTTTAGGAAGGGATCACATTCACTTCTCCCACAGTTAACACCACGTATTTGCTACTGTGGCAACGTTCCTGAGCTGAATAAGGTTAAAAAATAAACTTGGTTCACAAAGAAAAGTACTGAATTATTCTCACTCTCTTATGCCATAATTAGAGCAGATAAATTAGGCAGGTTTTGCCCTGTGTCTCCAGTCAGTGTAGAGCCCTGCCTGTCTGCCACCCCATCTCTGAAATCCTTTCAGATTGACCTTTGGAGCAGACTGGGCATCTGTTTTTTTCCTTACCATCATTTCCCCATTCTTTCCAGTCCCTCAGGTTTTCCCACCCAGTCCTGTGCTGTGGGACTTCAGGATACACAGAGGTGCACAACCGACTATAAATAACATTTCCGATTACCTTAAAAATGGATAGAAAATACATATTGCTTTTAGAAGAAGGAAGAAACATGTCCAAGCACTCAGCCTCACACTAAACTGTAACTTCATCTGTGCTGACTTTCTAAGCTCGCACTGCAGAGGATCAGAGCAGATCACGGTGGAAACATCTCCTTCCAAAGGTCACTCTCTCTTGCAGCTTTGGGAATATTCGGTGCAAATCACCCAGGCCTCTGAGCCTCACACAAAAGAACAACAGCTAGAATTGCCCTTCTGTACTCTACCACTGCTGAAAGTCTGGCTGCTGAGTATTTTTGAGCCTAACACCCAAAGAAATGGAGCCACTCAGGTCTCTGCACCTTTTTCCTTTCGGGAATAACGTAACCTCTCCCACAACAGCCACCCTGCATCCTCTGGCTGGAAAGTCTGTTCACTCTGTTGCAATGAAAGAGCACAGGAGCCCCCCTGCAGCCCAGAGCACGAAGGGGAGGAACCTGTGGGCATACAGAGGTATTTTTCAGTAAGTACCTCATTTTCATTGTAACTTGCACCATTTTCATAGAAAAAAGGGGTAAAGGGACAAATTCAGCACATCTATTTCCTTTACTGTTAGAGCGGGAAGTCATCCGCTGCAAGACACTTCTGCGTGGAGCATTGCTGGTGGCAGGAGAGCGCTCGGATGGTGCCTGGTCCTGAAACGGGACCACCTCCACCCGTAGCACCCCCCGCATGCACGAACAGCCTCGGATCAGCCAGTCCCTCGCACCCCACCCCGCGGCCCCCGTCCGTGGCACGTCAGCAGGCATGGGCAGGACTCTGGTTACTCTTCAACAAGCCCAATTTCAACTTGCTCCCCCTCTCAGTCCTCCATACGTGGAAAACGACTCCAGGCAATGGGGAAAGGAAACACTTTTTGTTCATCCCTTTGGATGACTTCCAAGCATGGAGGGCGATGTTGTCCGCCCCTAGCCGTGGCGCGGCTCTCATGAGTCATTTTGGTTGCTGTGTATTGCTTCATCTCCACGCCACGGATGACATTCTTCGGGAAATCTCTGACACTGAGTCAACCAAAGGAGTTACAAAACACATCAGTGTGCACAGATGAGACCTTCTTACTCGTTTTCCTACAGCTACAGATAAATCCCTCATCCCTGGCATGACAGGACAGTTGATGGCTTTGGTGAGAACAATTTAAGGCAACTGCTATTTTATACAAAGAAGAGAAGGAGGTTGAATTGCAGAAACCCTGGCTTTTCCTTGGTAGATTGCAGAGGCCAGCCACAGCCTGGGAGCAGGGAGACTGAACTGATCTTCAGGCACTTTTGTTTAAGGTTCATGTTTGCAGTGCAACCTTGGGATCTCAAGTCCTCCTCTTAGGTGTTTCCAGGTGGCTGAGATTTAATCCCTGCCGAGGTCTGTGGTCTCCATCAGCAGCAACGCCTGTACCAGACAGAGATGAACGGTAGAGTCAAGGGGGAGCAAAACACACGACCGACACATAATCACGGCTGTCTGCAAGGCTTTCACCTATGCAGGCTGAGTGGGGACTAATAACACAACAGAAAGCAGTGCTCAGCAGAGCAGTTTTATCCCCCAGGAGGCCCCAGGAAGGCAGCCTGATACCCTCACAGGGGCTTGGGAGGAACCTCTCACATTATGTTCACGTGAGGCCCAAGGGTCAGGTTCAGCCTTGATGGGTTTTTTTGCAGTATTTGAGCCCAAGGCAACAGAAATCTTGAGCAAACCCATGACACGTTCCTGTGTGCAGGAACCCCGGAGGCACAAGAAACCTCACAAGATTTTATTGCCACCAAATCCAAATGCAAACCCTCATCCCAATTCAAGTGGAAGAGCTGAGCAAGCTCCAGTTTAACCTTAGTCAGATACCCATCGCAGCTCATATTTACCTTTAGTAACACAGCTACGTAACAACAGCAGCAGAACTAGCACTGGTGCAATTAGAGCTGCAAATTTCAGTTTCACGTTCTCTTTGTGTTCCTGCCTCTTGCTGGGCTGAGTGCCAAGAAATACTGCAACGCACGAGTTACCTGGCAGCAGCGGCCACGGAACAGCAAATTGAAAGTGTTTCTTGCAGAAAACAAATTTCAAATTTAACATCACACATTCTTGCACTGGAAGTCTCCATGAATCACGTCCATCCAACTGGGAAAGCAAAACTATACTGTGGGACTGTATCCAATCAACACAGTTCAATTTTTTAACTTTGAGGAAATAATTTTACGAAAAGACTCGAGAACTATCCACTGAAATTACTCCACAAACACTCTTGGAACAGACAAGGGGTAACTGAGAATCTCAACGCTCAATGTAAGGCAATTGCATCTGTTGAATAAATGCCCATGCATTTCCATCGCCAGGGCATCCATCACTGAATGATTTGCGTTGGCAATAAAGCCAGTCAACCCTAAACCGTCCACAGTGAAGTCTACAAATTGAGGATAAAATCTCATTGCTCGTCTTACCTTGTCCGAGGGGCACATCATGTCAAAAAATGTACAAATAGGATGGCCAGACCAATGTTCAATAAGATGACCATGCAGATCACGATTGTGTTAGGTCCCTGAAGGAAAAACCCAAAACAGAGTATTATACACTGCAATTCCAGGTGAAGAGACAGATACAGCTTGATTCTGCTGTTCAAAACCACCAGAATCGCCCCCTTCCAACGTACATAAATCTGGCACTTCACCACCAGCCTGAATTTCAAACTAGTTGAATATCTATCAATCCCTATTCCTATTTCTCCCCTGCAAACTCCTGCTAAGGAGGCTAAATCAGGCTTTTTCTGAGGCTAAAGCAGATTAAAGGAGACCCTGACCACAGGCACACAAACTGCCAAGCCCGTGTCAAGCTGCTCCTCCCAACTCCCTTCTCCACCCATAGCGCCCACGTTTGTAAAGCTGCCATTTTTAAGATGACCAAACGCATCTGTATGAGATTGCTCTAATTTCAGACCAAAATATTTCCAAGCTGTGCTTTTCTAAAGTCCCGTCGGAACCGTTCACGTCCAGAGGGCTGCAAGATGAGAAGCAGCGGGCTAACAAAACGTCTAGTTTTACAGCTGTATTTGCTAACAGCAAAACTGAATTTCTGTATTTTAAACCTGGGAAATCAGCTGGTGATTCGATACCACAGTTCAGCTCATGGGGTGCCCCTGCTGCAAAAGAGTAAAAGTAACAGGTAAAAAAGAAACCCCACTCAGCTTTTTCTTCCCTGTCTGACATTTTCCCCCAAAATTTCCAGATCCACACTGGCTGGTAAAAGGGTGGGAAAAGAAGGGGAGAAAAGTGTAAAAAATGAATCAGAAAATGCCTGTTTTCCTCAGATTTTGAAATAGGGACGTGTCTGAAAGCATATCTACCCCGGCGCAGAGAGGAAGTTAAAATAACAGGGTTATGACCGCCAGCCCCAGCAGGCGGGGCAGGGTGGGCTGGGAAGATGGCGGGAGAGGGGAAAACAAGACCCTCCTCCAGCAGGCTTTGGGATCCCGAAAAGAGCCTTTGGGCACCGCTCGGCGCCCGCTGCAGCCCTGAGGCCACGGGCTCTGCATCCCTCTGGGCCCTTTCTGACCTCCCGGGGAAAAATAAGTCAAAAAAAAAAAAAAAAAGCAAAGATGGCTCCCAGGGGTGCCTCCCGGGCTGCCCCCACGTCACCTCTTCGCACTCCTCCGCCTCCTGCGCTGCCGCCACCACCGCCGCCGGGGCTGGGCCCCGCTTGGCCCCCGCCTTGGGCTCCGTCCGCCCTGGCGCCCTGGCCTCAGTCTTCCTGTCGGCGGCGGGCTCAGCCCGGCCCGCAGCCCTGCGCTCGGGGCTGGGGTGCTGCTTCGGCTCCTTGGGCCGGGGCGGCTCCGGCTTGGCCTCCGCTCTGGCTGCCGGCTTCTCCTCCCGCTCCTGCAGCGGGGCGGGGGTGCCCCCCTGGCGCTGGGGGTCCCCCCGGGGCTCAGGGGAGGGTGGCTCAGGCTTGGGGAGCGGCTCCTCCTCATAGTCCGCGGCGGGGGAGACCGGGGAGGTCCGGATGGCGTAGCTGTGGTAGCCCTTGAAGAGCTCGACGTCGGGCTCGCGTGCCATCCTCTGCAGTGGCCCGATCTCCATCTGCTCGGTGGGACGCCCCCAGCCCCGCGAGGCCGGCCGGCCCTCGCCCTCGGGGGGCGCGGGGCTCCCGCCGCCCACCCGGCCGCCCGCCTCGGCCCAGCTGCCTGGACGGAGGGCGCCGTCCTGGCGGGGGGCCGCCTTGGCCCGCTTGGCCTCGGGTGGGGTGGCGGCGGGGCTGGGGGCTGGGCTGGCACGGCGGCGGGCCTCGTCCTGCTCGTGGAGCTGGGGGCTCTCGGGGGGCGTGGGGGGCGGTGGGGCACCCTCGGGCCGCGGCGCCTCCTCCTCCATGTTGACAGCGTGCTCCGTGTTCTCCATGATCTCCTGCAGCAGCTTCCGCTTCTGGTACTCGGGGCCTGCGGAGAGAGGGGTTGGTGTGAGGAGCTTCCCCGGGGGCCAGAGGGATGGCAGGCCACCCCAGCTCCACGCCACCATTGCACCTTTGACAGCCATGTCCACAGCCCCAACGGGTTTGGGGATGACTGCGAGAGGGTCCAGGCTGGAGGCTGGGAGAGGAGATGCTCCCAAACCAGAGCCTGCTTCCAGGAGGGATTTCCTCCAGGAGCAGCCGGAGGCTCTGAGCCCCACAGCGTGCTGTCCGGCTGGGAAGAGCCAAAGCAGCAGGCAGGGAGCTCCAGATGAGGGTGAAGAAACAGTGAAAATCTGCAGCCCAGCTTTTTGCAGTCATACAGATGGGTTATCCTGGGGCTAAAGAGGATCCAGCTCCCACCCAAGTTTTTGTTTTTTTTTTTAACGGCTGGGAAACTCTTCCATGTGGCTTCTTTGGTGTCTAATAGCGTGGCAACTTCACAAGTGATACGGGGCATGCCCAGTCTCCTCGGGAAAGGCAGGTATCCCCAAATGACCTACCTGTCATCCCTCACGATGGGAAAAACACGTTTCTCATGCATGGAGCAGGGCTGGCAGTTTCACAGCCCTCCTCTCTGCACTGAGCCCCGCAACAGCAGCAAAATTACCTGGCACCATCACACAAGGTGACTCAGGGCTTCGACTTTCGTTCCGGCCTCATCTCCCACACTGACTTGTCAGCTCTTAGCAACGTTGCCCTCACTTCAATTATTCACCTATTATTAAATCTTTACTTCTTGTTAACCCTAGGCCATGTCTGCAAAGCAAATTGCAGCCCAGCTAGGGTCTGGGGAAGTCAGCCAGAGCCTGACACCGAAGATATCCATCGTGCTGGGCAGCTGGCTGAGCAAAATCCACCACTGAACAACTGGGAATATCTTTTGGAATAACAACCCTGCACAGTGCTCTGCATGCTGGGACCCGCGCTGGGACAGGGGTCCGTGCACATCACCGCGATGCTCATAGCAAGTGAGAACAAGAAGAGCATGCTCCTTATGGGCAGCGCGAGGTCGCAAAGCAGCTTGTTTGAAAGCAAAGCACCTGCTTTTGAAAGTGGCTTTGGCCTCATTCTGCTGAATCCAAGTGATGCTGAGGGGTGCAAACGTACAGGGCTTGCTCTGTGCTCCTGAATGGCACAGACCCTGGAGCCGCGCCGTCCCCGGCTGCCTCACGGTTCCTCCCCTCATCTCCTCCACCCCAAGGACTGATGCAGACTTGAGCCTGGTCAGGAAATTGGGATTGGTGCTCCTTTCCCTCTAATAAATCAGCGGTGTGATTTGCACGCTGCTACCTCCTGCCCATGCAGGCAATGTCTCCGCTTGAAGGGGGCGGTGGGGAGAAAGAGGGCACTGATTTTAGCTGCTCTGCCCTGCCTGCACACTCCTGTCAATCAGCAGGTGACCCATTCAGGGCCGTTTATTTCTGGCTGCAAGTGGATTATTTGGAAGCCGTTTCAACAGTTGTTCAGACTCCTCAAAATAGGCTGCCTGCAGCTCCAGGCTCCTCACTCTCTCCTGCTGCTTTCTTCTCCTCCTGAATAATTCACACCAAAAAACCCCCAACTGCCTGGAGGGCACCGCACAGCTCTGATCCTCCTCACCTCCCCACCTGCACCTCCCAGCACGACATTTCAGCAAAGGCTTTGGCTTACATCCCTCTCCTCTAAGCTATTAGTGTTGATATCCTAAATGAAACCCAGGGCTCAATACTTAGTAGAGATATGAGGCTTGCTGAGCAGGATTGCCCTGTGCCAGACATAGCAGGGTCTATCTGCCGGGATAGCAGGGGGAAACGCAGCTGCCGAACACTGCCAGGCTCTCCTGGCTGTGTGACCAGCAGCTCTGACTCCTAGCAAAACCCAAGGGTGGACTTTTGTCTGTTTGTTCCTGGATGGTGCAGCTGTGCAAGAAGAGACATTTCCCCTTGTTGTGCACTTAGGGAATTTAGAGGTTTAAAAGAATCATAGAAGAAAAACATGCATCAGCAGCTTACAAGGCCAGGACCCAAGCGAAGCCCTACATAAAAGCGGCGAGAGGATTCAGCACCCGAGGAGACAGGAGCAGAGGCCAGGCTGCTTCAGGCATTTTGCAGAGACCGTTTCAATTGTCTCATTCAATTGCCATGGGTGGAAAAAATAATCTAGCTAGATGTCAAAAACCTCCCATCGGGAATTCCAGTTTCCTTCACCTCTGTGCTATAAATACCCCAGTGTGCAAAGGGTAAATGTGGAGCTGTGAGTGGCAGCTGGGGGGCTTATGTCAGGATCAAGCGACATTTAGCTATTGTTAAATGAAGTGCCACACGCTGGCTCACGCCCATGCCCGGCCGCTGTGGTGTTTCCCCACTCAAAGCCAGCTCCGATGGGCCTTGCTGGGTGGTGGGGAGGAACGGGCAGCCCTTCAGCACAGCGTCTCCCCAGCTAGTAGGTGCAGGGCAAGGTGGGAGTACGGGGAATTTAGGCAAATCTGTCAGCATGACTCTCCCCGGCCAAGCGCCAGGTGTGAGTTGTTCCCCTTTCCCACTGCGTGCCCTGTGCCGGGGTGTAGTACCAGACACCCGGAGGCACTGAAACCAGAGCAGGAGCAAGCAGCAGGTTTTGCTGAGCAGGAGTCAACCTTTGGCTTCTACTGCCGGTTTTGCTGCTGTGATGGTCCCTTGTGATCCTGCCTCAGCAGCCACGAGGCACTTGTTCCAGGTAACAAAGGCGGATAATAAGAAAGACAAGATAAAAATGGAGGCACTCAGATCCTTTTTTCTGCTCTGTTATTACCTTCCCTCTCTGGAAAGGAAAGCTTTCCAGGAAGAACATATCTCTAGCTAACTCGGTCTAGAGAAAGGTAATGGCATTCACAATGCTGCTTCTAATATTACACTTCCTATCTACTAATCCTCAGTGCTTGGTCTCACAGAAGGAACCTCCCAAGTGTTTTCCCAGACAAATAATCAGCAGTGACGCTAACAAATAAATAGGGAATCAGGGAAGTAGTATTTTGCATTAGTAACTTTCTTATAGGATATTACAGCCCCTAATTAGCCGAGTCTGATCATACCCTGGTGCGGAGTGGGGCCCCACAGGATATGGGCTTGTGAGTCAATGTGCAAAGCTGTTCCAAGAAAAAGCTACGAGGGATATATCTACAGGAGCGCTGCAAATAGGCCTGAGCTCGCTGCCTGCCCTGCCTGGTGCTGGGAGCGCTTCCGCATGGAGAAACACGAGGGGAAGTTGAGGGACTGTGGACTTTTCCTCCAGGCTACGGTAACATATTCCAGCAGGTAAAACAGTGGTGCAAGGAGGACAGCAAATCATCCAGGGCAGGGGGCTGGCTGAACTTGCACGAAAGAGGATTTAGGATAAACAGGAAGGCAACTTGTGGAGTTATAAAGCGGTTGAAGCATTTGAACAGATTCCCCAAGGAAGTTGCAGAATCCCTCTTAGAAGATGCCTCTGGTCTTACCTGGCTGGTAGAAGTCCGGGGAGAGCTCCCTGGCCATCATTCTGGCTATGCCTGATTCGTTGTTAGCTGCCTGAGCTGCCTGCTCAGACCCTTCAGCCTTGGCTTTGGCATGAGCCGTCCTGCGGAGAGAAGAGGGGACAACAGTGAGCACCGTCTGAGCCAGGATTGTCCCAGTTCGAGCAGTGGACCCTGTCCAGCAACAAAATCAAATCAGCCAATCTGGCATAACAGCACTCAGCGCTTGCCCACTTGACCCAAAAACCCCACACTCGAGGAGAAAAGACCAGATTTTCAACAAGTAAGGGGCACAGATGCTTAAGGCTAAGGTGTGAAGGTTGCACGTAGCCACACAAGGGAACAGGGCGGGTGTATTTGCAAACACGAGCATGTTCACCTGTTGTAGCGAGGCAGCAGGTGCTGCAAAATGGGCTTGCCGCCGTGTTGCGAAGCACTGAAAACCTAGCTCAGAGGAATGCCTAAAGCATCACCGCAGGCATCTTTGGAACACAAGGGAACAATAACGTGATGGCTGAATACCGCTGTACTGTCACCAGCCCTGAGCCACTGCACCTCGCCAGAGGCAGCGTGCCCCTGCCCAGCACACTGGACACGTTTTACCCCAAACGTCTCTCCTGTAGCTCTCCAGCAAACAACACACATTGTCCAAGGGGCTCCTTTACTCACCGCAGCCCGGGGGGCTGCTCTCACCGGTGCCAGGAAAGGCAGAGCTATTGCGTCCCTCTCAGCTTGGCTCCCCGAGTCCTCTCCACTCTTTCCCAGCACATCTCCACCTTGCTCCATAGGGCTATAGGGCTATCAGAGTTATTTCGCTGGCCAGCTGTCATATTCCTCGCGTGCCTTGTGCTCAGGGCCCTGTGATCTTTATGCTAAAAGCAGGGCTGGCTTTACAGCCCAGCTGCTCGTGGTCTGGGAAGGAGCTGACTTCAAATAGCAAAATCGCACCTTAAAAATAAGGGAGGGTGAAGTACCGTATATTCAGCTGCTTTGTTCCAGCCGGGGCTTACAGAGAGCTGCTTTCCCCATGCTCTTACTACCATGTTTGCCGAGGCTCCCCATATCTCCCTTGCTGCATGTAATGGAGCATACACTGGCTGCAAATGCAAACCCACATATTTTTGTGTGGACAGTTCGATACGCAGTTAGCAGCCCTTAAACACCAATTCACTACAAATTACAACCTTTAATGGGGACTTAGGGTGTCTGATGAGCCCTTTTCAGACTCAGGTTGGTATCTGGTCGTGTTTTAGGACAAAAAATGAGGAAAGATGCAGTTCTCATCCCTGCAGTGAAAATGCTCCAGAGGAATTTTTGGACTGTCAGTCATGAAATCAAGATTAATTCTTTCCCATTAAACTGAGATGCAGTATACAGACAGGACTAGCTTTAGTCTGAATACTCAACAGGTGCAATGAAAAGGTGATAGAAATGCTGTTCTGTACCCTTAGAAGGTAGAAGATATATATATACACACATACATACACACACCCACCCCCCGTTTTGAGTAGCTGTGGGGAAAGAACTAAATGTAGGGCATTAATCCCAACTGATACAGGCAATAGTGTGACTTGACGGGGAGCCGAAAACGCTGTTCAGGGCCCTGCGATAGAGAAGAGGGTGTGGAGCTGCTGTGGCTCAGCCAGTCTCTCCCTGGGATGACATCCCGCTCTGCTGGAGCCATGATTCACCTCCCTGCCCACACTCACACATTATCTCCCCACTTTCACTGCAGGCTGAGCTGCCTGGGATTGCTGTCATTCCTGTTTTTTTATCCAAAATCTCCTGAAAAACCCAGAAACAAGACATGATGAGGCAGAAAACAGCAATTTTAAGCCGCTGCTCGCAAGCAGGTCTGAGGCAGCTCTGAACAGAGAAAGCACCTCCTTTTTTGGTAGCATATAATCAGCGTGATTAATTCCACTATAATCTGGCAGGGGCCAAGGGGGATGTTTCTGTGCTCTCCATGCCTGGGGGATCAGAGTGGGCTGGGTGCGCTGCACGTGGGGCACACAGCCTGCCCTGGGAAGAAGCTTGCAGCTCTTCACCCTGGCAGGACGTGCTCTGACCCCTGGCTTTGTCCTGCTGCTCTCGGAGGATGGGATTCACCATACAGAGATAAAATCCTCCCTTTCAGCCGCTCGCTGAGCCAGGCAGAGGCTATCCCGGCCACTTCCCAGCCAGATAACCAGCCAGCTGGCCCCAGCTGGGGGAGCAGCAGGCAGCTCCTGGCAAGCAGGTGGATGCCTTCCTAAAGGTGACTCCCAAAAAAGTAGTCTGGAAGTGGACTGGATGCAGGGTCTGTTCCCTCCGCTAATAAGGACAAAGCTGGACTCATGCTGATGTGTTACCAAATGGGTGCAGATAGCTCCCGCACGCTCGGCTCTCCCCCAGCATCTGGGGCCAACACAAGGGAACAGCCTGGGGGTGTTGGAGGTGACAAGGCAGCTCCCAATTACGCTCTTCTCCTGCTGGAGATTTCCTTTCCTCCAGAGAAGCTGCTGGATGCTACCTGGCTGCTGCATGGGGCTTGGGTACTGCAGTTCCTGCGGGTAAAGAGATGGCAAGGCCAGGAAGACCCCAACCTGGGCTGCAGAGAGGATGCTGCGGGTGGTGGGGAGCTGAGCCAGCTGGGCTGAGCCATCGCTGTGAGCCACCACGGCCCCAAGGCTAGCAGGGCTCTGCAACGAGCCCTCCTGGGCGCAGAGGGGCGTGAGGCCAGGGAGGCCATGGGGCAGTTCCAGAGCTCCACACACAGGGCTGTGACAGCAAGCTGAGCGACACGACTTTGGGATCCCCCACTGCCCTGGGGATGGAGCTGCACGGCAGCTTTGCCCGGCTCCCTCGTTCGGCAAGACACGCCCAACCTCTGCTCCTGTCCCCCTGCTTGCAAAGTCACCCAGAAGTGTTTGATTTGGGGGGACTAAGATCAACACAGCTGCAGCTTCAAATCTGGCAGCTCCGGCACACCACGTGTTGGCCCTGGTGTCCCGGGGAGGCCGTGGCACAAGGCAGAGCACTGCTCTCCCCCAGCAGCCTGGCCCTGCGCTGGGTCCCTCCGTTGCTGAGATCATTTATTACAGCAGCAGCCAGGTGATGAAAATCTGGCTTACGGAGACACGGCATGGTGTTTTAAGTACATCTCCCCCGGCTGTGCCGCGCATCCCCGGGGCACGAAGAGAAGACACTGCTGCATGCAGCCCTCCAAAAAGCCGTGCTGAGGGTTTAGTAACACCGTGACAAAGCACAGCCTGGAGGAAAGGGCCCAGCCATAACAATAACATCTAACTTGCCTAGAGTATTTCTGAATTTATTATTTATCTGCATGGCTGACAGTGCCTGGGAGCTCAACGCAGAGAAAAACTTGGCCCTCACTGTAAAGCAGCCCTGGGAGAGCCCAGCGCATGCAACCCACAGCACAAAAGCCTCTCCCAGCCCATGGCCTGGGGTCTGCTGGGCACAGCAGTTAAAAAAAAAAAAAAGCTCAGGCAGGTTTGAGGGAGGCAGGAAGGTGATCTTTGAACCTTAGACATGAAACATATAAGAGGAAAAATTTCTTCCAATTTTAAGATCTGCTCAAAAACCAGAATCAGCTTTTGTAAAAAGGAAAATGCCGGCCTTTTATTATATGCATATAAATTTGATACTTTTCAGCACTTGAATCGGGGCCACACTTTTTTATTTACTGCTGGTTGTGCTGTCAGCTCCCAGCGCCTCTGCAGAAAAGCAACCCGTGCAAAAACCAGCAAAGGAGAAAGTCTGGAGACGGAGGAGGTCAGGGTGAAACTGAAACAGAGGCCCACAGATTTTACAGCACCCAGCAGCAGAATTCAAAAGCCCCTTTTCAAGGCAGCGATGGAAAATGAGCCATGAACATTAAACACCTCCAACTGGGGGCAATAAACACAAAGAGGGGCCTTTGCAAACCAACACCGGTGCTCCCCTTCCCAAGCGAGGCAGTACCGTCCCGGGATGAGCGCTTCCCAGTTTCACTCTGAGCCATCTCCCCAGGCAGCGCCGTTAAAAATAGCTCCGGTGAATTCTTTGCAAGGAGGAGCAGCAGCCCCGTGCTGAGCCGAGGGGAGGTATGTGGGCAATGCCTGCAGCCCCCGTCCCAGCCCCACTGCCACCCAGCAGCACCGGCTGGGTCGCGGCGGCTGCTCTGGGGCAGCCCCGGGCAAGGAGGCTTCATACCCTGGCTGGATGGGTGGGAGAGGGAGGGTTAAATGCATCTGCTGTTTTATTTGCTCCTCTGGCACAGCTCTAATGCTCTAATTGTTTATGTACTAGTGTGGGGACAGAGCACCACTCCTGGCCATTCTGGCCGTCTCCCAGAAACACTGCCCGAATCATTCCTCCAACTGCTACTAAAATCCTCTGTGGATACACGAGCCGCAGCTGAGCACCACGCTAACAGGTGAGACCCAAAGCCAAGCCAGCATGCCCGCCTCTTTGGACAGTTTATGCTGTTTTGCACATCCACATTGGATTAGACTGTAAATGAGATTGGAATTAGCAGAGAATACTGCAAATAACAGACGGGGCTGGGGCGCCTGCAGGTGCAGTGATGACCTTGCTGCTAGAAATAGGGAAAGAGCTCAGCTCTCTGCCCAAGCTATTGCACATTTGCTTATTAAGGGAAAGACAGACCTGTCCAGCACCGTCCTTCTTTCTCCAGGGTCTCCCTTCTCCCATCGATTCAGCAAACCCTGAGCAAGGACCAACTGAACACCTTTTTCTTGCCGTTCTTCATATCATGAACTGCCAAAAAGGCCATTAAGCAAATTTAATTCATCAGTCAGCTCTAAGAAGGGAGACTTCTGCTAAACTCCCCTCTCCTGGAAACTGGCTTTTCCACGCCCAGCCAAATCCCTGCTCCAGCAACCAGCAGGAATCATTTTGTCCTTCTGAAGAAACTTGAGATAACTGTTTGTCTTGGCAGGAATGTTTGCAGCACTCAGAAGGGATACAGGGAAAGCTGCAGAAGTGCTTTTGCTGATGGCAACATGGTCCCTTCTGCATTCACATCACGAAGGGCAAGGACACACAGACCTGACCAACCTGTGTTGGGGGTTGGACTAGATGACCTTTAAAGGTCCCTTCCAACCCAACCCATTCTATGATTCTATGATTCTATGACCTGACCAGGACAGACACGTTCCGGCTTCTCCGTTTTCCATACTGTCTTTGGACTTGTGACACCTCTATAGTTGGAGCACCCCCTTCTTCCTGCTCAGTCCCAGTCCATCTCCTTTGTGCCTCTCCCTCTGCCTCCGTGTGCATGCAGATACCAGCAAAGCTCTGCTGCCCTCATTTGCCTATAACCAGCCCAGGCAACTGAACATCCCTTTTCCGTCCATCTCTTGTGCCACTTTCCCTGCCCACAGTCAAACCCATCTGTGTGTCCCACCCCACGGGTGTCCTGCCCTGAGAGCCAGCTGTACCTTTCACCCTCCTTTTGCTCTTTTTGCTCCATCACTCATGTGCACGTACCCACTCAAGTTAGACTCTGACATCCCTGGGGTGCGTGAGTCTTTGCTGGTTTATATTATGGACTCTGCACCTGCAAGGTGTGATCTAAATAATGAATTAAGCACAAATCAGCACAAACTGCCTCCTAAAGGAAACACCTCCATACCACTGTAAAAGAAATCCAAAAAGAGAAGCCGTCCTGACCTTGCAGAACAGCTCTGCCCTCCAGCCTCCCTTCCCTTGCAGCCAGCTGACGAGATGCCCCAGGCTTTTCACTCATGGTACCAGCACTTACACAGAAGTCGTAGCACTCTACATGCCTAGGCTGCTTAGCTGGATATGTTGGACCTTTTCTCCTTCCTTCCACAGAAAGGGCACGAACAGGCCATTCAGCCAGGAGAAAAGCATCCTTTTCTGTGCAGTGCTTCAGGAGCACAGGCCTGGCAGAGCTCCCTGCCACCTAATGAGCTCAGCAAGCATTAGCCTTTATGATTACTTGGTGAATTTTTAAAATACCGAAATGTTATCCTCAGCTCTAAATAGCTCAGAGCCACTTGCATCTTTCACCAAGGGATACTTCCCCTCGGAACAGTTAAAGTGATATTAATCTTACAGCAGACAGATCTGCAGCTGTCTTCAATAAGATGACAACCTACGCACCCCAGCCCTGCGTACGGGAGATTTGCTCAATTAATCTTTGCCGCCCTGATTGCCCCGTGAGCTGAGCGGGGCTGGGTGGGCAGCTAGCCGGCAGGGCTTGGCCGTGTCAGCCCGCACGGGAGCCCATGGGCTGTGACAAGCCAGCGGGGCCGGCACAGACTGCAGCTGCTCTCCATTTCCCCTGCAGCCCTCGGATGCCAGCCAGCAGCTGCCCAGAGCCCGTTCTAAATGGAGCGGTGCAAGCCAGGGCCTGCCAGCAAAAAGGGCTGCCGGCCACCGGTACGGCAGCATGGCCCCGGGACCACTGCATTGGCCCCAGACAGGCAGGACGGGAAGCTCCTCGCCCTGCCGGAGCCAGGCAGGCTGGGAGCAGCTCATGAGAGCACCCACGGTGATATCTTTGGGGAGAAAAAGGGGGGATTTGCAGCTGCCCACTGGACTCCCTCCTCCTCCCCCTGGTTTTCAGGTCCACTCTCCTCTGTGCTGCCCTGGGTGCAGATGAAGCAGAGCCCGGGGAAGCGAGTCTCCCAGAGCAGCACAGCCTTGGGACTATGCACAAATGCCCCTGATTTGTTCCAGCTTCCACCACACCATTACCAAAGGGGCTCAGCTAATGCTCTGCAGACCCTTATTTAATTAGCTATCACTGCAAGATCAAAGCAGCCAGGTTATCCCACTGATAAGTGCATCAAAACATCTTTACAGCACATATACAATCAAGGTCTTCCAGCCTTTCGTCCCCCGTGTGCTCCTGCCTCCCTGCCTGTACCTGCACTGAGCAGGCAGGGGCTGCTCCCTGCCCTGCCCAGGGGAATGAATTCCCACTTCCAAGAAAACATCAGGGCTGCAGCAGTCATTTGTTTCGAGGGAGCCCAGCCTGACCCATGAGCTCCTGCCCAGCCCCAAGCTCTGCCAAACGGAAAGCATTCACAAGCCGAGTGTGTTTTACCCAATTGCCAGCTCCGCCAGTGCTAAAATGGGTCAGAAAGAGTGTGTTTTCTCTATAAGATTGTTTTTTTTCAATGAAAAGTTTTAGCAACTTCTAACTCGAGTGTTTTTCAGATTTCAGCAATCCAAACCAAGAGAGTGAGGAACTGCAGTATCTGTTTTGCCTTTTTTTCCCCCCAGTCAAAAAAGAAAAGCAGGATTTCTTTTTTTTTTTGAGGAAATGAAAGCAGGCAGATTTCTTAAAATATTGCGTTTGGTCAGAAGCCCAATTATTCATCAAAATTTAAGGCAGAAGCATTTTTCTCCCAGCCCTATAGGTCTCTTGAGTTGACATTCACAGATTTGAAGTCTAGGAGAAACAAGAGAGGGAGCTGTGAGGGCTGCCACCCCACTGCCGGGCTGCAGCACCCGCATCCCCCATGCCTGCACCCAAGGCTGCTGAGGGCACCCAGGTGGACGGGACACCAGGTCCCTCCCGGTGCTCGCTGAAGGCTCAGCAGGCCTCGCAGGAGCAAAACGACAAAAACTTGGACTCAGAAAGCCAACAGGCTCTGGCTCGGCACCAGGATAAGCTGAAAAAAATGCACCTCCTCCAGGAGGAGGGAGGGTTTCTGTATCTCAGGTTTGATATTTAAATTGGACATTTTACTTAAATACTTTTTAGTTTTTGATATAAGTCTATTTCACATTCCACTGAAATGATGATAACCTCTGAGCAAAGCCTGATTGAATCAGATTATTTTAAAGCCCAGTTCCCTGCCAGCTGATTTCGAGCATCTGGATGGGAGTCAAAGCCTTCCTGCTCTGCCCGGCAGCAGATCAGTTGAACGAGAAGTTACCATTTTCCACAGTCATTTTGCAGATTAAAGTCACACTTCATTTTTCCCTTTCTGTGTTTGTAAGCTGTTGAGATAAGGATTTCCCTCAAGGTTAGACTGAACAGCCCATTAATTCCACTTTCCCTGCCTGGCCAGCTATCTGAGCCGTACCCATCGCTGGGACTGACGTCCTGCCATCCCAACTCTGCTCCTCTTGAGGGGATCCCTGCAAGCCACAGCCCCGCTTGCTTCAACCCCAAAGACCCGGGAAGCCCTGGAGAAAGCAGTCTGCTGCCCAACAGATGCTTTCTCCTTTGAGCTACTGAAAGTGCACGCTCCCTCTTACCCTAATAGGGCATGAAAGTGCCTAAGAAAATTCATGCGAGGCGGGTGGAAAACAGATAAAGCCATGCGCACCCCCCTCTGGAGTCAAAACGCATCTCAGCGTAACAAGCACAGTGGGCCAAAAATGTGTCAGTGCTGGAGCTGCAGCCAGCCTGGGCTGGGGACGAGGCTGTTCCGGGAAAGAGCTGAAAGAAAGGGGTGAAGGCATCACACCATCACTCATTCCATGGCACTGAACCCCTCCAGCCCGCTGAGCCCCGCACACGGGGGGGAACACATCGTGGGGGTCCCGCAACTGGGGCAGGTGTCTGATCCCGGCGCCGGACCCAAGCCCCGCGGCTCGCTGTCCCCATGGCCGCATGGGACCAGGAACGGAGAGGGGCTCACCCAAACAGTGCAGCCTGCTCCCTGCCCAGCATGGCAAGAGTGAGCTAGAAGCAGGGGTGAGCCCAAAGGTCTTTTGGGGTGGGACAAGGGAGGTGATACGAGGGTCAGGCAGCAGTTTGAAACAGGCAATACTTCTACAGAGCTGGGGACGGCTGCTCTGGGGCAGCAAAACCAAAAAAAACAGCCCAACCAAGGCCAAACCAGCCCTGTTCAGCCCAGATCACGAGGCTGCAGAGACCAAGTCTTGGCTCTGGGACAGGAGCTGTGTGTCCCCATCTCCAAGAGGTGAGTGTCACAAAGTCCTCGAGCTCCCAATGCAGTGTGCGAGAAGGCTTGGGTGGAAGTATTCCTCCTAACCAAACCACGCGTGGTAACAATGCAATGCCATGACATAAGGCAGCCTGTGGTGTTCTGGCTCCAAGAGCTTTGAGGGAAACCCAAGCTGAAGTGGTCCTGGCCGTGGTGGCATGGGCCAGGCAGGTTCCCCCTAACCATCCGTGGGGACGGTGATCCTGGACACTGACCTCAGTTTGTGCCGATAAGCCACACGGAGGAGGTCACGCCTGCTCAGGAGCTGCAAGGGGAAAAGGTCTTTATTTGCCTGGTTTCATGGGAAGGAGCAAGTGCTGCTGGCACTAGCGCCACACAGAAAGTGGGAGAGTCCAGCTCCAGGCTTCGGTTGGTATGGAAATAGATGCCAGCAACTGGGTTTCTATTAACTGAGAGTGAATGAAACAAGATTGTCCTCTTTATAAACACACTGAGCTCTGTGAGAAACGTCTGTTGGGAGAGCAGGACCAAGGAGCATCCCCTCACCACTGTGTCCTGGCACCAGTGTCCTGGCACCCAGCTATGGCAGGAGCCGCGTGGCTGCCCTCCTTTCTCCCTGCCCACGTGCACGCTGGCTCGTTCCTGCCTGTGGCAGCAGTGAGATGCTTATTCCCACTATGGGGGCTGTGGGGCAGCCAGAATGCCTGGCCATCAAGGACCTGCCCTCAGTCAAGAACCTGCCCTTGGCTCCTGCCGCTCGACCGCCTCCAGGTGCGGTGGGCACCTTGCTCAGCATGAGCCCCGCCAGGGACATGGCATCCTCCTCTACCCCTTGGGGGATTTTAACAAAGCCGGGGCAGTCCTGCCCCCCCTTCACCTGCACCAACCTATCTTTTAAGCCTCCTGAGAGGTCAGGCTGCAGCATCTTCGGTGTCTGATCTTACAGCTGCAGAAATGCTGCTCCTGACTCCCGTGCCTCTCCCTAGCAGCTCCCGCTCAGAGGTGAGTTGCAGCCAGTATCCCACCCGGGGGAAGGACAAGCTCTGCCCATCTTCTGCCCGCTGCTGCCTCCTCGTTACACACCCATCCATCACACGGTGTGTGCAGTCCTGGTGCAAAGAGGTCATGAAGCTGGGACAGCAGAGGAGGATCAGCTGCTCTCCTGAGCAAGGAGCCCACCTGGCAGAGACTGCCTTGAACCACTGCTGCCTGCTCTCGCAGGGTGGTCATGAGCATCCTGCCCTCTGGCCTCGGACCTAAAGGTCTGGAAACGCACCAGGCTCCTGATGCGTCTAACACCTCTGCCTCTGGCTAAAAGCCTGAGAAAGGCAGAAAGCAAAGGGTATTTTAAAAAATCCTAAGACTCTTTCAGAGCAAGCCCTGAGTCTGAACATGGGGGTTCAACAGACCCGAAAATCCCAGGTGTGAACTCCCCAGCCTCGGGGAAGCCAAGCTATGCTGTCAGCCCCAGGATGGCTGAGACCACCATGGCCATCGGACCAGCCCAGCTCTGCCCTGGACACATGCCGTGCCTCACCAAAGAGGTGCATTGGGAAGACATCGCTTTGGTTGCCCACCTTCCCCGCCGTCAGCATAAACCCCTGAGAGCGCCGGGGAGGGAGGGCAGGAGCTTGCTGGGGCAGAGTCGTGCCAAATAAAGCACCTTATCGGTGTAAGCGTGCGGACGAGCTCCAGCGGCGTGGGCTGCCGCGGGCCTCGGCTCCCAGCTGTCACACTCAGGCAATGCTGATAAAGCCCTGCTCTACCTGCCCTTATTTAGTCAGGAGGCTCTGCTGACTCCAGCGATTTCAGGACGTCATTTGCACCACACACCCGCGTTCCCCGAGGAGACGCTCACTGCCGCCTGGCCACACAGGCTGGAAACGCTGAGCGCAGGGAGACAGCAGCAGCGCTGCCGGGAATGCGGCCGGGCAGGGGAGGTTCGGAAAGCGATATGGGAGCCGTCAAGCACTCTTGTTATTTGAAGGGAGAGCTAAGACGTGCCCCAAAGACATGGGTACAGACAGAAAAACAACTTAAGCTTCAAAACCAGGCAACAGCTCACACCATGAACAACGTCTCTGCCACGGAAGCCGCACAGATGTGATTTCTGATGCCAAGCGCTCACTGCAGCTCTGTGACGCTTTAACAGCCCAGGCTCACTGTAATGAGTCAACCCTACATTAACAGAAATTAATGCCTAACATTTCAGAATGCAGTTTAGAAATTCTTACAGATATCTATAAAAGCAGCAGTATTGCAGGACCTCTATAGATATTACATTAAAACCAAAAAGAAATGCAAAATTTATTCATTTTTAGTTGTACTCTCCAGGCATAAAACACCCCAGCTGCACGGGGGCTTCAGGGCCAGTATCTGAAGACAAACAGGTGAAGCACAGAAGCCATTACTGCCCCTTGTGCCTTGCTTTCCTATTGATCCTGTGACATCTGGCAGATATAGCTGAGGTTTTGCTAACAGGACATAACGCCCATCAAATGATCTCAGAGTGTGGCCAGACCCATGCCTTGCAGGACGCACAGCCAAGTCCCTCCACTGATTTTGGTCCAAGCCACTGGGAATCACAACCCCGTGCAGAGGCAGACCACGGCAGACACTGTTGCAGTGGGATTTGCAGTATTTACACTCATTTTGTCCCCCAAAAGAGCCAGTGAGAAGGAAATCCCCTGTGTGAGCTGCCCGGCTACTGAGCGTACAGCATTCCAAAAAACAAAAAAAAAAATCAAAGGTTCCCCCTGCAGCTGGTCCTGCCCTTCCTCTTGTTTTTTATTTTATTTTAATCTGTTCTGAAGAGATGAAAGCTGACCACTTCCACGCTCCTTCTCCCTGCTTTCAGTGGGACCATCCTCCCCACGTGACAGGGGAGCACATACTGCACAGGCAGCACCCCTGGGTGCTGCGGCTCCCCAAGCACCCAAGGGTGCAGAGCACCCTGTTCGGCACCAACCCACATGCCCAGAAAACTCCGGGGCAGCTGTTACACACCTCCGGATGGCTTTTAACTGGCTCACTCATGGCTTGGTGGCGGCTGTCCCCTCCTCGTGGGGGCTGGCAGGGGACAGACCTGCTGGCCGTCCTCCAGCCAGCTTCTTTACTTACGCACCGGGAGATGACATCCCGGCTGCGATCCCAGGACCTCACTGACTTTCCCACCCACCCCGACATTTTTTTTGAAGGAACGCCCAGACAGGGCGGAGGGTGGGAAAGGGGAAGGCTGGAGGGACACGGCGGGTGCCTTCACCTGGCACTGCGGGAACAGCTGCGTTCCAGCTCCAATGGGAATCCCTTGGAATCACAGCAAGGAAGTCCCGGGGCACCAGCAGTACCGGGCACTGTTAACGGACATCATACGGCACCTGGTAACCCCCACGTCCACCTGTGGTTACCCCTGGGCAGGAGTAAAGCTGACTCCACTGGCTGCTGCAGAGGCTGCACTCCAGGGTGACTTTTCTCCCAAGTGACAGCAGTCTGGGGGAGGATTCCTCATACCTTAACGTCCATTAGCTCTATCCCATCAGCTGATCCCCAGTGCTGCCGACAGACATGCCCCGGGTTTCTGCCCGACGTCTGAGCAGCGCCAAGGGGCTTTGCCTGGGGTGAGGGGGCTGCTGGCTGAGCTGGGATGGGCTGTTCAGGACAGCATGACCCCCATGGCAAATGATTTTCACTAAAATAATGAAAAAAATTTTAAAAAATTGCTGTTCCCTCAGCTGGTGGCTAGGCAATGCCAGCTCTGTCCTCAGCCACTTGCACAATGGGGAAAGCAGCTGGATTGCCGACCCGGGAGGATTCGGGAGGGAGCCAAGGAGGCCAGGGCAGCACCACGCGGGCAGGACAGGCAGCGGGGCAGGCAATAGCTGGCACTGCCCACGGCGCCGGCTGGAACGCCCAGGCTGAACAGGCAGACGGGGCAGGAGCTGCAAAGCAGCCTGGTGCCTCAGATGCCCTCGGAGCAGAGTGCGGGATAAGGAAGGTTTGCTGTCTGCGGCTGACCATCGTCCCCGACCGTCACCGCTCTCCCGCCCACCTCCACAGGGCAGATCACAGGCAGGACACGCATCGGCACTGCTGGTAGCCGCCTGCCCGCGCACCCCCAGAGCTCGGGCACGTGCCTGGGATTCCTGCGGTGCAACTGGCCGAGGCAGCTTCCAGCGCTTCGGCTTGTTTTCCTCAGGATATCTATGCTTTAAAGAGCCTTTTATGGTGCAAAAGAGTAAAATCTGGTCTTCTCCTGACGTTTTACCCCCAGACAGTGGAAGGCTGGATATCACCATGGTTTAGCTCTGCAAGGGGCTCCCCCAGGTGCCAGAAGCAAATGAAACTCAAACAACCATGCAGAACAGCACAGGTACGCAGAGGTAGTCGGACGTCTGCACAGCCCGGCTGCTGTGTCCTGCTAATTAGTTCCTAGCAATAATCTTACATACAGATATGTCACATCTTCCCCCAAAAAAGGATTCATGTAGCCTCAAAGACATTTCTTTGGGTAAGGTACACACTGCCATCTGAGGAAAAATATTAATGCTCCATCTAGAAAACTCCACCTCGCAGTTACGAGCTAGGGCAATGCTAATGACAGTACAGCCCTTTTATAATCTATAATAACCGATTTTCACAACCTGTCTGCAATTACTCTCTGTCCTGGGTGTGGAAACTGAGGCAAGGTTCAAGGCCAAAGAGAAAGTTGGTGGCAGAGCTGGGGTTTAACCTAAGGACCCTCTCGAGGCAAAATTATCTATATTTACTCTCGACCCCAAAACTGAGCTGAAAGGAGGAGGAAGGAGAGCACGACTCAGATTTTCAAAAGGCAGCAGGTAGAGAGAGTGGCTCTGCCCGGAGCAACACATGCCAGGAATAAACACTGATGGAAACGGTGAGTTATAGTTTATGGGACGGAGGAGCCCGAATTCTCTTCTTGCAGTGGGTCCAGCTCAGCTGCAGGCAGCACCGCAGGAATGGGACCAGGGGCATCACACTGCTGGGGAAAGCGGTGTTTTCTTCCCCTGCCACAACCACCACACTATCGCAGGGTATGCTAGGGGAGGACTCCCTGGAGGAAACCGGCTTTAACGTCTTACTTCCTCCAGCTCCGAGGTTTCCTTAATAGGAAATTATTCCCCAGCCGTGCTGGGGAGGGACGCAGTCCCCCGTCAGGGTAGCAGGCGCATTCCAGCCCCTCATGGAAAACACTGCAGAGCCACTTTTGATCCAAAGTGTAAATAGTATATAATAAAAAGAGGCTTGCGTAAACTGGCCGAGCTGTCGGGAAGCAGCTTTTACAGCTCCAGCCTCCTTATTTACAGGCACCCAGCACTGCAGCCGCACACTTCTCCTGGGCACAGCGAAGCCAGTGTCAGGCTGAGCCTGCCCTGCCGGGAGGATCCGGTGGGCCCCATGCTGCCCCAGCCTGTTATTTTTATCCTAGCTGGCCCTGCACATCGTTTCACTGGCAATCCTGCTGGTTTTTCTCCGTTGGTCTCCGAGGCAACTGGGTTTTGCTAAAAAAACAATCACGTTCCCCGCAAAACTTTGGAGCAGAAACAGCCGCCAGGAGAGTAAAGCCAGGGTTTCTTGGAGGGGAGGGATGGGGTTTGGGAGCAGGCGCCCTCCCTGCCGCCATTATTTCCCATCTCTGCTTGGTAATGAAGGAACACTGATAATTAAACTAAAAAGGAGCAAGGCAGGACAGCCATGGAGTCCTACCCACTGCCCAGCAGCTAAGCAAAGCCTGCGAGGGGGCAAGGTTTTGATGGAGAGGCAAGATGAAACCTCGAGATCTTTCGTAACCACGTTTCCCTGAGGAAGAGGAAAGGAGCAAAGGCTCTGACCCTGCCTGAGCCCTGGTCTCTGCCAGGCCGGCTCCAAGACTGGCAAGAATGCTGCGGGAGCAGAGGCGCACTGCTGGCACAGCTCAGATGCAGGCAGGGACGCGAGCAGGAGAAGGTGGTTTTCCCCTGCCCTTCCCAGGCAGACCCTGGAGTCCCTCTTTTATCTCCTCCCTCCTCCATCGCAGGAGGGATGACAGAGCAATTAGCACTTTCCTTTCCTGCTAATTTCTAACGCAGCTAATTCTGAGCGGAGCCCACCTATCGGGTCCCAACATACCAGGCGGTGTAGGGGCAACGCAGTGCCCGCATGTCTTCTGGCACAAGGGACAACCGTGTGACGAGAGACTGCCACGTGCTCACAGCAGCCCCTTGCACGATCCTCCCTCGCACGTCCCTGCACACGCATCCCCAGGCACGCTGCCGCTCGCTCGCTGCTGGCTGCTGCAGCCCACTTCCCACCCCCAGGGTCTGGCCAGGACAAACTGGGGGGAAAAAAGGAGACAAACCCAGCTGAGCCCTCCCTGGTTCCTCCTTTCCCAGCACCCTAAAGCATCCCAGGCTGCGGGACATGGCTGTGTGCCATGGGATCAGGCTCAGCCATCCACCGTGGGCTCAGTCATCTGCCCTGGCTCTGGCCACCACCTCTCTCATGGCAGAAACACTCAAAACCTGGCTGAGGGCAACTGGGTCCTGGGGGGAGACGGGACTCCCCGAGGCAGCCCCCTCCTTGGTTTGGTATCCGCCATAGGTCCTCCCTCCTGGTTCACAGCATCCCAGCAGAGCAGAGCTCTTCCCAGAGAGCCCATTACACTGAGCTGCTAAAATTAAGCAACAACCCTAATGCATCCCATAAACTCCCTGCAGAGCCACACTGGGGTCTCCAGGGCCGAGCCACGCTCTGCTGCGGACCCAATTCATCTGGGACACGTCCTGCTGGCTGCTCAGGAGCCTGTTGGATTTACCATAGCCAAACCCTACTATTTCTCATCCTGCCCCATCAATGACACCCAGCAGCTCCAGTGGCCTGGCATGGCACCAGGGTGCTCCCCATCCCACCAACTCCTGCTCCCCATCCCGCTGAGTGCCAGGGCCAGTGCCAGGCCCTGTCCAGCAGCTCCCTCCTGGACCAGGGCTGCAGGGGGACAGGAGAGGAGGCATGAGGAAGACAGGTCCCAAACACCCCTGGGCTGCCACAAGGGCCCTCAGCCCCAATTCGCCAGCATCTACTACAAAGAATTAAATAGAAATTGCAGGGAGACATGTTTGACCCCACCGCTGGTGCGCGGTGAGGAGGCACGCAGCACGGCTCCAGAGGGACACGTGGGATGGGGACCACCACCACCATGGGGACCTGCATGTTGGAGCCCTGAGCACCTACCTGGATGCTGCGATCTCTGACTTCTGCCGGGCGATGGCCGCAGCCCTCTGAGCGCCCTCCACGCTCCTGTCCACCTTCTGCCGGATCTTGGCGCTCTTGAGGGGTATCACACGCTTCTTCATGCCCTTGACGAGGACATTGTGGCGGTACTTGCCCTCCTCCTTCTTGCCATCGGGCAGCGTGGTGCAGCCGTAGCCGTGCCGCAGGTTGTCCAGCCACTCGCCCTCATACTTCAGCCCGCTGGAGCGCTCGCTGACGCCAAAGCCGGCGCGCTTGTCGTTCTTCCACTCGCCCATGTAGGTCTCTGTGGTGGTGGCATCGATGTCGGACTCAAAGGGGGGGTACTCCTCACCCTCAGCGCCCTCGCCCAGGCTGACAGTGGAGGTGGCGTCGCTGGCGGCCGAGCTGATTCCACTCTCACTCTTGAGGAAGCTGACGCGGCTTTTCTGGCTGGCCAGGGATGACTTGGACTCAGACTTCTTCAGCTTCCCCAGCAAGGAGCCCCTGCGGAAGAGCCCCCCCTTTTTGGGCTTGCCGGCCTCCGCCTCCGCGTAGAGGCTGAGGGCGAAGCCCCCACGGGTGATGGTGGGCGAGAGGGGCAGGTTCTCGGGGTTGGCAGCGGGGGAGTCCTGCTGGGGCAGGGTGCCATTGCTGTGCTCGCTCCGCAGGGAGGAGAGGGAGGTGCGCAGCGGGGAGCGGACCACGGAGGCCATGCCGTAGGGCACGCTCTGCCGTACCCCGTAGCCGTGCCGCATGCCGTTGGTGAACTGGCCCTGGTACGTGCCTGTGGGAGAGAAGAGGGATGGGGTGAAAAGGCAGCTCGCTCCTGGGTGAGCCAGCAAAGGAAGGTGGGCTGCGGGGTAGTGCTGCCCTAGAGCAGACGTACCCACCTTCCCTCAAAGAGAGGAGCCCCGACTCCGCTAGTGCTCACCCGTGTGCAAAAGCAGCCGTCCCCAGGGAGTGGAGGGCAGAGGACACAAGGCCAAGAGCCACTGCTGGCAGGTGACAGCTCACTGGAAATGGGCTGGGGCACCAGGGGACTCTGGTGCAAACCCAAAGCCACTTAACGGATGGGGTCCGGAGCATCTGGAGCAGGGAGCGGGAGGCAGCCCCACGGGGCTGGAGTTTGGGCTGTGCCAAGAAGGTGGCAGCAGCCCCAGCGGACACACGAGCTGGTGTGGCACAGCTCTCCTTGGCTCGGTGACAGTCCCTTTCCGCCTGTTCTGCAGTTTGTCACTCACAGGCTGCCAGGACCGGCTCTAGACCCGAGTCAGGCACCTGGCCATAGCACAGGCTGCCCCTGTACCTGCAGCTGCATCTGCTTGGCCCTGACATACAGCTTCTCCGTGGTCCCAAGACCAAGGCTTGTGCCACACTGCACAAAGCAAGAGATGGGCGAAAAAGGGAGGAGAAGAGCGGAGCAGCTCTGTGCGGGGTTCCTCCAGCTCTGCCCCAAAAAACACCACCCTACCACGCTCTTCCAGACCCAGCTCAAGACAGCATATGGCATCATATGATGGGGGGACACAGAGAGGATCACGCTCACCATGGCCAGGGCTGCACCCTGGGTATGAGACCCTGCTAAGAGCCAGAAGGACCTTGGCAGTGACACCTTGAAGGACTGGGAAAAGCACATCGCTCCTCTCCAGGCCCCTTCTGGGTCTGCACCTTTGCAGGCTCCAGAAGAGTGAACTGGAGACCACCGCTCTGATTTTTCTCACCAGGATGTCAAGAGACTTAAAGTAGTAGCATCAAAGCCCCCCGCAAGAAGGGCTCCTAGGAAGGGCAGGAGGGCTGGTGGGGCAGCCTTCGCCTACAGTACCCACACTCAGACGCCAGCACAGCGGGCTGCGAGGGTCAGCACATCCCCACTGAGTCCTGTGGGATGGGAGCCCAGCTCTCCTCGCTCTGTAGACACAATTGCCTCAGAAACCAACAAACCACCCAAAACAAAAGCAGCATGCAGCTCTGCTCCCGGTGTTACAGGACCTAGAACAGGCCACCTCATCCCAAACCAGCAGCCTGCGGGGCAGAAGCCACTGGCAGCCCTCCTTCCCAGCGTGCAGGGGTGCAGGCAGAGGGTGCTGGGGGAGCACAAACGGCCTTGGAAAGGCCACCCCACTCCTTTACTCTCCCAGGTGGTGCTTCATGCAAGCGAAGGGCCAGCCATGCTGGGGGCATTTTCACAGGCATCTGTCCTAAACCTGGTTTTCATTAAGCAATGACCTACCAGGAGGCACCAAATTTTGGGAAAGAAAGCACTCCTAGGTTCCCGGGGAGGCTCAGCAGGGCCAAGCTGAGACAGAAGGGGGTGACCTATCTTCAAGGCACTCATCTCCCCCCTCAGACACCGTTACTGAGACCAGGGATGACCCTGCTCCCCAGGGAGTAAATCCAGTTCCTTCTTTGGAGATTGCGGGAGTGCATATTTTACAGTCTCTCAGGCCACTTCTGCAGCATAATCTCTCCTCCCAAGCTTCATGTTTCGTTGAAATCCTCTTTGGACCCGCCTGTAGGGTGTTAACTTACAGCGCCGGGGGCCAGGAAAGACAAGAAGTGCCCAAGCCAGCAGCAGCTGCTGCCCCAGGGTGAGCTGCCCCCCGCCAGCCCCTGCCCACCCCATGGTACACAGAATTTCGGGCTCTCTGCAACAGTTGGCCTCCCCTACCAAAAAAAGTAAGGGTTCAGGTAGTGCAGAGCATCTGCGGGCTGTGGCAGGCACGGGGAGCAGTCTGCCAGAGCAAGGGGCCATTGCCCAGTTTCTTGGCAGAGCTTGAAGCTCCGTTAGGAAAAATAAGGGGGGCATTGTGGGTTAGGGGTTTGGGCATGAGCTGGGAGCCAAGGACCATCGTTCAAGATGTCCAGGCATCTGGGTGAGCTTCTCACCCTGCCGTGCTCCCAAATCCCTCTCCGTAAAATGGTGATGAGTCTTCCTAGCACAAAATGAAGTCACAGAGACCCCCGTAGTGCCCTGATGTCCATCCCCACCGAGAGCCGGTGAAGTCGGTGCTCCATCCCTGCCCGCCCAGCCAGCAAGCAGGGCTGACGCACGATCGGGGTGACATTGGAGACCTCCTTCTAGGACGGGGCAACCTCGCACATAGCAGTCTGCAGCTGATAGTGCCGCCGCATTAACCCCCTGGAAGAGGAACTCTGGAAAAGGGTCGCAGGTTTAGGGGGGCTGAGCTACTCTTCGGAGACCAGGCTGGAGCAGCCGCTGCTCTCCAGCAAGTCCCCAGCCCCCTCCATCCCTGAGCGGCACCGGGGCCACCTGGATGGGAAAAGCCACGTGGCATAGCGGGTCTTCAGGGAGCAGAGATTGGGGTGCGGCTTCTTGGGGGCACGCATGCCTGCCCTCAACACGAGGTTTCACACCAGCTCTTCAGGCTGGCCTTGGCTGCCTGATTTCAGCCCGTACGGGACAAGCAACATTATCCCTCCGGCACGTGGTGTGACCAAACCTGCCAAACGCATCTGGCTTAACGAAGGGCACTGACACACCACGCTGCCCGTGGCTGCCCAACCGACGTGGGGCTCAGTGAGCACTGCAGCGTCCCTGTCATGCTGCAATTCAGTGCCTGGCTGAGGCTTCGTGCCAGGGCAGAGCCATAAACCACCCCTGGAGCAAAGCCAGAGGCTGCTGAGAGTGGCGGGAGGCGCCGGCAGCCGTGCGTCAGGGCACGCAAGGTTTGAGCAGAGCCAAGCCCTGGCTCACCAATATGTACCAGTGCAGCCAGTGCAAGAGAGAACGGGGCTGTGCAAACCCCCTCTGCACCGTGGGCAGTCGCTGAGCAGGGCTGCATGTCCCTGAGCCACGGCTACCTGTGGAATATCAAAGCAGCCTGGCCAAAGGGGGACAGGCAGGTTGCAAAGCTGCCAGCCAGGCAGCCGTGTGCTCACGCAGGTCTGAGGTTCTGGAAAAAATAATAAAAAAACCCCAGTGGATGTGAAAAACACCTCTATTTAGGACGAAAATGGGACAGAGTCCCACTTCCCTGCCTCCCCAGCCTGATTCACCAGGGTGGTGGGACAGAGCCACCTAACCCCATCGGGGTGCTCTTACTGGGGTATAGGACCCTCATAATCCTTTATTGCCTGCATTTTTTCTTGTTGGAACGATGAAAAGTGCTGGTTCCTCTGCAACCCCCAGATACATGGTTCATCACCTCTGCTCATCCCCGAGCAAAGTAGGGAGGTGGCCCTGTCTGGGTATCTTCAAAGGATGGGAAGAATTAAATTGTGGGATTGATGGAAACAGTATCCCTACAGCCTTCACCTCTAACAACACCAAATCCCCACAGATGGGGTGGTAGCACCCTCTGTTTAGCCCTGCCAGCAGCTGGCAGCAGGATGAGACAATGCCCGACTGCATCAAAGGCAAAAGCTTCAGCTCCTGGTGCACACCCAGCCCAGCAGTGAGAGCCTGCTGTCAGCAGCGTCACATCTCCCCTTCCCAGCCTGCCTCTAAGCTCTAGTATAATTAGTGATGAATGTAAATAACACAACCAACCAGGTAAATAATGCAAACAACTCAATCGTATCACTGCCCTACGATCCTCTGCTGTTACCCAGATACTGTGATGACAGGCGTGTTAGAACTCAGTGTAAAAGGCCAGGGACATTAAATCAATGCACAGCACCACGTGCGAGACAGGCCAGCAAAAACCTAGTGCTTCTTTTTGGTACTAACAGTATTATCTGATGGTTTCTGTTGGAAAAGAAAGGTGGGGGTGGGGGGGGGAGGGGAAGAGACGAGAAAAAAAATTCACAGCATTAATTCATGGGTCAAATTCAGCCATGTGGGAGCTTTGCTACAGAGGCAGCAGGCACAAGCCAGCACCATCTCGGCTTGCCCGGAGCCTGTTCCTGCTTCCCCAGCCACAGTCCTGTGGATGCTGCTCCTTCTGCCCCAGCCCAGGCCCCTTCCCACCACGCATTCCCTGCCCCGAGCACCCGAAGAGCCGGCACTGCTCCACATCACCCCGTTTCACCTCTCCCGCTAAAGCACGCTTCTGCATTTCTTTTCCCCTGCCTTGTGGTCTCAAGATCACTGAATGGTCTAATGGTTTCCACACGCAGTTAATTGACACCACTGGTTTCCCTTAGCGCCCTAGAGACCAAATTGCAGCATCAAAAATAAGTTGGTTTCAGGCTGCTTCGATTGCAGGTGAGTTGTTCGCCCCCCCCCCCCCGATATATACATATATACACACACACACACACACTGTTATTTGTATAGCAAAGCCTAGTTTTGGGCCTGGATCCTGCGTATGCAGCACGATTCTGCATTAGCAGCGAGATTTTTTTTCTGCAATGACATTTGACTGGGTCAATCACTCGGAGTCAAAAGCACAGAAGTATCCAAAAAATGAGGCCTTCCTTACAGCGGAGACAAAACTTACAGGTGGAAGCCAAGTAACTACGTGTTTACTCACAGCTTAGGTGAGTGATTGATGAGTTCCTTCATGCTGTGCCTTCCACAACCCCAATCACTGTCCACTTCAGCGAGCGCATCCTGCCCCTATAAAGGGCTCTGAGCTCTTTCCCGGTGACAGCAGCAGACACGCACGTATATTCAGCTTGGATACCCAAGGAAATACATCACAGTGTTACTGTCTCTGCCTGGCCACACCAGGAGCTCTGAGCCCCGTGGCTGATTTCAATCAACATTAGAGAAGGCGAGCTTTTCAAGCCATCAGTCTCCCATAGTTTTCACAAAAATGGGCACTTGGTAGCGGAGAGAAAAAGCAAACAACCCACGAAGTACCTGGGCTAAACCATACCACGAGTCCACTTCTTATTAGACACCAAAAATCTATACATGATTTCCAAAAGCTTCACTGCAGATTTGGGCTTTATTTAGCCACCAACCTCAGCCAGCCACAAGATAAAATATACCTATAGAGCTGTCTGTGATTTGTAAGTGTATTTTAAAGTATAAAGTTTTTATGTGTGTGTATATATATATTAAAAATATAGATATTAAAAAAAAGGTAATTTAAAGTCTATTTTAAAACATTAGAATCTGTTACGCCCCCCGAAATCTGCAGGCAGCCCAGCCATAACCTAAAGCTTCTAACGACCTGACAAGAGCCGCACGTTCCCGCAGCCCTCTTCCTCGTGTGGCTGGCTTCCAGGGGGCATGAGAATCACGTCCCCTGCTCGAGGGATGGCAGATTTCCAAAGCCTTTCCAGATGTTTATCTTGGCAACCTCAAATTCAAATATTAACAGGTCCAATTAGCAGCCTGGCCACATCTGGATCTTGCAGATGGTTACTGGGTACAGGTGAGGAGACCAAACAGGAGCAGGTCCTGCAAGTCATTCCATCATAAGATCATTCCACCCCTGTCCTACACACGCGATGCTGGCTGGCAGTCCCCACCTTGGCTTCGGATGCAGCTTTCTACGCGTTCCCGTACCATCAGGGAAGCTCATGTGTTGAATGAACGGCTCGGACCAGGCAAGACGTGATGGCCCAACGCAAGGAGCAGCTGCTGGGCACCGTGGCGCAGCCCTCATGAGCTGGGTCTGGCCAGGCCCCAAGGGGCTCTGCTCAGCGCTGCCCAGGGTGGCTTTGGCAGGGCACATCTTCACGGATCAGGGCTAAACTGCCAACCTCGGGTGGCACCAGGCATCACGCAGACGGTGCATTCCTGGTACGGGACAACACCCCGGGGAGCGCTACGCTGACGGAAGCGATATCTTATATATCCTTACAGGAGAAAATCTTCACTCATCTTTCCCCCTCTTCTGTCCCAAGTTTTCAGTCCAAAATCTAATCAAATTCAAACTCCTACATCAAGTTTTGCCTCTCGAAATTCTCTACAACATTAACTCGAAATCCAGTAGCCCTGCACCCTCAGAAGAAGATGCATTTTAGGAAGCAGCGAGGAAGCGGCGTGCGAATTGATAGGAGACCTTGCGATCTCCGTAATGAAAGTCCTAACGGCAGCCGTTGCCAACAGTTATCTGATCACTCATCAGAGCACACCTTACACGTAACCTACACGTCTTATGGCCACACGTGAAGTTTCTGCAACGCACGAGTGCACACGTATGCGTTAGCCTGAACTCTCGCTGCCGCCATGCAACCTGCACAGCTCAGCGTTTAACTGTTCCACAGCCATGGGGGCAGAGGGGGGAGAAGCTTTAAGGAGCTGAAGGGATGAATCAGTTCGTGTCTGTACCTACAACCTCAAAGGGCACAAACAAAATCAGCCAACTTCAAGACCATATTCCCAGGTTTAAAGTTAGCCATGTACCTAGGCAACTCATCGAGAAATATGTATGTAAAAGCATAACCCTGACAGCCAGTCTTGAATTAGTCTATTTTTCTAATGTCTATAAATCCGGTGCTTTTCATTCTGAAGATTTATACCATTACCATTATTTTTCTTGACAAACTAACTCCGTTGCATGTCCTAGATAAATATAGATGCAATTCTGATCCATATTTTGAAGGGTATTTCTCTCAAATCACCCTCTCTATTTAGCTATCCTAAATATGGCAGCCTGGAACATTACAGTACTGAAAAGCTACAGAACTACTTGCACAGAGATTCTTGCAATGTTTCTAACCCCAAAATTGCCACTAATGCAAGAACACAATTAGACTGAGCATTTACAGAGCACAACAAATATCAGACTAGGCGGTGCATTTGTGTACTAGTGGGGATTGAGAGCTTCCCACTAATCGAAGGGATTTATTTTAGGGAAAGGCATGTGACTACATATTCTAAACAGCTTAGATGAACTCAACCAAAACGGTTCAGCAAAGCAGATGTCCAGGCAGCCCGTCAGAGGCACGCAAGCAGTGGTTAATGCATAGGCAAAGCGTGCTACGATGCCGTGGGCGGCTTATATCCAATGTGAAAAACATTCACAACTCGCTGCCCAGTGAGCGAGTGAACGTCTCGCTGCGGTCGCGCACCAGCGAGGAATTTCTAGCTTGGTTCGGCAATGAACTGCAATAACCAGTCCCTGGGGAACCGGGAGTCACAGACTACACAAACCCAAGTTGTTCGGTGTTAACTATTGATACAGACGCTCGAGAGCAGCTCCTGAGGGAGGGATGGCGGGGGCAATGCTCCTGCTGCTCCTCCCTCGTGTCCACAGATGCTGCGCCCGACTGAAAATCAGAGCGCGCACACACGTTTCCGAGGCGGTTGCACCCCAAGCACTGCTTCTTGACTGAAGCACCCCAATGGCTCATTGTAGACCACTGTGCCTGTCTGGATCTCACTAGTGGGGACAGGATCGGGTCACCCCTTCAGCGGGGACAACACGCAGCTTCTGCCATCGTGGGCTGGGTATCACACTGTTCATCACCCTCCCAGCCCCTCCGGAGTCACCCTTACCTCCGTCAGCATATGTCTCGGTGCCATAGCCATCCTGCAGGCCATTATTCCAGGTACCTTCGTACTTGGCTCCACTGCTCGTGCTCTGCCTCGTGCCGTACCGTCCCTTAAAGCCATGGGTCCACTCGCCTCTGTAAACCCACCGTCCTTTGGTCTCGATTCCTAGGCCGTGCCTCTTGCCTTGGGACCAGTAGCCTTCGTAGGTGTTGCCACTGGGCCACGTGTATATGCCCACCACTTCGAAGCCGTAGTTCCAGGAGCCCGAGTACTCGCCCTGGCCCTTGGGGCCGGTGCAGATGCCGTGCCCGTGGGCTTTGCCCCCTTCCCAGCCCCCGCAATAGGCACCTCCATCATCGAAATCAAACCTGCCGCCGCTCATGGTACCCTCCGGTGCCCCCTCAGCCGGGCAGCTCTCCCAGGGGCAGAGCTCCGGGGCGGCTGCCGCATCCCCGAAGGAGCCGGGCTCGGCGCCGGGAGCGACCCCCCCCTGCCTCGCCTCGCCTCGCCCGGCCGAGGGGCCGGGGAACGGGAGGAAGGAGAAATTGGAGGGAGGGGAGAGGGGCGGGCCGGGCCCGACCCCCCCCCCCGGGAGGAGCAGCCGAGCCGCGCCGCTACCTGCCCCGCCGCCGCGCCTCCGCCGCGGGCATGGGGCCGCGCCCGGGGAGCCGAGCCCCGCGGGGAGCCGAGCCCCGCGGCGGAGGAAGGGGGTCCCGAGCCGGCCGCGCTGCCCCGGCCCGGCGCCCCGCTCGGCTCTCCTCCCCCGCCGGGAGAAAGGTCAGCGCTGCCCTAACAAGGCCATCGGATCCCAGGAGCTGCTCCCAAAAATAACCCCCCGGAGCCCGGCCTCCGCCTCGGGGCCCTTTTATGAAGGAGGGAAGAGACACATCCCACCCCCCCACCCCCGCCCCGGGCAGGGATCCAGGCGGAGAAGAGGCTGGGAAAGTAAATGTCTGCTTAAAATAGAGCCTGGGAAGGGGGCGCGTCGCTCCCTCCACGCCGCCCGCCCGGGCGCACCGGCAGCCGCGCCGGGAGAGGAGGGAGCGGGCGGGGGAGCCGCGCCCGCTCCGCCGGGCCCCCCGGGAGGGATGCCCAGGGCAGCGGCAGGGGATGCCTCTGGAGGCGGGTGCGCTCGCACCGGTGTTTAACAAGGAGTAAAAGCACAGCCACCACCCAGATTACAGCGTGCTTCTTACCCACCCCGTCTGCTACTTGCAAAGTGAATCTCCAGCTCTGCTTTAGGGCAGTGAAAAGGATCCACAAAGAGTCATTCCTCCCTCTCCCAAACAACAACAAACTTAACAAAATCTCCTTCTGTTTAACAGCTGGCAGCATAATTTAGTCTCACTATGTTTGGAAAAGAAAGGCGAGACCCTCCTTGGGACAGCTGCACACACACCCTGAGAGTAGTGACAGTCCACCTTGCCTGTAACAATCCATGTCATCAAATACAGATGGTAGAGAGAGGATGAGGAATGAAACACCAGGTAACAGGCTAATCCAAGCCCCCCCTTCTCTCTGTCACACCTGTCCCATCTCCTAAAGACACTGTCACAGCAAGACCGTGAACAGATGACCTTCCCCTCACTGACCACGAGATGCTGAGAAGCTGCAAGAGCCGTGGGGCAAGACCATGCCATCAGCAGGCTGCACTCTGCTCTGCCCTTCGAGATGAGCTCCCAAGACCCACGCCGAGCTCTGGGGCAAAGCTGCCACAGACAACAGCGAGTTTCAGACTCGCATAACACATTTTTACAACTTGGACAACCTCCCCATTGGTATTTCTAGGAAGAAGAGGCATAGGAAAAAAAAAAACCCAACATACAATATATAACTGCAAGAAAGGCTAAGTATGTATATATAGCGAATAAACTACAAAACACCTGCAGGCACAGGTGAGAAGGACCAACTGCCCATGATAAAGCTAATTACAAAGGCCTCACTTTTATTTAGCCACAGGAAGGAACGGGCACTTCGGTGAGGGACTCTGACACGACTCAGAAGTGCCACTTGGCAGAACCAGCCCTCTAAAGCTTTTTTAAAAAATATCCAGATCTTGAAATTGGCTCAAGTGGGATTTTTTTTTCCCTTTAAATCTAAGCTTTTAGACTACTCAGTCATGCTTACAAGGTTCCTGCTGCACGATTAAGGGCTGGAAATTAATATTTTCTCAAAGCAAAACCAGAGGTTTCTGGTTGTGGTTTCTGGGTAGACCAAAGCATCTTAAAACGCCTTGTAGTAACAGAAGGGAAAGCGTTAAGGCAGCAGTGGCAGCTGCCCATGGTCTTCTATTTCATGGCGTTCCAGGACTTGCCAGACCAAAGATGTTGTAACTGCCTTAAGAGGATGCCAAGTTCAGGACCACGTAATTATTTACTTAGCAACTCTTCCTAATTACACAGCACAGTTGTGAACTGATAGTACACTTTGTTTAAATGTTAATAACTTATGCAGACGCTGGCATTTAAAAAGCCTTCGTTGACCGCTGTCTAACATATCCACACAATCCATCTTCAGAAAGCACTAACACTGCCTGTGCACTAAGGCACCACCCAGAGCCGGTCCAATTTCTTCATTTTGGCAGAAAAAACCCAGAAAGCCACATTCAGGCTGAGGAGGCGCGGAGGAGCCCGCTGCACCCAGCCAGCCCGCAGCCGGCCTGGGGGTGACCTCTAGTGGCCCAGCACTGCTTGCCTCCCTTCCCAGTCTGCACCAGTTCACGTCTTTCTACTCTATTTTTTTTACATTACCTCCTGGATTTCAATCCGCTTTCTATAACGCGGTACTGAGCACCTGACGTTGCAATCCTAAACCCCGCAGGTACAGGTCTGTGGTGACTAATGAAAGAAATGGTAAAAAGCAGCACGGTCTTGAAAGGCATTTTCAGCCCCACAACGGTGCTGTGGCTGCTGCCTGCAAGCATTTGGGAACAGTAAAGAATACTTACTTGAGAAGTAAGGTCGTTCTGCGCTTTGCAGCCCGGTATTGCAGACAATAGTTACCAAACAATTGCCTTGAATTCAGAACACGGGTGGCAGAAATACAGCTATTTAAGAGCGAGGAAATGGAAGGGAGATGTGGGACCCGAGTACACTCTGCAAGGGGTAGATGACACTTCAGAACTGGCAAAACAGGTAAATTTGCATGGCTGCTTAGTTCTAAGATACTAGGTACTGCCACAGAAATGACAAAGGAAACCCCAAGAGTTAAGACCAAAGGATTTCGCAGGGAAATGTTTGTCTCCATTTCTTCTCCAGACCTCACAGGTCAGAAAAGTTCGGGTACTGCAAACAGTAAAGACAAACTTAACACAACTCATCTCTCCCTCAACTAATCATATTATTTGATGGGATGCTCCTTTGCTATACACATATTTATAAAAGACAGAGCGTGCTGATGCACACAAAGTACGGCAAGCTGGTTGTTTCTGAAGAAGGAAGTTTCAGGAAGAATGCAAAGCTGGACAAGGCATCTAAAGTGACAGTGGTTTAGTAAAAAGACTAGAGGGGAGGAGAAAGAAAACACAGTGCTCAAGATTTCCCTACTGTGCAGCTGACAACCGTTCACTCAAGTCTGTGGGTCTTAATACTCGAAGGGTTATACTTGGTGTTGTAGGGCAGGCTGAACAAAGCTAAAAAAACCCAATTCATGCACTCTGGGGGGTTTTTAAGACCACTGAAGCGAGCAAATGCTCTTTCGGCCTTCATAAAACCCACACTGAACAGAGTCCATCATCTCATTTTTCCCTTGGTTAACCGAAGCAGCAATCCCCCTGAAGAAAGCAGGGTCCTTCTCCTGCTCCAGACAAGTCTAAGGCCTGTTGGACATTCGACAAAAAGTTATGCTTGCTTTACATTTTCCCCTAACCAACACTACAGAGATCAGAATAACCTCTTGAAACAACCTTGCTTTGATTGTCCACGTTTCTTTTCTCACCAGGCAGCCTTGCAAGCAGATGTTATGTTAACCTAAGAGCATCTGACTACATTAACATCAAAGATAGGGCAAGAGGATGCCTGTTCAGCTGATCAGAAATAAAGCCTCTTTAGGCACAAAGAAATAACAATGCCTCCAATCAAAGAAAAAGACAACTCTGTCTCCTGAATTTGCCTAGAGTGGTAATAGGACCAAGAAGAGGACAGGAGATGGTCACTCCTTTATGAAATAAAATCAGAGGCACAAGCATCCAAAAACACAAGTGTAAGTGTTAACAACCTGAGATCAAAGCAATTTCAAAGCAGCTGAATTACATCAAATTTCTCACAATAAAAGCTCTGATCACCAAGCAATCTAGAGAATCTTCTCTTCCAACAAACCAAAATGGGAGGACTTTGAAAACAAAGTAGAATTTCCCAAATGTTAGGTCACTTAAGTTATAGGCAGGTACACTCTAAACACGCTCACCGTGTTTAGTTCATTATCTGTTCCAAGCTTAAACTATAATGCTTAAGCTTAACTGCTTGTCCAGCTTAAATAATGAACATTAGCTAAGATGCAAAGAAGTGTTTTTATTGCAAGCACAGTGAGCAGGGAGTGGGGTGCATCTCACATGAGTGTGATGGAGGGCAGATTTAAACCACGCACCCTTCTGGTTTTAGTGCTCGTTGCTGTCAGGTGTACATCATTTCTGCCATGTGAGACATTTTCTTTGGAATATACAAGTAATATTCCATGTATCCCGAAAGATCTTCAATAGTCACATCATCCACAAAGGCCCTGGCTTGCTCAGAGCAAGAGCGTGGAGAACTTGAGGGAGTTCTTGATGGCAAAGACTGGGAGTGATCCTCAGAAATTGTTCTTCTATCAGGTGCCAACGGGAGGGTGTTCTGCAAGCCAGAGAATTTGTACACTTCCATATCTTGCCATCGTTTACACTGACAGGCTTTATCTGCACACGTACATGGCTTATTCATGTTCAGCTTGGACACAGATTGAAAGTCAGAAAGCTCCCTAGTCTTTAGGCATGCTTTGGATACTAGAGAAACGGCAGCTGGAGAGTTCTCCTGTCTGTTCTCTGACGCCGACTGTGTAACAGAAGCTCCCAAAGACTCCACATCAGCTCCCTTCCGGCCAACGTCAGGAGCAACACCGCATCGTTCCTGTGCACAAGCTTCCTGTGGGACTGGCATCCCAAACCCACTGCTGTCGTCCTGGGCATCAATCTGGCTCTTGTGTGCTAGCTGGCTGCACGTGGAATGTGATTTTGTGCTGCAATGGATAAACTTTGGAGGATGAAGAATTGGAGACTTGGAACGCCTGCGACGCTGGGTTCTCACAACTCCTCTTGAAGGCTTCTTCATAGACCTGCCAGGGAAAGGTACAAAAGGGAGTGAAGATTCACTGAAGGACTTACTGCTGGATTACACGTAACATTGGGCAAAATCTCTACTACGTTTATGTTGCATGCAAGAGCTTTAAACTTAGAGGACTTGCTCAGGGTATTCTGCTATCTCGGAATCTGACTTTGTTCTAGTCAGGCAGCTCTATAAAATATAAAAGGAACACCTGAGAAATGAAATCAAAAGTGCACGCTTTTAAGGTTAGAAAATGAGTAAAGCATGCGAGACATGACAAAATAACCTTTAAGAGAAGGACACAGCACAAGAAGACAGCACAAGACTAATTAATCAAGGGCAAAGGGTGGTTTTGTTTCAGTAGATGAGCATCAAATTCTGCGTCGACACTCCAGAAACTAATTTTTTATTTTAATCTAGTTCCCAAGGCACAGTGACAGCTTCTGCAATGTCAAACGACTGAGGTGCGTTCATGGTTGTCTGATTCAAAAACAGCAGTTCACATTTATATTGAGAAACATCTATAATGTTTAGCAACCTATAGGTGAACAGCATTTCCTTTCACTTCACATAATTGTAAGTAAGAATAGTAGTCACATATGAACAGAAAAAGGTGGTGTAGAGTATTTTAAATAGTCCTTTAATAAAGAAAACTTGGCTCCCTTGTTTAGGGGTGTAGTTACTAGAAACCTTGTCTATTTAAAATTCCCTTTCAATGCAGTACCATTTGAAGTAGTCTGATAATCCCAAGCTTCTCTTACCCATGCCAGGTTTCCTTAGAAGTACACACATTCTTAGGTTTGGTTTCATCTGCCACTGTTCTAACTAGTGCTCTTGGACTTGTCCCTTCACCCACAGAGAGAGAAGCAGTAGATCTGTGAAAGACAGAATGAAAAGTTGACAGCCTGGACTGGTTAGCATTATGAATATGAAAAAACTTATCACTCTTCTCTCCCAGAAAAGATTGCTCCAAATCATTTACAACATGTCTTAAAAGACCTGCCCACAAAGAAGACCCAAATCAGAAAGATAGCGTTTACACATTCCTATCTCAAAAGTTTGTGTAACGGACTCTTTCACCAAACACGATGCCATTCAGCAACTAGACTGCAAATCCGAACTCCACATGCCAATGACGAAGCACACACAATGGCTAAATTTCAGTTTCCCGGGAGAGGGGAGGGGAAAAACACCATCACTGAAGAAACGCGTCTCTTTTTCCAGAGACAAATAAGCCATTCTTTCCTAAAAATAAATGTTCTTTGGACATAAATAGACTTTGTTTAACTGAAGAACACTTCAGCCTCTGTCTAGGACAACATAAGCTAAAACTCTTCATACTATTGCGAGTTCAATCACTTGAGCAACAGAGTTGTGTCAGATCTTCAACTTCTATTCAAGCCAGGGACCTTAGAAGATCTACTAATTTTTCTGGTGCTATAAATTCAGCCCAAACTCCCGTTTTCAAGGAGCTGTGATAATCCCAAGAACAATTTTTCCAAGTTGCGACTTCACATATTACACTGGAATTCACAAGGAAATTATTTTCCAAATCCGGTATTAAATTAGTTTGTAAGCAGGGCGGATTCCCTGAAAAGTGAAAATAAGTCCCCACACACTGATCTAGGATAGGGTTAACTGATATTTAATAGAGTCCAAACTATTAGTCAAACAGCTGCTATCTTCCATTTAAAGGACAACGAACACAGAGCAGAAAATTGAAGGCCAACGGTAAAAACTCCGAAGTAGTTAAGTATGCCTGCCTGGGGGGTGGGACTAGAGATACTGAAGAAATGAGAGGCATTTGCGTGGTGATTCATTTCTAACGAGTTTAATTACTTCAACGAAAGACAGCTTTAGAAGCCCATCTACTCACGATCTAAGTTCTATGGTAATTCTGGTTACCACCGTGATATTTACACACTGCCTTACCTACGCTTTCATTTCAGCTACGGGCACAATTGCGTCACTGACAACAGCTTACTGAAACACAGTACTACGCAAGCAATGTGTAACGGTGCACATTTGTCAGCAGAAAAAACAGTCTATAGAAGCCTTTTTTTTTTTTTCCTTTTCATTTCAGATAAAAATGATCACCACCAACAGAAGACATGCTGCTTGTGTTCTGCTGCTACCTGGGACAGGGAGGGTAAGTGCCACGTGTCGGATCTCCCACAAAACAAGACAACACAAAAAGCACTCTTTCTCATTTAGTGATTTTTGGTTATAAATAGGAAATGTGTTAAGTGACAGCAATGAAAACAGTTTGTGTGGGAATCATGCACTGAATCTAACGCTTTCCTTTACTGACATGGAAAGAACATTTCCCTCCTGGGAAAAGATGGGAGTTTATTCTCATGACAGGCCTTCAGAGCCATGACAATATGCTAACTTCAAAAGTAGAGTTCTAGTGCTACGGACAGAACCTCTGGCAGCCAGATTCATGCCAAAATTCATTTCAAGCATGTTGTCAAGTGCTGACTTGTTTGTTTCAAGCCTGTTGGGAGCTAACAGCGATCAAACAAATGACGATTCCTTGAGAAGTGCTGTCTGCAGCTAGTGAATTTATTTCAGTTTGTTTAACTAGAATGAAGGCTTTCAGTCCCTAACCCTTTGCAATTACCTCATTCCTTCAAATTTAACAGCAAGGGTGTTCCCTTCGAGTCCATTTGTAATATGTTAACTCTGTACCTCCCTGTGGTGTTACTTACCCAGCTGTGTCAACTCTTAGCTTTTTGAATGCTGTCTGCAGGCTTTCCTCTTCTCCATCCTTAGCTTCCGTTTTCATTATTGGGATGGCCAGAAGGTGACAGAGTTACCATGTACTGCTACAAGCAGAAAAAAAGACATATGAAAATAAGGACCAATGCCTTGTTAAAAACATCAGTTGCCCAGCAGCATCGTAATACATGAAAATAAACTCAAAATAGCACACCGAGCGCACAAAGCTGAGGTCATTCTAGTAGAACATTTTTGAAAGTTGATTCAGCTTTACGATACCCAAGAATGGAACAGTCTCTTGTACAATTGCCTAGGTGAATTAGCAATTTAAAGTAAAATTTGGTGTCGATAGCGTCTTGCACATCCATTACAGTTTAGACAGACTCTTCTATTTGTCTTAGTGTGTTACCAGAATAATTCCAGAAGAGGTGAAAGGCGAGGAGGAACACCACCACTAGAAACAGTCGACTTCCTACAACTGCTATTTCCAACTTTGGGACTTGATGTTACATATATACTTAAAAAAACCCCAAACCAACAGATTTTTCTTAAAACAAGATAAAGTTTTAAGCTAAACAAATTTTTTTGATGTCTAGATCCCAGCAAGAGTTACACAATCCTACCAGAACATGGTATTTTGATTGCAAATAGCCATTAGAATTTTCTGGTATCAGCTCTTGAACAAGTACAAATGCAAATAAGAGTACAAACAGCAAATAGTAAGCCTTGTTTTAAATAAAAAAAGGAATTGACAAAAACTGGCTGATTTTTTTTTTTTTTAAATCTACCCTGGCCATCATTTAATATAGCTACAAAGGAGTCTCAAAGACTCCTCAAGACTAAAGGAGATTTAGAAAGATCTAAATTTAATGCTCTTCAGTGCCTTACAGTTCTGCAGTCACGTGCACATCCTACACCAGCCATGCTTCCGCTAAAAATGTACTCGATAAAGGTTTGCCTCCTTAGCATGGGCTTTGCTTTTGCCGAGCAGAAACCACTGACAGTAGCAAGTCTCAGTTCTACACCAGACTACCTCAAGCTCAGTATTTGTTGAAGTTTACCTGGCTGATTAGCCTGCTTCATTTAATGCTTTTGACTTGACTACTTCTGGAAAAACAGGGCCATTTGGTGTGGACGCCATTACTGCGAGAGCCTTTGGCCACGCTGTATGGGTTGTGATGAGATCATCTTCTCAGTCTTTTTTTTAAGTTACAAGGTTGTCATACTTGACAACGTTCTATGAGACCGGTTTGGTAGACGAGGGGAGAGCAGTGGATATTTTCTACCTGGACATCAGTAAGGCTTTTGACACCGTCTCCCACAAGACCCTCATAGAGAAGGTGATGAAGCATAGGCTGGATGATCAGTCAGTGAGGTGGACCGAAAAGCGGCTGAACGGCTGGGCCCAGAGGGTGGTGATCAGTGGCACAAAGTCTAGCTGGAGGTCAGTAACCAGCGGTGCACCCCGGGGGTCAATGCTGCGTCCAGTCCTGTTTAACATCCTCATTAATGATCTGGATGACGCGGCAGAGTGTACCTTCAACAAGTTTGCTGATGACACCAAACTGGGATGAGTGGCTGATACACCAGAGGGACCTCGACAGGCTGGAGAAAGGGGCCGACAGGAACCTCATGAACTTCAATGAGGGGAAGTGCAAAGCCCTGCCTGTGGGGAGGAACAAGCCCATGTGCCAGTACAGCTTTGCAGAAAAGGCCCTAGGGGTCCCGGTAGACACCAGGATGGACATCAGCCAGCCGTGTGCCCTGGTGGCAAAGGGACTAACGGTATCCTGGGCTGCAGGTCGAGGGAGCTGATCCTTCCCTCTACTCAGCACTGGCAAGGCCACAGCTGGAGTCCTGTGTCCAGCGCTGGGCCCCCCACTACAAGAGAGATACTGACATGCTGAAGAGAATCCAGTGAAGGGCCACTAAGATGATGAAGGGACTGGAGCATCTCCCCTATAAGGAAAGGCTGAGAGAGCTGGGACTGTTCAGCCGAGAGAAGAAAAGGCTCAGGAGGGATCTCATCAATGTATATAGATACCTGACGTGTGGGTACAAAGAGGACAGAGCCAGGCTCTTCTCAGTGGTGCCCAGTGACAGGACCAGAGGCCACGGGCACACACTGAAACGCAGGAGGTGCTGTCTGAGCATAAGGAAACAACTCTTTGCTGTGAGGGTGACTGAGCACTGGGACAGGCTGCCCAGGAGCCTCCCTCCTTGGAGATACTCAAAAGCTATCTGGACGTGGTCCTGGGCAACCGGCTCGGGGTGGCCCCCCTTGAGCAGGGGGGGCTGGACCTCCCGGGATCCCTGCCAACCTCAACCGTTCTGTGATTCTGTATCTTCCTGAAGCTCTAAGAATCCATTACGACGGTAACTATCCAAACCCAGCAAACGATAACAGCTCCTGTAACAAGAACACACATATACGGAGCACTGACTCTACCTAGTAATACAGCAGTAACGCCTACATTAGTACTACTTTTACCAGCTAAGCACCAGCTTTTTTTGTAGCACGGAAAAGAAAAGGTCTCGGTGAAGAGAGAGGAGTAATCTGAACCTCCGCAGCTCGGTTACTTATGCAGATAGAGTGGCAATTTCTGTTCCCTCACAACCTCACTGCAGTCGGAGGTGGCAGCTCTCCCCGTTGTTGTTGCGGCTGCTCGCTCTGCCGTGATTTCATCTGGGCACCCTGTATTGCAGACAGCTATTATGACACACGCAGAAGGATAATGTATCATAACAACTTCAAGGCACACGTTGTCCAGTGAGTCAGCCAGCAAGTAAACACGAGCGGAGGAAGCGAACACGGAGACTGACAACACGATGCTCATCTGAGCGAGTTACTGTTTTATAAACTCTCTTAGTTAAATACTACTGCTCCGGTGAAACGTGCGGTCCCTACTTCAGTAACATTTTTCCTTGACCAGAAAAGAACATTCTTTAAAATAAAAAATTCAGCCTACAACCTTTTTCTTTTTAAAATACCAAACCCCTGTATTATATAACCTTAGCGAGACGATGAGAGTAAAAAGTTTTTAAATCACTGTACGTTACTCAAAACATACTAACAGTTTTAGACTACATATTTTATCGTGCTGCCTTTCACCGCTGACACGGTAAACCCTCAAAACGATGCAGAATTTATTCAGGTAAGAACCCGCTCACTCTGTGATAACTAAGTATAAGCTTAAGCATTTTAGATGCACCAGCCAACTAGCACTGGTATCGAGAAAAAATGAATTACTGTGAAAACCAACCGAAGTTTAACGTTGTGTCAAAAAAACCACACTGAAACTTATGTTCTCCGTCTCCTGGGAGCAGAGGCATCCACCCTTTCCCACTGTACTCAGCCCCTTCCCAGCAGTCCAGGACCACCAACCCAGCCCGGCGCGCTGCGAGACGTCCCCCCCCGCTCATAAAGTTGTGAGGGTGCAACGCGCGAACACACCCGTTCGGCTTCACAGACGGCCGCGGAAAGGGATTAAGAGCTGCCAGACGTCCCCGGCCAAGGCCTTCGGCAGCACGACAGGCGCACCGAACGGGGACGCGGCCGGCCGCCCCGCCGTGGGCCCGCGCACGGGGCAAGCGGCAGCGGCCGTTCCCTGGCCGCCCGCAGACGGCTGCCGCCCGGAACCCTCCTCCGGGAGCTTCGCAGGCTTTCACGCCCCCCCGTACTTGCCCCCTCAGCCCCGGGGAGGCCCCGGGCCCAGCGGCACCTGCTTTTCAGCCCATAACCCTGAGGCGGGGCCCAGCGGACGCCCCGGTCCCGCAGCTCCGGGCGAGCCCTGGCACCGGCGCCCGGTCCCGACCCTCGGGCGGGGGCGAGGCCCAGCCGGCGGCGGGGGTGACTCAGCGCAGCCCCCGCGCCCCGCCGGGGCTCCCCCACAGCCCTCCACCCCCGCGAGGGGACCGGCGGCAGCGGCAGCTCCGGAGACCACGAGGGAGGGAGGGCCCCGCCGGCACCAGCCGCCGGGGGAGAGAGGAGGGACCCGCGCGGGGGAGGGCGCCCCGCCGCCCGCGCTCACCGCGCTCGCCCGAGGGCCCGGCCCGGCCCCCGCCGCCTCCCGCCGGGCCGCGCCGCTCCGCGCCGCCCGGATGAGACCCACCCCCTCCACCGGAAGCGACGGCGGCCGGGCGGGGGCGGGGCCAGCGCCGCTCGCGCACGCGTCCTCGGCAGGGCGGGGGGAACGGAGGGGCGGCGGGCACCGCGCCCGCGCATGCGCGTCCCCGCGGGGCGGTGACCTCACTTCCTGTTGTGCTCCGCGGCCCACACACGCCCCCCCCCTTCCCCCGCCCCCCCCGAGAGCGCGGCTGGCAGGCGGCGGTGAGCGACGCCCCGGGGGCGCCCGGACACCCCCGGACACCCCCCGGCACCCCCCCGGCACCCCCCCGCCCCGCCGGGAGAGCCGCTCAGCGGCCTGTGCGGGCGGCGGAGGGGCGGCCGCGGCCCTGGGGAGCGGGGAGGGGCGTGGGGGGCCGGGCGCGCGGCGGGGGAGGGGGGGCCTCCGCGGGCCTTCCCGCCGAGCCGGTGAGGAGAGGCCCCGGGGGAGCCGGCGGAGCCGCGGCAGGGCGCGGGTGGCGCGAAACCGCGGCCCCGGGAGGTGAAGCGTTGCGCTGCCAGGCGCTTCAGAGCCTTCTGGTAGCCGCGGGCCCGCGGGGGAGGCGGCGGCGGCAGCGTGGCCCTGCTTCAGGTCTGGCGGCGGTTCCTTCCCCCGGGCTGCTGAGCTGTTCGGTTGTCACCAGGGGACGTACCGCAGGGACGAGCCCTCCACGGCGGTGGCGGTGCCCAGCTGCCCCTGGCTCTTCTGGCGGTGTCGCGCTCGCAACTCGACCTGAAGTTCGAGTAGTTGGCGGGACACACGTCGTCTGTTCGCCCGGTGGAAGAAAGGCGCTTCGTTGTTTTTGACGCAGGCTGTGCCCGGTCTGAGAAAAGCGGAGTTCACGGTGAAAAGTACTGGGCAGGTCCGGTGGGAGGGCAGTGAGATTGCCCGCAGAAGAACGAGCATCCATTACACGCGTCATTTCGGTTTTGCAGAGACCCTGTGTGTTCAGGCCTCAACGTCAAATCCTAATTTCTGTATTTCAGTTTATTCTATATGGCACGGTTGGTTGCACACTGAGAGCCCATCAATGGACTTGGAAGCTAAAGATGAAGAGGAAGAGAGTCTGCAAACAGCTTTCAAAAAGCTGAGGGTGGATGCAGCAGGGTAAGTGAGCAACAAAAAGGACCGTGTAATTTGTCGGTTTCTTACCACGTATTTGTATTTGTTTTCTATTATTTTGAATCTCAAATGTCATTTGGTGAAAGGTTCCTTACACTCCAAGAGGAGACAACTGCGTCACTTCACGTGAAATGCAGTCATTATAACTGTCTAATAGGCAAAGCAGTGCTTTACTACTGACTAATTTTGACACAATATCCAATGGAAATTACACAGTGACTGTATGAAAACATGAAATGATTCGCCCAAAGCAGCGAACCCACTCTTAACTGTTGTGGTAGCCGAAGTTACCTTGTGTGATACGGAACTTGTTTGTCCAGTCACGTAAACGCTGGCGTCTTCAGCCACGTTATCAGCCTTTACTGTAGCGCACGAAGGTTTGCTTGGAAAACGTCTGAAGGACGCACCATCGCTTTGTAGTGCGCTGGAGAGCCCAGGCTCACTGGAAATCGTCAGGCTAAATACGAGCACTGATCGTTTCTGGATTCAGGGGATTTTGTAGAGTAGATCTTGTAGAGTAAACATGCACGTGCAGACATTCTTATGCTAAAAACTTGTTCCATAACGCGCTGTGTGTACTGACAATATGTAGTATAAGCGTCTTCCTTAAAAGTAGTAGTTAATAAAACTATGCAGCCTTAACACTTTGTGAGGTAGTTCACGTGAAGTCTTTTGGGAAGTCACAGACACAAGGGAAAGCTTTGTACTGATAATTAATGTTACCTTGTGAATTCGCCTCCGTAGCCATCAATACTGCGAACTCATGACTTCCTCTGCACGTTATAATCTATTTTGCTTTGCTACTCGTTTCTTCTACTTCAGGAGGTCTTCTGTTAAATGTGAAAAAAAATAACTGTTCTCTAACAAAGAGCTGTGCTTATTAAGCATGCCGCTTTCGATGTATTACCAGTGACAGACTATGTGGAATTCTGGTTGTTTCCTGATGATATCTTCTTAGGCATAAAAAGATGTTGTTTTGCAGGCATGTGTTTGGAACAGCTCAAGTCTTGTGACTAATCCCTTAAGATCAACTTTGGGCTCTTCTGCTAGAATTTCAGCCTTGTTTCTTAGAATTTCCTATCCCGTGTTCCAAATCACACATACAGCCATCATAAATACAGGTTTGCGTGCTGAGGCATTTATGTTTGTTGTCTGGACCTCCAGAGCCAGATGTTTTTTTCCGTTCCGTGTTTATCTGAGAAATTTAATGAGAAATTAATTGGTAATCTGTCCTTGTCTGTTGTACCTCATCCACTTCTCCACTGACGACTTCTCAGCCTGCTGCTATGGGTTCCTGACGGCGTTTTAGATGAGTAGGAGTCTATCTTTAACAACTATTGTCTGACAAGAACATGTGGAACCTGAGTTTACATTCCTTTAATGTGTCATTTTGGTACAAATAAGGCATGACATCAGCCTCTGGGCATTCTGGCCTCTCATTTCATCTCACCTATCTTTAGACCCTTGACTGAGGTCAGTATAGTAAGAGTGGTTAGATAAATCTCTGTAATAGCCCGTTTTTAACCACTAACTGCAGAGGAAGTCAAGGCTGCAAACTTAAATGTCTTGGCTCAGCATCTAAAGCGAATAGGCTGACTCGAGACCTTCAGGCACCGCTGTGATGTGGCGTTTCCCTTTTCACTCAGATGTATTGCAGCTCTGTCTGTGGGCGACGGGACGATTCTCAGAACACCGACAAGAGCAGCCACGGATGGAGCCAAGCAGCAGGCTGTCTGCTCAAAGGAAGCGTGGCATGGGTAAAACATACCGTTCGCTGCACCGTGCGTGTGTTCCCGGTTTCAGAGGTTTAACACTTGCATACTGTTTCCAGTGAAAGTTGTTGATTAGTTGCTTCAACATACCTTTTCTCTCCTTTCTGTTACAAAACTTTACCATAACTGTTTGATACGGTGTTTTTTAAGGGGCTTTCATCAAAGACTTTAAAAACAGTATTGCCTCTTCTCTTAGAGAGGGTACCTGCAACTTTGTTTTCCACTGATTTCCTCGGAAGTCCTTTTCTTGAAGGCTCACACCTTCGCAACCCCCTCTCACATCTTTCTTGGGTTATTTTGTTTATGTATTGAAGTACCTGGATATTCAGTGCAATTCTGCCAGCAGCTCCAACTGATACCCAGGTTCCGCACTACAGTTCAGCTTGGGATGACACAGTTACCATTTGCTTAACACAAAAGATTTGGGGGGAAGTACCTTTAAATAAGGGCTGTTTGTATGTGTCTTTCCTTTGGGGGAGCCCCAGTTTCTTCAGATTCCTCCACTGTTCCTGTTAGAGATTGTAAGTGACCAGTCACCTGATGTTTCTAAGCAGGAAAAAAAATATTGTTTAAAACGTTTTTAGCCACATTTTAGAGCTTATTGAGCTATGGTGTAGATTCTGGAGTTACCTACTTGCTCACCTGTTCTAACCCTGCAGGTGTGTGAGAAAGCCTTCCAGAGGATCAGCAAGAGTCCCACGTCGCAGACGCTCCAAGTCTCCCGTCCTGCATCCTCCCAAGTTTACGTATTGCAACGTGAAAGCCAACAACCAGCTGAAACACAAAACGCAGGCAGACGCGTCGAAGGGTAATACCAGTTCAGACATTTTTGTTAGAGCAGAACACGGTACGAAGGACAGGCGCGACTCTCACTTTGAGGCCAGCGATGACAGAACTGAACCTTTGGAAGCTTTCACCGCCGAAGAGCCTTTGGAGAAGTCAAGAGGGAATTACCCTACTCTCTCCTCATCCTTTGAAACTAGCTTGCATTCTAGCCAAACCTCAGATTTCCAGTCCCTATCCATGCTTAGCAACGGCAAGCAGTGCCCTTGTACGGACAAGAAGTGCCAGTGCAAACAGTGGCGAACCATGGAAGTGTACTCTTTCTCTGGCTTACGGAGCGTCCTGTCAGAATGCGAAAAGGCAGTCCTAGGAGTGCATGCCCAGTCTCTTCAAAATAGATCCCCCTGTGGGACAGCCTCATCAAGTTCTCCTAGATCTTGTTCTGAGCAAGCTCGAGCCTTTGTGGATGACGTGACTATTGAAGACCTTTCGGGATACATGGAATACTACTTATATATTCCCAAGAAAATGTCTCACATGGCAGAAATGATGTACACTTGACTGAAAGCAACAGAGAATCCGGAATCAGGGTTTGTGATAATGGTTGGGTTAAATGCCTTGTCAGCGCCGTGTTTTCACTGTTGCGTGTTTGATCAAATGTTTCTTTGCCTCATACAGTTTAGTTTTCTAATAAAACGAAAAATGGAATATAGTTTCTGAGCTTAGTTCTAAAAAGAATGCACTAAAGTCTCTGAATACCTTAACAAAAGCACTGTAGATCAAATGAACTCCCTTTGTTTTTCGGTTTGTGCTGTGGATATTCAAGCTCTGTATGCTGTTTTCACTATGTTTTGGGGAAAAAAAAGCGCCTTTTAGGTTTTGTTCTGAAATTTTGCAGTGTTTGGAAGGTTCATTCTTAACGTGTCCCAGTACTTGGAGAAATGTTTCATAGCTACAGCTCTATCCTCCTCATCCTGCTCTAGAGAGAAGAATGAGGCGGCGTTCGGTATTTTGGATGGGATGAATCTCCTTTCCGTGAACACTATCTGGCTCCTTTTTAGTTGGATCAAATTGTGAATACTTCCTCCTCACAAATTTGTTGGGAGGTCCAGAATGTGCGGGTGTGTGCTTGGACCCTTTCAAAATCTAACTAGCTCACTCTTAAGCAGTTCTATTTTTCTGCAGATAAGTGAAGCTCTTAGAAGCAAAAATATATTTTGTTATTTGTGCTTTACAGATGGAATGATTTAGGGGGGAGTGAAGCAGGCTAACAGGTTTTTTTGGCCCATGCTGTCTCAGAAGTGGAGATGGTGGAGCCATGTATACAGATTGTTTCTGAGTATGTTTGATACGTGGAGCAGCGTGGAGATAGGGTAAACAAGAAGTGTGTATCGTACAGGCTGTGTGGTGTAGAGCTATAACATTCCTTCTGGTTGAAAATACTGAAATAAAAAATTTTGTTGCTGAGACTTGCATTAATAAATGTTTGTCAAAACCCAGCAAATTAAAGACTGAATAATTTGACTTACGCTCATCTGCCCTCAAGACCTTTTTTTTTTTTAAAAAAAACCCAAAAATCTGCTTTCAGTGTCAGCTGTACGCACACGCTGAACAACCGTTTGAGTAAAATACTGCCACTTTTACTTACACGCTTAAAAATTAGTGGTCAGCAAGCCAAGGAGTCACAAGCAGTTGTACAAAAATAGATTACAGCAGATGTAGACAGTTGGCCTTGTATTCCGTGCTAGAGAAGTCTCGGATGTTCTGGATGATAATCGCTGTCTGTAGATTTTATTCTAATTGTCCCTAAAATTTACGAATCCAGGAAGTTCAGATTTAAAGTTCAATAAGTTAACGTAAGAGCAAAATAACAGTTTTAGTTGTATTCTTAAGTGTCACGCAGCATGCGATACTGGCTCGTGCTCTCAAATTTAACTGATTTCTAAATTTTCTCGGGTTAGTACTTCACTGTCCCCTTCCCTTCAGCTTCCTCTTCCAGCGCTGTCCTGCGTACCCACACGCACGGTTTTGGTTTTCTTCGCTTTCCCTTCTTTATACCAGATCTACTGTAGGGAGAATGTGTACTTTGCTTTTAAACGTAAATATTTAGTACTAGTTATCTTTGCTGCTGCTGTTTTTCAAAGGCTATTTCTGCTTCAGCAGAGGGTGTCTGCTCGTGTTTCTGTTCATGTTTTGGTTTTGCGGCCTCTAAAATCGTTGGAAGGAATTGTTGCGAGAGACAGTATTTCTCCCTTTTAGACTCTTTAACAATTACCCTGCCTCTCGGCGAGCGTTGGCCTGGAGCCTGCGCGTACGAGGCTGGGGCACGGATCGTTAGCATGCAGAAATACAGTTATTTAAAACCGGCATTGCTCGTCCCCACTCCCCTCTGCAGCTGGAGCCCTGCGAAGGGGCACGGCGAGCCTCTTTTCCCCAGAAACGTGGCGCGGCGGCCTGGCTCAAGGTCACCTCGGCGCAGTTGTTTCTGCTGCGGAGCACAGTCCTGCTTCTCTTTCTTTAATAAAGCGTGCACAAACCCCTGGAAGTGTCTAGACCTTCAAGCTGGTGTTACATAAAACCAGCAGTGACCGACGACGTTGGAAGGGCACAAGGGCATTTTCAGCTGTGGAGCAGGACAGCGTGCAGCAGGCCCGCTGTATCTGGGGAGAGCGGGGAATTGGGGAAATGATGGAAGTTAAACTAGTCCAAGATACGCCCTGAAGTTTAGGGCTGAGAAGTGAACCCAAAGTGCCAGAAGGCCGGACAGGAGGGAAGAGTCTGCGATCGGGTTCTCTGCGCACATTTCCATAGTGTCCTGCGCAGGAGAGAAGTAACTGGTAGCGAGGGGGGGAGGAAAGGGGAAAGAAGAGACAAAAACTCAGCAGTCTCGTATTCTGCCTGAATTACCGTTTGTGCTCGTGTTTAAGCACATCCAGTGCTGCCTGCGGCAGAGGAAAGACACGATATTTTGGGTTCTTGATTGCAACAATCAGGCTCGTAGCAAACGTACCGAAACATTGCTGCTGACATTCGCAGTGCTCAGACCATCTCCTTTGGGTGAAATGATGAGCTCTAAGAGAGGACCCAAGCCCAAACTTCCCGTTTCCTTCAAAGCCGTCCCAGTTCAGCTCGCTCACTTCACTCCTCCGATAACTGAGTGACTCCTGCTTGCCTGAAACCTCAACCGTTACTAGCGAACAGCATCTTTTCTGGGAATGCCTGCACAGCACGATCAGCTTGATTGATGAGCATCAGCGCTTGGCCTCAGATGTGGCCCGGTACAAGCAGTGCTGAGCACAGCCCTGCCAGCCTCACTGCTCCCAGCCTGCCGCTGTACCCGCCCCAACAAGCCTGGGGAATTTTTTCCGTCCACGGGTGCTCTAGAATGTGTCCCCAGTCAATCTACAGAAGAATATGTCTAAAATTTTCTGAGGAAGCACTGGTGGGCTTGCAGCGGTCCCGGGACTTTCCTCGGATCGTATCCCACCTCTCTACGTCCTGTCTCAGCAGATCCAGGCTGGGTTTTTTTCAGTGGCTTCTCCCCACCCCCAGCACTTCACAAGTTACTTGCCTGTCCAGCTTCAGGACTAGTTCAACGGAAGCGGGGATGCAGAAGGGCAGCCTGGATCAATGAAATTTATTTCTCGACTTGCAGAAGCCAAACCGAGTCCTAGCTAAGCTTTACATTGGCAGACGCTGAATCAGGCCACCAGGGGAAAAAAAAAAAAAAAAAAAAAAAATCCATGGAGCTGACCCTACAGCCCGATTTCCACCCCCTCCTTCTAAACAGGGAAGGTGCTTCTGTGCCTGCAAAGTCCCATGACCGACTCCAGCCGCCTGCTCTCTCCCCCCCCGTAACATTTGCATCAGCTCTGAGACCAGACACGCCGGGTTGTGTATTCCCAAACCGCCAGCACCCACAATCCTGCCCCGATGGCACCAGGGCTCTGCTGATGCCACCGGGTCCGGCCGCGCAGCATCCTGTGGGGCAGCCCAGCATCATCCCCTTTCGCAGGCAGGAAGGCTGTGGGCAGGAGCTGGGGATGATCTCAAGGTCACGCAAGGTCAGGACACCCCTAAAAGGGGGCTGGCACCAATCCTGCCCCTCAAGCCTTGCTCAGTTTAGCAAGCCAAAACCCAGCTGAATAAATAAGCACCTCCAGAGGTGCCGCATACCTGCAAGACCCAGAGGGATGAAGCAACTTGTCATTTTTTATTCCCAACGGCGCAGCATTAATTCATCACAAAATATACCACTAGATGGGGCTTTCTGGACAGCGATCCACAGGAGAGAACCGCTTCTGCTTGGTCAAGCTGCTCCTTTCCTTTCCTTTCCTAAACCCAAAGGTGTCCCTTTCCCGTGAAAGGAGCCCCAAAAGATGCTTTTTGGGCAGTGAGGGCTCTCCTGCGCAGAGCAGGTGGGAGGGGAGGCTGCTGCGCAGAGGGCAGGACAGCACCACGCGATGGGGCCAGCTTTTTGTTCTAAGCCCCATTTGCTCTGAGTTTGCAGCAGCGCAGGCCACCGCCCTGACTTTGCAGCTCCAAAGCAGAGGCCAAGCGAGAGCCTTTCCCTGTGGGTGTCCCCGAGGCCAGCGCAGGGTCTCCGGCAGCACTTGGGAAGCCCCGGGCTGGGGAGGGAGGACGGTTTTGGGGGCTGCTGCCTACGGGGGAGAAGGTAGGACAGGCACTTCCCAGCCTCACCCCTCCACCATCACCTTCCTGTGCACCCTCGGGAGCAGGACATCACAACACCAAAGCATTCATTTTCACCTCCCAACCCTCAGAAAATTGCTCCTTTCACTATGTTTGTGCAGCCGGGTACCAGTTCGGCCCCGCTCCCTCCCAGTGCTCTTGGGTGAAGTGTGCCTCAGTTTCCCCACTTGAACCAGCTCTCCCAAACCCTCCCCTGTTTCCCTCCACTCCTGGGGCAACCTCACCAGCTCCAGCATGGGTGGAGATGGGAACGATGTGTGGAGGAGGAGTCACATTCGCACCCAGAGCCCTCTCGCAGCCCCAAGACCAAGCCTGCAGAGTCCTCTCCTCCATCTTCTCCACAACTTGCCCCTATGACCCCCATAACCAGGCTGGTTCTACCCCCCGGCACTGGCAGCTAGTCCCACGTGTGGGAAATTATCTCCAGGCTGCCAGATTGCCGGAGATGGAGCGTGACAAAGCCAAGTGTCATAAAGCACAGGCCCACATGTCCAGGTCACTGTGTCTAGAAATGTGTCAGCTGCCTACAGGCGTTTGCCTGAAAACCTCTGGGTGCTGCTCGTAGCGCCCGGAGAGCAGCAGCTATGGAAGCCCCAGCGCCCTCCGAGCAGCAGAAACCCGGCCGGTTTGCAATTGCGACACACCTTGCTAATTCTGGAAATGACCCCCAACCGTGCCTGCTTTGGTGCAGGAGGGCTCGTCCGGTTTGGCCCGGCGTCCTGGGGCTCCGGTACACAGTGAGGGCTCCTGGGCTCTACCCCGCTACAGGCTGCACGACAACCATTAGGCAGTAATTAATCTGTGCTCTCCAAAAATCACTGAATACCTTTAAAGAGCCATTGCTGCTTCTTTCCGTGAAGGTTGCAAGGCAGGCAAGACACCTGCTAGACATTTTAAAGCCACTATCCATCAATGTAGCTATTTATTACATATTGCCATATCTAAACCAGTCAAAAAAATCTTAATCTCTGCTGCAAAATATTCCTAAGGAGCCGCAGGGGTTGGAGCTGCCCCGGATTGCCGAGCTGGCAGGCAGGCAGGCAGGCAGCAGGAGCCTCCGCCGCTGACTCGCCTATTGAAGCGATGCCTGCAAGCGCGGCACGTTTCCGTGGGAGCCCCGCCACAAGCGGGGACGGGCTGCGATTTCACCCACGCCGCTGCCACCATCCTCTCCTGTGACCCCCGGCGCCCACCGCCCTGCGCTGCCCGCCCCAGCTGGGGAGATGGAGCTGCCCCGGGAGTGATGCTGCTGGCAGGAGCCCATGTGATGCTGGGCTAGCGCCGCTCGCTCCCTCGTCCCTCTCCCCGCTCGCTCGCAGGCTGTCATGGCGACTCCCAATAATGTTACTCCCACCAACTGCAGCTGGTGGCCCATCTCGGCGCTGGAGAACGACGCAGGGAAATCCACGGAGGGGGAGGAAAATCAGGACCCAACAGACCCCGCTCTCAGATCCCAGGACAGACTGGTTTTGTACCACTGGACCCAGTCCTTCAGCTCACAAAAGGTAAAAAAAACATCGCTCGGATGGGTTCCCGGGGAAGAATCACCTCCAGTCCCCAGGGCATCCCCTTGCCTGGGGAGGACGGATGCACTCGCGGGGAGAGCAAGGGGCTCATCCCCAGGGCTGGCGAGGGCAGCAGCGTGCGGCCAGGCAGCTCTTTTGTAACTGCAGTTCTGCATTTTAACAGCATCTGCCTGGGGAGGGGACGGGGATGGGGGGGGGGGGGGACTCAGACAAATCCTGCTTTTGCTTTGGCATCGCGGCTTGTACCCGGAGCCGCCTCGGCTTTGTGCTTGCTCACAGCCCAACCCTGGCGTGGCCAGGAGTGCAGACAAAGGCTGAGCCGGGCCCCGGGACCACCCTGCTGCTGGGAGAGGGGGAGGCAGCTCACGAGCCGGGCTCCTTCTGGGGAGCGGACCCCGGCACGCAGCCCCCTGCCAGGCAGTGATTTGCCCCTGACATTGCAGCAGCGTCCTGGAAATCCTATTCCCGGGGTGCCCCAGCGAGAAATCACATTTTCCAGGCAATAGTAAATGCTCATTTTGCAGCACAGCAGCTGTGTAGCGAACCCGACCTTCTCCTCCTGGCCCCAAACCCCCTGTCATTCCCACACCATACATATTACATGGGGAATGGGCTATTCAGAGGGGTGGGGGGAACACAAAGTTCCGCCGGTGCAAGGGCCCCCTCGAGCCCCGCAGCCTGGCGGGGAGGCCGGGGGAAAACCGAGGGCAGAGACGCGTGTTCCTACTTGCAGGCACAAAGAAAGGGGGGGATGCCCAATGCAGCAGGGTGGCTGCACATGGTCGGCTTCGCCGCCACCGGCAGCGGGTGACTAATGGGCTTCTGTTCCGCACCGGCGAGGGATGCTCGTGCCCGGCTCCTCCGCCTTGCGCTGGGCTCGCTGTTATTTTTTGTCTTGCTCGTTTGGCCGCCGGCAGCAGGGAGGCAGCGGTTAAGGCACTTCTTGTACGGGGTTTCCTACAACCGGCCTCACCTCTGCGGGGCTGGGGACGCTGGGGACAGGGCAGGGCACACCTAGAGCCACAGGGCCACCTGGCACCGCTTCGAGCTTTGCTTTTGAGGTCACTTGCAAGCAAAGAGTGTTTGCTGGAAGGCGGACGAGCACAAGCTGGTGTGATGGACATCGCAGGGCGGGGAGCGCCGGGGGCTGCACGGGAACCCCATGCAGAGGAGTTTTGCTCGGAGCCGGCTGCGGGTGAAGCTTTTCCTGCTCTGCCCCCGGAGCCGCTCCGAACCACCCTCCACGGGGCTGGGGCTGTTTGTGGGAGGGATCCTGAGCCCCCACCAGGATCTGGCCCTGCCTGCAAAGGGGTTTTTGGAGTTTTACAGCCAGTGTTGGGTTTTTACACGAGATGCCTCATCGCAGCCGTGCCGGCACTGAGGGGACCGGCTGGGGGGTCTGGGCATGTTTCATCACCCCTGGCTGGGACCCCTGCTTGGGGTGCTGGCAGGGTCTCCCCTTGCCTGCAGACACTGGGGTTACCCCAGGAGCTGAGCCCTCCTGCCTGCGCTGCCTCATGCCCGGCAGCTGCCTCCTGCCAGGCCTTCGGCCTCGGCTCTTGATAGCAAACCGGGGAAGCATGGGGGGCTTGGGGCCGGATGCCCCGGGTGGTCCTGGCTGGGGTTTATCCATCAGCTGGGAGGAAAAGGCCAAGAGCAAGTTGCAGTTGAGGGACCCAGGCTTTTCCTTGTTTGACTTTAAAAGAAAAAAAAGATTTGTCAGCCCTGTAAATAATTAATGAGTAATTCCCCAGGAATTCTGAAGTACTCATAGAAATGCTTATATTTGTTAAGCTGTATTTTTAGCTGCTGCTAGTTGGAAGAAAACAAGCGCTTTTCCCTCATTCCGTGGTTCTGTAAATTGTGGCTGTCTCACATCCCCCGAGGGTTTTTTTTTTTGCCTGTTTGACATACTTAGTTCATGACGATCAGGTTTTTATAACCCAGAAGCCTAAAACGCCATCCCTGAGCACATATCCAACACCATCTCAAGCACAGAGCAAAGCAGCAGGATCAGCCCTGAGAGCTGTCTGGGGGCGACGGGGATGGGGACGGTGCCCCGCATCCAGCCCCACTCCTGCCTCCTCCTGCCCCTCTGCTTTCCCACCCGCGAGACGGGTGGGTGCCACCCCAGCAGTGCTGCTCGATGGGCTGGAGCAGGGCAGCGGCAGGGCAAGGGGAAGGCAGCAGGTTTGGCACAAGGGGTGTGAAGGCAGTGGGCAATGCCCTCGGGCTGGTGGCAGCGTGGAGGAGGAGGGATACTGTGCGGGGTCACAGGGGCTGCTTGAAACTCTCCAGAAAATGGAGCCTCTCCCTGCCCAAAATGTGCCTGGTAAAGCCAGAGCCCACCCCTGAGAGCGCGACATACCTGAGTTAGCATCCAGGCCTCCTTCAGCTGGGTAGTAGCACCCACTGGGTGCAAAGCGTAGCATTGCTGCAGCCTCTGCTTCCTCCTCGGGTATGTGCTGGGCTATGTTGGGACCCACAGCAGCATCGCTGATCCTCCCCAGCTGGGGAGCTGCTGCATCCCTCCGCCCGCTGCTGAGGGATGGGTTCTCAGCCCCCGAGCCCCTCCGCCTGTCGCATGGGCCACCAGTCACCAGAGGGAGGATGGTCCGTGATCCCGCAAAGTGAGGATGGGTTTGGGTCTTCCCCATTTGCCGGGAAGGGAAATCCTCACTTGGCTGCCTGGATTTTGCAGCTGCCCCATGCCAAGAGCTGCTTGGCCTCTTGCAGGACGTGGTGTGTCCTGGCACATAGCTGTGCTTAAGTGGTAGGGGAGGGCCAGGGAGGTGCGATGGGGTGGCTGTGGGGCTCTCGGGGTGCTTCGAGGGCTCTCAGGGCTGGCTCAGTGCCTGGGGCTGAGCCCTTTCTCCCTGGCGTCTTGCCCCAGGTGCGGCTGGTCATCGCAGAGAAGGGGCTGCCCTGCGAGGAGCGGGACGTCAGCATGCCCCTGATGGAGCACAAGGAGCCCTGGTTCATGCGGCTCAACCTGGGGGAGGAGGTGCCCGTCATCATCCACAGGGACAACATCATCAGCGATTACAACCAGATCATCGACTACATGGAGAAGAACTTCACGGGAGGTAAGGGTGGGGTGGGCTGTGTCTTGGGGGAAACTTGGGTCTAATCCAGATGCTGTTTGACAAATGCACCCACTTTGTCCTTTAAAGTTGCAGCATTACCCCAGAAGAGCAGCAAGCCACCAGCGCTCCCCAAACTTTTACATTTTCCCATGAAAATGAAGGATTTCCAGCAGAAATGCCCAAATGTCCCTTGGAAGTGCTGCTGGGGGGCTCTCGGGCGGGGGGGAGTATCTGGGTCCCCTCTTTTTCTGCCTTGGAGGCCACGCTCCCGAACCAGACTGTTTCCCCCTGTCCCCGTGGTGTGTGGTGGCATCTCACCAGAGCCACAGCTGGGGCACAGCCTGTGGAAATACTTCTGGGTTTGGCCACCTTTGTACTTTGGCCTCAGGTAACGGTGTAACAACCCCAGTAACTCCCCGCTGAGAGAAGGTGGGTTTGAGCCGGGTGCTGCTGCCCCTCTCCCCTTCCTCGATGAGCCCTGTGCCACCGGCCATGGGCAGGGGACCCTGCCATCCCCTGTACCACTCTGCCTCAGAGAAAACTGCCTCTTTAAAGTCAAAGAAAGCCAGCGGTGCTGGGGACCATGGGAGGATGATGTGACACAAACTCAGAGGAAGGGACAGCCGGGAGAGGTAAGCTTGTGTTCCCCCCGGGGCAGGCTGCAGTCAGCGGCCGGCTGAGCCTGGTGCACTGGGATGCTGAGATGGCACTCAAAGGTGGCTGTTTGTATGGCCGCTGCGGCAAGCAGCCTCTCCCTGGCATCTCACGTCCCTTCGCCCTCATTTCCCCAAACCTGCGGGCTGTCAGGCTGGGATGCTCCGCTGGGGAGGCTTCAAAGCTGAGCAGGGAGCTCAGGCTGTGCCATCACGACGTTCTCCCCAGCATCCATCCCCCTTGCAACAGAGACATCAAAAACATCTCAAAATAGCTCCCGAAGCAAGGGCGTCTTGCCAGCTCAGCTGCTGTCCTCTCCCAGCCCCGCTGCGGTGGTGCTGCTCGGCAGAGGCACGATGCTCGCTTGCCGGCAGGGCAGCGGGGACGGGATCGGTCAGGAGGAGCCTGCGCCGGCAGCGGCTCCTGAGGAATGGCAGCTTCTTTCCAGCCCGGCGCAGCCCCGGGGCTGAGGGACAGTGGGGAGCGTCGATCTATGGGGCTGCTTCGCCCGGTCTCTGCGAAGGGCAGGTGGTCCGGCATATGTGACAACAGGCTGTCCCCAGCGGGAGGGTGACACAGCGCTGCCCGTGCACTGGGAAACTCCTGTCGTTGAGATTTTCCAGCCAGGTGCAATTTCTTACCTTTTCACTAAGAAATGGAGAGGGAAGCTCTGGGGCAGAGGAAGGAGGGCCCGGAGCATCGCTCCCTGCTGTGTGCCTGCCCCCAGCCATCACCCACCAATGCTAGCTGGCAAAAGCGTTTCCAGGGTGCCGTGGCGTTGGTCCAAGGGGCAATCACCCACCTGGCAGAAACGTGCAGAGCTTGAAAATGCCTTGATAAGAAGGTGTGTTCACTGAGTTTTATTTTCCCCTGGGCTGGGAGCATGACCTTTTTCAGCTGCTTACACGCACCCTGAGGGTCAGCTATCAGTAAGGGGCGGTGTGACAAGCAATGGTTTTCTTTCCCCAAAAAAGCAGTGAATAGTGCCTATAAGCCACCTTTGAGGGGGCTTCTCACTACGGCACGGCCCAACGGTGCCAAGAAACCACTGATGGGTTGGCTGGTGGTAACGTCTCTCAGAGCCTGGGCGAGGGGCTCCTCCAAGGGCTGCAGCCCCCAGCCCTATCCTTCTGAGCCTCCCCCCATCCCACCTTTGCACAGCCCATCACTTGCTGGCTATATGCAACAGCAGCCCATACGTGCAGGTCCGCCGTGGCATGCAAAGGCAGAACGAGCGCCATCCCACTGAAAAACCTCCCTGGGATGTGCTGAAGGACACGGGCCGGTGGCCAGCACACCACTATTTCATTGTGGTCACTCCGTCTCGCTGCCGGATGGGGCAGTCGCTCTGGATGTGCTGGTTTCCAGCCTCAGCACCAGCCCGTCGGGTGCTGGCCGGGAGCCCTGTGGAAGGAGCACGCAGGCTTTAGGTTGGTTATAATTATTTCATTCAGCCAGTCACTTTTCTCGGATGGAAAATCCCCGCTTGGAGAGCTGGAGTCCAGGCAGCACAGGCAGCGGGCAGCCTGCGGGCAGGGAGGAGCCACCAAAACCCCCCCTCGCTCAGGGGACAGTAACGCTGATGCCCATCGGTCAGAACAACTTTACGGAGCCTACCGGCAGAGACAGCCCCGAATCAGAGCTGCTAGGAGGTTTGCGATACAGAAACTGCCAAAACTTCCCTGGCTCCTGTCCGGCTGCAGGTGCCGGCCGGCGCGACGCTGCCTGGCCTAGGGCAGGGCGAGCTGTGCATCTCCGCCGGGCGGGCATCACCAGGCTGTGCCCGCAGCCTTCCTCCTGCCGCCGGCAGTGGGGCTGGGCAGAACTGTCATTTCAGGCTCTTCTTTACGGAGCTGTGTTGGCCACGTCTGCCGAAGCCCTTCTGCCGATGTACCTTAACTCGGCCCGAGACGCCGGTGTGCAGTGAGCCCTGCACTGCATGCGGGCACCTGGGTGTACCAAGTCCCGGTGGTAAATTTACTCACTACCTATTAACAGCTAACTGCAAATGCCATAAACATTTATGAACCCATAAAAAATAGACCCGATATTCTTGGGGGAGACAAGAGCAACATTTCGCTCCTTGTGGTGTCATTTGCTGTGTATTTTGAGCTGAAAGTGTAATAAAAAGAGCAGGATACAAACTGCCATCCACAAAAGATGAATAAAACCCAACAAGGCGAGGAGCAGAGCCGGGGTGAGGGATGCTCCTGTAGCTGAGGCACCAGCTGAGTGTGGAGGGAAGATGTGCTGGGCTCCTTCTTCAGTCGTCAGCTCCCTGATTACACATTTTGAATGGGATTTTCAAGGAAGCCCAAGAGAATTAGATGCCTCATTGCCAGTGGTGTAACAAGTGCGTAATTCAGGAGATCCCAAACCCAAATCCCTGTGTTTTAGCTCTTTTCTGCAGAATGGGAAGATTTTGTTCCCCTTCTGAGGGATGTGAAACCACAGTGTACAAATTCAGGGGCTGCAGAGGCGAAGGGCTTGCTATGCTGAGCTCCTGCGGGCGCGGGGGCTGCGGGGCTGGGTAATGACACACGTACACATCCCTGTGGTCCTGCACATTTGCCCACCTCTGGGCACGGGCTGGATGTGCTCCTGGCCGGGACGGGCAGCGGGGAGAGGGCAGAGCCCAGCGTGGGGTACAGTTTTGAGTTAATGCGCCGCCACAGCCAGCCCTGCTCAGAGGTAGCTCAAGCCAGGACTGCACACTGGTGTCCCCCGCAGGCTAACGAGCCACTAATGAGTGTCCCCGCTAACACCTTTCCCTTTGCCCTCGCAGAAAATGTCACCCAGCTGATCCCTGAGCCGGGCAGCCTGCTGCACTCGCGGGTGCTGCAGTACCGGGAGCTGCTGGACTCGCTCCCCATGGACGCCTACACGCACGGCTGCATCCTGCACCCGGAGCTCACCACCGACTCCATGATCCCAAAGTACGCGACCGCTGAGATTCGCAGTAAGTCGCCTCTCCAGCGGGGCTGCCCAGGGCCAGCGGGACGGCTCCCCCAGCCCTTCCTTTAGGCTTGGTTTGGCTCCGCAGCCCAGCCAGACGCCCTGCTCTTGCTTGTCTCCCCTTTCCACCAACACGGGCAGGGACAGAGCTGGGAAATGGCAAAGCACAGCTAATTTGGGAGCTGCAGGCACGCTGTAGAAGCTTCCTAACCCCAGGGGTGTCTTGGCTCCCATGGGCCACGCACGTTTCTCGCCCATCTCTTTCTAGGTCACATGAATTTGCTCCCTCTCTCACACATCCCCTCTCTCTCCAATAGCTCTAAGGGCAAAGGTGGGAGAGTACAGCCAGATTGAGTTGCAGACAGTGGATGAATCGGCATAAGACTGTGTACCTGACCTTCAAGCGCTCATGAAACCTTGATGATGCTTAATATAACTCAATGGCAAGGACCGCTCCTGGAGAGAGTCCCTCGCCAGAAAAGTGACCTTGTTAGGAGGGAACCGGCGTGCTCCACGTCTCTCCCCTCCTTTAGGCTCTGGACCCAAACGGCGCCCGTAGCAAACACTGTTCCCCCCAGTCCCTTCAGCTGTCTGGGTCACGGATGGTCCCTCTGAAATGGGATGCACTCGCGCACAAAGAGAAATAGACTGTTCCTGAGGTGTATCTCATGGTCTGCCCTGCCTCTGCTGGCACCCTGCACAGGTGGCTTTCCCTACGTCACCAAGCATCACCTCCACCCCCAGACCTTGGGCACATGCAGGGTGCAGAGCTGATCCGCTCCCCAAAGGGTGCTGCTGTGTTGGCTTCAGACCCCATCTGCCTCACATCGCCTCCCCAGCACTCTTCCGAGGTCCTTAAAAATATCTCCCCGTCCAAACCTTCTCGCTGGTGGCATTTTTCCCAAGCCATTGCAACAGAGGGGCTGTGGGCAGGTCCGTGAGATGTCCCAGTGCCGGTGGTGCCCTTCCTCCCCAGTACATCCCCTATGCCCAGGCGATGGCTCGGCTGCCCTGTTGCAGTGGGTGCCGAGGCAAATCCATGTAGTTGGATTTGTATCCCAAGCAGAGGGTGAACTGAGGGCCAGGGTCTCCCAAGGGGAACAGGGAATGAAACCATGGTGATATCCAGGCTTCCATCCGAGTTACAGCCTCAGGAGAGCTGGCTGGGAGCCTTAGCGAGCATGAGCTTCAAGGCTCGTGGTGCAAAACAGGGAGTTTCACCATTTTGTGGCAGCGTACAGCCTGCTGCTGGCTGCCACCCCAGCCAGCCCTGGCACCCCCTGCACCCGCACGTCGGCAGAGCCAAGCCTGTGTTGGAGGGAACAAGGAGGGAGAGACAGATGGTCCCTGGCAGGAAGAGATTAGCCCAGCTTTGGGTAATTTATGTCGTCCCTAAGGTGTTACTCTGCATCTCATATTCTCTTCTTCCATTTACTCTGCTCCTTTCCCTCCATTAGCTCCCTTGCACAAAGCCCTTCACATCCTCCTCGTGCCCTGGGAGGGAGGAAGGTGGGCATCTCTGTCCCATGCTCGCTATGGGCTCCACGCTACCTAGTTGCATCCCTGGACACCGAGCTGGTGCGGGAGAGCTTCATTCAGGAGGGAGCATCCCCTCCCGTGCCGCTCCCTGCCGCGCTGCTCTGCACGCACACCCACACGCGGGCAGCCGGCTTGGACATCCCAAAGGGTCAACCTGCTGGGGATGGAGCTGCAGGAACCAGGCTATGGGGAAGCTCAGGGATGTTCTTAAAACAGTAAGAGACAGAGAGAGACGAAGATCTGCTAGCAGCTCTAATATGAATCCAGCAGAGGAAATGAAGAGCTGAACCCCTCCCCCCCCCCCGAAACCCACAGAGCTGGGACTCACCACGGCCAGGGAGGGGGATCTGCCGTACCCCACAGCCAGCGCTGCCCTGCCGTGAGTGGATGGGAGGGCTGAAGAAGCCGTGTGCTCTCAGGAGGGTGTGCGATGCCCCAGCTACCCGCCTGTATGGCAGCACGGCAGCAGCAAGCCATGAATTTGGCCCATTTTAGCTCTCTCTGGGGTGTTTTTCTTGGTGCCACAAAACTATTTGACATGCAGGACGAGGTGCTTTGCTACCAGACACAAGTTCACCCCTACCCCTGCCAAACACAGCCCCCCCAGCCCCTCTCTCTGTCTCCCCCCAGGACATTTAGCTAACGCCAGCACGGAGCTGATGAAACTGGACCATGAAGAGGAGCCGCAGCTATCAGAGCCCTACCTCTCCAAGCAGAAGAAGCTCATGGTAAGCGGGTCAAAGCCACACACATCTCTTTGGTGGTGGGGGGACATGACCCACGGACCCTCCATGGGCACCCGGTGCCTTATGTCCCTGCACGGTTGCAAGGATGTGTGTCCATCCATCCATCCACCCTCCATCCTAACTAACTCCACTCTCCACCCAGGCCAAGATCCTGGAGCATGACAACGTGAACTACTTGAAGAAGATCCTTGGCGAACTGGGGATGGTGCTAGACCAGATCGAGGCCGAGCTGGAGAAGAGGAAACTGGAGTACCAAGGTAGGCGCTGGGCTGCATTTATGGAGTGTTTTTCCGCACGGGGCCGAGGTGCAACACCAGGAATGGCTGATGGCTTTGCACCTGATGAACGTCCCCCATGGGGCAACCACCAGTGGGGCCGGCGCTGCTGCTGGGTTCTCCTGTTTTTGGGTGCACCGATGCCATTGCAGCCGTGGTCTTACTAACCTCCAGCAAACCACCCCTGCTCCGGGGAGCCCCCGCACCCCTTGCCACAGGGGCAGCGGGACCCCTGTCCTCACAGCTGCTCTGTGGGAGCTCCAAAGTCATCACAGGGTGGTGGCAGATCCCCTCCAGCGAAGGGCCACCGGTGAGTGATGTCCTGGCTGATTCAGGAAGGAGCAGGCTGGCCCCAGGCTCTTGCACCATGAGGCGCGCAGACTGCCGAAAGTGCAGGGCTGGGGTCGTGTCCTGCAGCCAAGCCCCCCCGGCCATGGGGCTGTGGCACATCCCAGCGGAGTGCGGGCAGGGAAACCCAATGGGAATTTGAGGGGCCCTGGAGGGGTGGGAACCTTTACAGGACCTGCGTCAAACGCCAGCAGGTGGGAGAGAATGACACCAGCCATCCCCGACATGAAATACATGCTGCTGGGTGCCTGCCGAGAGCCACCCTGGTGCCGTGGCAGACAGGGATGCGTGGGCACAGCTGGGCATCACTTGTCCCGCTGTCACCCCAGGATGACACTGTCATCCTCTCGTCCCCGCTGCCAGCAGGGCTCGAAACCCCAGCCCTGGGAGGGCTGGCGGCTGCCAGTGCCACGGTGCCAGGTCCGGAGCAGAGCCCAGACGCAGTTAATCAGGGGACGGCCCTACAGCTGCCCCTGCCCTCCGGGCCGGCCTCGGCCACGGGGAGCCATGTGTCAGGCTCAGGGCTGCACCGAAAGGCCCTCGGAGGTGCCAAGGTCAGGCCCTGCAAGGCACCGGGTTGGAGATTTGCTGAGAGCCCTGATGCATTCACAGTGGCACCCTGCATTGCCCTAATTGCCTCCAATGAACACCCTCATTAACTGATCCAAAAGCTGAGATAGCTCAGCAGAATTCAGCCTAATGAGGTGCCCTCGGAGGACATCCCGGGTGCCTGGAGCAGAGGGGTGGCTGCTGCTGCCGCCGGCACGCAGGCGCTCCACTGCCTTTGGTCCTCGTGTGCTGCTCCTGCCCTCTGCTCTGGGCCCCCAAACTCCCCCCGCCATGCCCACGGCCAGGTCAGGATCTCAGCAGCGGGCACAAGCACCAGCCCTTTGGCAACTTCTCAGGAGCCGCAGTGCAGCAGCTCTCCTCCCACGCAGCCCCGGCTGCCGGCCCGACGTGCAGTGATGCGGGCAGGGCAGGCAGGAGGTGGGTGGGAGATGCTGCAGGAGCACAGGGTGACCCCCTGCCACAGGCATCCTGCTCGGCTGGGACAGGATGATCCGAGCCAGGGCCACTGCGGATGCAAAGGGGACGAGTTGTCCTTGCCCGTGCTTCTGCCCCAGGGCACCCCACAGTCGGGTCCAAACCTCAGCAGCGGGTGCAAGCCCAGAGCTGGGGGGGGGAGGGTAGGGCCAGATCACAGCTCTCTCCCGAAGTCGGCATCCCCACGTGTGCTTTCTTCTTCGCCCACAGCAGTGCCTGGGAGCAAGGCAGACACCTCAGCCCCGCTTCCCTTACCTCTGAGCTGGAGCATCCTCAGGGTCCCCACGGCACCCAGGAGGCTCCGGCTGCAGCATCCCCACAATTCATTAGTCATTGAAAACATTTATTGACTAATTAGGCACAGGCAATCTGTCCACTTGGGCTGAGCCTCTAGCAGGATTAGGCAGGCTGCTAAGAGGCTACAAATAAGGGCTGCTAATTACCAGTAATTCCCCTGGCCTGGCCCTGCAGGCAGCCCGGCAGCACCAGGGGTGCAATAAAGGTGCCGCTCCCTCCCTCCCAGATATAACAGCCACAGGACAGTGGAAGAGCCCCAAAATTAAGGATTTGGTGGAATGCTGGGGGCTAAGGCTGGATGGGGCCAGGTTTTGTGCCCCTTCTGCTGTTCTTCCTTACCTGCAGCTCCCTTCATCTGCCTTAGCTCCATCCCAGCCCTGCTCCTTAGCATTGAAAGGGCATCGGGGGGGTGTTTAACGCTGTCCTGGCCTGAGCCCGCTTCTTCCAGCCTAACAGCAGCTTGGTTTATTCCTGGACATCCCTCTGGTGAGGTTATTTCCAGGGTCACCCCTTATCAGGGGCTGTCAATGCTTTGGTGCCTCTCCTCATGCCCAGCATTCGCACCTGGCTCCACCTCCCCCAAAAACCTGGCGCTCAGCACAGATGTGCTACCAGTTTTGGTGTCCCAGAGCTGGGTCCCTGCTGCAGGAGAGGGGACAGAGGCAGGACCTCCCTGGGAGGGAGGTCTCTGCTCTCACAGGGAGAGCAGCCAGGCTCAGCCAGCAAATGTTTGTGATTCCTGAGGATTTCTTATATCCCTAAAATAGGACAAGTTAACATGACACTCCCGAAACAGCTCCCGGTACGGCCAAGGACAAATGCTGCGGCTCTCCCCGAGCACTAACATAGCAGAAGGGGTCACTGCACCGCATCTTCCTTCAAGGGGGGCCAAGGGCCCTTTTCCAGGGACCTCCTGGGTACGGGAGGATGCCATCTCCTGCTGCTCTTGACTTGGGAGAGAGGCAACAGAGCCACTTTGCAGACAGCGATTTGTATCTTCATGCGGGCTATAAATGATCATCTCGTATTCCCAGCTTTGGCCCCACATATCCTCCATCTCGTAGCCTGGCAGATGGGGTCTGAACTCTTGGGATATCGGAGAGCTGAGAAAAAACACCCCAGGTCTAATGCAAACGCTCCTGCCTTTGTGGATCTTTTGAGCAAGCCTTTACGTGCCCACCCAAAGGTTTCTTCTTACCCTACCTGCTCTGTCGCTTCTCTCTTCAGGGCAGAAGTGTGAACTTTGGCTCTGCGGATGCGTCTTTACTTTGGCCGATGTCTTGTTAGGAGCTACCCTGCACCGCCTCAAGTTTCTGGGACTCTCTAAGAAATACTGGGAAGATGGCAGCAGACCTAACCTACAGTCCTTCTTTGACAGGATACAAAAACGCTTCGCCTTCAGGAAAGTTTTGGGAGATATACATACCACGCTCCTCTCCGCAGTGGTACCCAATGCCTTCAGGCTGGTCAAGCGGAAACCTCCCTCCTTCTTCGGAGCCTCCTTCCTGATGGGATCTCTGGGGGGAATGGGATATTTTGCTTATTGGTACTTAAAGAAAAAATACATCTAGTGCTGGCTGCTTGGTGTTTAGTTTGGTGTCTCTGTGCTGTGTGAAATTATGATGAAGCCTCAGTAGCTGTAATGAAATTTGAAGCAAGGTAATGAATAATTATATTGTTTAATGTAACATTCCATAGTCTAGAAGTAGAAACGTATACTGCAAGGAAATAAGACAACAACAACAAAGCATCAACTTGTAAATGCCTTTTTTAGGTTTAAGTATTCAACTCCAGCAAGAGGCTCAGGGGTTCACGGGCTCAGCCGTGCCCACCGGGAAGCGCCGCCGCCTCCGGCACCGGCTGGCTCCAGTGGGAGAGACGGGAACCCCGGGAAGTTTCCCGATGCCCGCATTAACTAATGGGACTCGGATACTCGGTCCTGTACATTTGTGTTTCCAAATTGTTCACTGGCCACATTTCACACATGCGGGTAGTGGGGACTTTCTTCTTCTAGAAGGCGTTGCGTTGTCGTGCTCGGAGGCTTTCCTGGGAGCAGGGTGCAGTCGCTGGTCACAGTCAAGGTGGATTTGCGTTCTTCAAGTATCCATTTTTTAAATTATTTTCATTAAAAGGAATATTTTTTATTGAGCTGCTCTCAGAACGTATCCACTTTCTACGTCTGGTTTTGGTGGGCTCTTTTTTAAAGAATTTAATGTCTGTCTTTAACTGCCACACTTTTTTCCTGAGATAAATCATTTTGACCTTCCATCCTGAATTTTGGCACATGATGGAGATTATTGTTTTAAGCCTTTTGGCTCTGTCTCTTGAGTTTTCCTTCACGCGTTTGCAAAGCGTCTTTCACCGACTGAGCATATCTGGACTCTGAAAAAGTACGACCATTTTCAGAACTTTTCAGCACTTTCCTGAAGGCACTTTGGCTTTCTCTTCCATCGGGGGCTCTTTTCTGTCATTTCCTCGCTGTGTGTTTTCTTAGAGACACTTTGCACAGAATCACATTGATGACTTTCTTGTGCCTTTTGCATGTTGGAAAGAATAACAGGCCTCACTGCTACTCATGCTTTGAAAACTGCGATCCTCAATAAACCATATGGGAGGAGTAACGGCTTCACACTTCTAAATGTGTTCAACATCCTTCTAGTCTTATTTCAAAGCATGCCCATGTGCAGAGGGACGTGCAGGTGGTTTGTGCTTTTTCTCATGTACTGCACTGGTATAAAACTCGCGTGGAAACAATAGGTATTCCTCCTCCAAGGCACTCATTTCTGTAAACGCTCAGCCTGCTAGGACCTCCTCTGGCTGGTTTTCCAAGCGCTCCGGTGATCCCTAGCGAGTCATGCTGCATCTCTAGGCTCGGGAACGTATGCCAAGTGTGGCCGAAGCAATATGAATTGCATTTGCCTCCAACTCAAAAATTAGCTTTATGTATTTGAAAGCAGCAGGATTTCCCAGGAGCTTTGGTTCTTGATACAACCTGGCAGCCATGGAATTGTGAATATTTAGCAGGAATTACAAGGGATGAGCACATAGCTATCAGTGCAAAATGCACAAATTTATGCTCTGCTTGTCACAATTGTGTCTGACGTACCTCTGGAATACAATGACCTGTGTAGCTGCAAAGGTGCTGTGTTATCCGTGTTACCGCCAGTGATTAAGGCCACACTTAAAATTGGCGTGTGAGAACCCAAATCCACCACCTGCCCATGCAGACCAGGCAACTGCAGCTGAGGCTGCCGAGTGAAGCATTACCGACACACGTTCCCCCAAATACAGTTACGTATTTGCTTCATGGTATCAATGACTTTGGAAGAAATAGTTATTTTGGTTCTTTTTTAATAGGGAGACAAGAGGGTCCCCTGAGGTCATCCCGTTTGCTGAATCTGAACGGTGTAAGAACATACATGATGACCCATAGTTCATCCGGTCCATTAGCTGATACTAAACTCCCCAAAAGAATTTATAACGATACACCGACATGAAACCCTTACCGGGATTTCATCCTTTTACCTTTGTCCATTGTCCTGCACACACGTTCCCTGGTGATCTCCAAAGGCTGATTAAATGCACACGTCGGGTGTAGAAAGGAATATTAACGGGGGTACAAGGCCAGGAAATCCAGACAGAACGAGAGCAAATCCTCGCTCGGTTCCCAGGATTTCAGACCGAGAATGAGGCAGAAGGAAGCTGCTTAGCAAGACTGCTGCTGGTTACTTTGCTCCCTTTTTTTTTTTTTTTAAAAAAAACAAATAATGAATTTAAAATCATGGAGCAAATCAGAACTCTAAACACTGGAGAAAATAGGTGTTTGTTTTGTTTTGGAGTGCACTGTTATAATGCGACTATTATAAGGAAGCCAGACAGAGCCAGCAGCTGGAACAAGGCGCGGGTCAGTTCGGACCAACACGTGAGAGCTGTCAGTCGTGTCGCTTCGTGGGCTGCCGGGAGGCCCCAGATGCTGTAGTGATGAGTTTTGTACAGGTTCTCAGCTAGCACTATTCACTAGCAAGCCTTTGTTTTGAACGAAATTAAAAAAAAAAAGCAAAAATCAGTGAAGACAGTGCCACTCCCTGTCACTGAGCCTTGTTTCCCTGCCTGGTAATGAAAAAATACCAGGACTTTGGCTCCAGGGAAAAGCAATCTGCGAGAGCGATAAAAGAAAATTACTGTGACAGGCAGAGGCTGGATTGATGTTCAAGACCACGCTGAAACGAACCGGGAGATGAATGTCACCACCCTGATCAATCCAGATTAGCGAGTTACTATAAGCAGCCCTGTGGTGATTACAGGCTGTCATCATAAAAAGTTGCTTTCGCTCTAGCTGATCTGAGCCTAATCAGACTTTTTCTGCTCCAGTTCCATTTAAAAGAGGAGACCACCGCACTACACAGCCGTAAGCCGGGCACTGGCCCGATGTTCGCTGCCCAAGGCGCTTTCTGTACACAGAAATATGAAAATGATAGCAAAAAATCTGTTTTCTTACCCCAGGACTTTACACTTTGCTCTCAGAAAGGTGAGGGGTAACAGCAGCACCCAAGGGGTAAGGCTGGAAGGTGAGGCACCTCAGAGAGACTCTTTGGAGCAAATGCCTGCTCTGGGACACCTTGCAATTTGCTGCTGAGCAATTCTGTAGGAAACTGCTATCGCTGAAGCACTGGCTTGGCTGCACTAGACAACGGAGGGAATGGCTTGTGCTGTATCTTGCACCAAATACTTCTGTGTACCTGATCCGACCCCAGTTAGGGCCCTTCTTCGGCTTTACCCTGTATGTACTTACTTACCCAAGCAAATTTTCAGTCTTCAAAACCTCTGGGTTTTAGAGGGAAATGTGCTTTTAGGGACCTCAGGGCCTGTATCTGTGCTGAAATGCTGAACTTGTAATTATCAGAGGGGAGAAAATCAGGGGCTACTTGTCAAGTCCAAGCCCTTCTGAGCACCTCTGAGATGGAGCTTCATGACACGGAGCGAGCTGTGGGTACCCAGCACGCAAGGAGCGGTCACTCCCTCCTCCCTCCCAAGCCTCCTGTTTAATAGGCTCCCAATGGTCACATTTGTAGAACTACAGCTTCTCAAATCTTTTTACTCCTACGCGTTTTGCTCAAGAGACTCAATTATGAAAATTGAAAATGTACGTGTCAGTCTTGCAGCTAGCTGGCAGCCTTCTCCTCCATCCCTTGACAAGCAAAGAAGACCTCTCCACGCAGAACAAAGGATTTCAAAGCCAAGTTTGCCAGAGGGCAGGGAACACACCACAGAGCCTGTCTGTCACGGGTTGCCAAAGAAATTGAGATCAAGGGCTGCCAAAGAATACCTAGTGACCATCTCGTGGCCCTCTCAGAAATTAATTGCCGAGTCTTGCTCTGTTTCTGAATGAAAAACACATCTTTAGCACCCAACTGCAATGTCAGTATCCTGGCTAAGGAGGAAAGGGGGATGGTGCAAGAGCCGCTCCTTCAAGCGAGGGGAAACTTTCTTTCTGCTGTGAAAGTAAATGACGGACTTCCCCACCTGAGAACAGCAAACAGAAAACATTAAAGCTTGTAAAAATATTTAACATCAGGTTGCATTTGGTGACATTCACTGCCATCATCAAGATCAAAGCCAAGCACCCAGACTGGATCCACGATGACAGCAACTAAACCTCTCAGGTTCCCGAGAGATACATGGGATTAAAATAATATGGGATAATATGATAACAGTATTTTGAGATGGCCAGGGATAATACAAAATATGATAGTGTGGGATTAAAAACTAAATAACCAAGAAACGAGGAAACAATGTACAACCTAAGAGCTAACTACAGTAACTCCACACCTGCGGTTATCTGTGGCATAGCAGAGGATAAGAGGGTAATTTCACATCTCTTCACACCATCAGTAAAGCTCCTCTTACTACACGAGTCTGTAGAAAAGCTACTTTTGCCTTGGTAGGACAGAATAAAGTCCCCAGCCCACGTTCAGCAGGCAGCGCCCGGATGAAAGTTCAAACCCACAGGTATGAATGGGAATGAAAACATCTGCATAAGTATTTTGTGAACAGGAACAGATTTCATATCCCTAAAGGATTTCCTAGAGCACGGCCTCAGCGATAAATCAGAGAGGTTTCAGACCAAGCCGTTTCTAATACTGAATCTAAGGATTTAAGCAATAGCAAAACACTGGAACTTATATTCTCAGATAAAGCGCATTCACAAAAAACAAATTTCCTATTTTTTCCCCTCATGCTGATTTCCAAATGACACATTTACTATCACTGTCTTTTACTCTCCATTTTACATGCATTCCTCTGAAGGATTAAACAGAGAGAAAACAGTCTGCTTTAAATGCCTCACAGTGAAAGAAAGAATACCACATATGCCATAAATAATTTAGATGAACAATCGCTTTATTGGAACACAGCTGCCTATCGCTGCAGCGAAGGCAAGCAGAGGCTGCGGACTGCAGTGACCTGTGTGCCGCAGGCCAAGGCTCCACCTGCAGACGGCAGATGCCGTTGCCAAAGCAGATTATTTCTGTTTCCATGAGACTTCGATGCTGAAGAGCATCAATGAGCAAAGCGTCAACCTCCACCCACTCCTCGGGAGCTCACGCTGGTTTTGTCTTCCTTTTTTTGTCTTTCTCCTCAGCACAATGATCTGCTTCCAGCTCTTTTTTTCTTTACCCCTCCCTACCGTCCTACCCCTTTCCTCTCTCCAGGACTCCCCTGGATTTCACTCTCCTGCTGCAGACAGCCAGGGATACACGACCATTTTCAGAGACATTTCTGTTGTCAGGAGCCCACGGGTCTTGAAACTCTGCATCAGCGGACACAGCACCTCCCATGTCCACCGTCTGAGAAAGAACTGCTAAGAAATGAAGGAGATAAGAGCTTTTTAGCAAGACTGTAACAGCACAGACAATGACAACTTAGGAAGCCTTTCTTTAAAAATAACACTGTCCAACCCCCTACTTTCATCGTCTCCTGTCTCAGCCCTTTCCTACCAGCACCTCATCTCTCCCGCGACCTAAATCCCTTTTAGCTCCAGAAGAGTTATCCAAATAAAGCTACTTTGCAATCAGAACAGCGTGTAACCAGGTTTGAGGGTGCTTTATAATGCTGCAGGCACTTCTTGACGTAGAACTAAGTATTCTGCATAGTTAAGTGCTGTTTTGCACATGCTCTTTACATCACAAGGTCATGTCACTCCGCTGCGAGCCTCTTGGAACACTCTTCTATTTTTGCTTACTAAAAGCAATTTCTTTCCATTCCATGCCTTCGAAGCCAACCACTATGGAACAGCAATAGGGAGGATTCTTGGCCACAAGCAAAAAAAAAAAAAAAACGCAAAATGAAACAAAACCCAAACAAACCAACAAAATCCCCAGAAAACAAAATAAAACAAGAAACACCCTGGCATAATTTTTTCTCTTAACTTCCAAATCAGGACAATCAACCCGGGGGAAAAAAAAAATCTCAGAAAAAAAAAATCTCAGAAAACCTCAAACTTCTATAGCTCTTATTCTAAACCCCAAACCAGTCAGGTCAGGCTATGGCAAAGCTGGAGCAAGAGTGCACAGTGCTGGGAAGAGCTGTGGTCTAGAATGACACTCTATCAAGCACATATTAAATCCGTGCTCGCTTCCATCATCTGCAAAACACAGAGGGCAGACCCCGAGTGCCATTCCGAATCAGCACAATCCTGCTGGGTTTGGGTGCGACAATCCACACATTTGGATACAAGGCTAACAGGCTTCGAGGGCTTAGTGGGCTTAGTATCATCTTTATTTTCAATTAATTTTGCACGGCTTTTTCCATCACAGTCAACTATTTTGAGCCACAACCTTTTTAGCTGAATTTTCTCCAGCCCTGAGCCATGACGTTAAGCCTGTCACCGATGCAGTCACACCACGTGTAACCTCTCGGCACTGCTCTTTTCCCCAGTCCCCACAAGACAGGGAAGGCTCCGCAGCACAGAGGCAGCACAGGATTCAGGGAAGAGATTCCAGAAGAGAGCCGACACGTACTTTGAGGAGATGCCCATTTATTGCTCCGACATCAACAACGCTTCCCACATATTAAATGCATTAAATTGCATGACCGAGGGAATACATGACCTAAAACTGCAAAATTAACCCAGACTGGACATGGAGAAAGGCTTCAGAGGTGTGAGACAAAAAAAAAAAAAAAAAAAAATCATCATTTGTACTTCCCTTTGTTCCATGCTTTCCTTTCTTCAGCCTTACTCCACTAGAGATACACAGTACAACTGCAGATCTCCTACCTTGGATACATTGTCAGGAAAAGCACGATTGAGAAAGGGCGTCTTTCTGAGTACTTCTTTCCCTTGATACTCAACTCTCCTGAAAGGCTGGTAAAGCTCTTCACCTACTGCTTATTTTCTGTGCCATGCTATAGCTCCAAAGCTTTACGGAGAAGTTACTCAGCTTGTTACAAGGCACGTGGCATTGCCTGTGTTTTGTGCTGGACAGAGGGTAGTTTAAAAATAAATAATCTTTCAGACTAAGTATCGCTACATAATTGCCTGAAATTTCAGGGACTGCACTCAATCCTGATAGTCGTTTCCATTTCTGCTTTCCCAACTTGTAACCTCTACGTTCCCATTGTGTACTTTGTTTAAGCGCTGAAGTACCCTTCCCACATTCAAATGAATTAACAATTTCCTACTGAACACCTGGGTGAAACTACTCCTTACAGAAACGCAGTGCGTGCTCCCCAAGAAAAGGACAAAGCTAACTCTACCGATGCACCAAGGGGCACTGTCACGGTACCTTCTCTTTCCTTCCGTGAGTTCAAGCACATCAGGCGTAGTCCTGCTTCAATAAATTAAGCATGTGCTTTTTTCCAGGTGAACACCATTACAGTGACAGACCAACTCCTTTTAACAACAGTTAATTATAAGTTCAGAGTCACAACAGCCTTTGTTGCTAGTATTAATTACTTTCATCTTAAGCTTTGGCAAAATACTTAAAAGAGGGGAAGACAAAACAGAGAGCGAGCATGCATCTAGCAGAGGTAAAGAGCATTTATTACTAATCTGCGCTCCAGGAAGCGAGATGAAGCTATGAAAAGAAATAATCCCAGGAAACAGGTTTCTGAGCAAACAGAGATAAACACAGGCTGATCAAAGGCAAAGAGCTGGAAAAGGTCAATCGCAGAGAAGCTGCAGGGATCTACTTTAAGCTACAGTGAAAAAAACAGGTATTATTTCACTAAGAAAAGTGACCAGAGACTTGTGTTCACAACTAAAGCTCGATTTTCCAAAACATTTAATGTATCACAGCAGCCCCTACAGTTTTTCCCATTAAAACACACCATAGGGCATGACTGGGTGTTTCTCGCTTTGTCACGGATTGCCATGCATCGAAACAGAAAACAGGATTCTTTTTTGCAGCCGCTCCATGACCCAAGTTTCAGTACACACAAATAAACTGGGAAACCAAGAATACCATTTCGCACCAGTGAAGCGGTTTGCTTTGAACAAAGACTTTGAGGAAGAACCAAACCCCGGGTTCAGATAACTTTAAAAGTCTGAACCGTTCAGATGGCTCTTACGAAAGATCTAAACTTTCCTGTTTGCCTGATCTTGCCTCCAGTGACGCAAACATTTGAAAGAGTCCCAGGTAAGTGAAGAGTGAGATGAACCCTAATCCAGTTAATCTTCTCGCTGTGCTGCAGCTGAGACTCCCTTCCTTGCCGGCCCCAGCAGAGGAAAACGTTTAAGGCACCAAGACCAAGAACCACCTCAGCCAGGCCAAATGCTGCTCCTGTGAAAGTACTGCCATACAGAGCCCACAAAATAGGCTAGACAAACACAGGCAATGAAAAATCAGCAAACACGTTGAAATAAGTAACACGCTAGTGAGATGGCGGAGACAAAAATTCCCTAGATAATTCTACAGACACAGAAAGACAGCTCTGCAGGAACAAGAGGAGTACTTTAATGCAGAAAAGCAGGGAGAGAAAAAAAAAAGGAAGAAGACCAAGTGTTTCTTGTGATTACAGTTGCTGTCTTTTGGAATTCACTACAAAATATGAAAATTTATCTTTAAAATGTTACACTTTCTTAAAAAACTTGAAACAAATTAATAACACCTGTTGACAGCTGATTTGTGCTTTTGGCAGAGGACATCAAATCCAGCTACTCACAGCACCGTGCCTCTTTGGCTGCAAATCTGTCGTAGAGAGGCTGCATTTTTATTTTAATGATAAAAGTGTATTTGGGAGAGGGAAGGAAGTCAGAGAACGGTGATGGCAAATATGTGAAGAGAAAATTTGCAACCTTTAGTTTCCAGTTAAGGTGCGAGGAAGCAAAGACTTACTCCGAAAGAGTCACAAAGAGCAAAGAAAAGGTCTGGAGCGCAAGGGAACCTTCTAGGCCAACAGCTGGCACGTGGCCTCCGGGTATTGAGAAAGACACGTACGCCAAGATTTCCAGACTCGTAAGCAGCGTTACAGCCCGCAGGAATTCTCCCATGCATTTCCATGGATTAGCCTTTCACTTTGCTACAGTAAGCAACTGTCCACGCCTACAAAATCAACTGCCTGGTGTAACAGGCACACGTTAGGAACCTTGCTTTTGTCAGGCATGGCTTTTTTTTGTTTTGTTTCTTTTTATACCCTGTACTTTTGAGAACCTGTGCTATATCAACCCACTCCAATACTGCAGAATTATCAAAGTCAGTTTGATCATGCATCTCAGTCGTCACAAACATACCGGGAGGCTGGATCATTCAGGGAAGCGAAGAGCAGCAGCAGTATCTTTACAGACATGAGAAACAGACTCTCAGAGACACAAACACTGATGAAGTTTAAGTGTTTTTCTTTCATTGTTTAAATAAAAGTTTTGAGAATAATCATATCCCACATTATTTCCATAATAAAAAGTTTATATGACACTGGTTAGAAGTGGACAGAAATATCCATATAGTGATTGCACAAAACATTTGTGAAACTGAACATAATTTCAGCAAGTCAGTTGGTTTAAATAAATAGCATTTCCTGTTCCAAGGCTTTGTATATATAGCAAAGTTACATAAAGATAACCTAAAATAGAAACTTAGATATAATGAAATTAATCAGAAAACCTTCCGGGTATATAATCCTTTTTCATGGTGAAAGCGGCTTGCGGTCTAGCTTAAACCCTGTTGGGAGCAGGCTTACGTTACATCAAAAGAATGTCTGCAAATGAATTTGCATTGTTTAAACAAATTTAGTTAAACCCAATAAGAGTTAATCAGTGCAAATTTTCCAGAGAGTCACCTTAAAAGGCAATTTAATGCAAAAACAAAAGGAAGAGCCTGACAGAAGACACATAACCTCCTGAAACAGCTTCTTTCTGAGAGGGGATTTGTACTTTCTAAGGACGCACAACTGCTCCCACTTGCCACGGAACTTAGTGGAAATTCAGATGCATTCAGCTCTCCTCAGAGGCAGACCGTAAGTGTGGAATTAACACTGCTGTATTTATTGCAAATGCTACCGCTCTCTTGCTGGAAGAGAGCTGTTGAGATGGCAAAAAGAAATGTGCCAAGATCAGACTACGGTGCATCATACCCTATATTCAGCAAAATAAATCACCTTGGAGTCAAACGCTACAGGCAGACGAAGTCCGCTCTCAGATTAGCAGACACTATCTACAGCCTCGCCCACAGACCTTTCCGACGTCATCAAAAAGGTGATGATGATCACCTTTTGATCATCACTACAACTGTCAAACAAATTCCGTGCAATTGCATCATGAATAAGCCTTTATGAAACAATAAAAAGCTTTTCAAGATAAAAACCATGCTAAATGTCTGATTGATATTATGATTAAACCCATCCCACCTCATACCTATTCATCATATAATAGTAGTGTTTTATTCAGTAGTGGGTTTCCAGCCACATCAAAAGTGGCCACAGCTTTATGTGCAATCAAAATTAAGTAGCTTATTGATATTGCCGGAGAAGCAAGAATAAATATTGCTTCAAGCACACTGCTTTGCAGCTCTTAGGATAAACAATGTGTTTCATTCATTACCAAGCAGAGTATTCGGGAAATAGCAGGTTAAGCTAACTTGTTCCTAACACCAGAATTTCATTGTTCTTCTAGAAGAAACATACCACGAAGTAGTCATTGTTGCAAAGTGTGCAACTCGTAAGATTTAAAAAAAATTAAAACCCCAATTCACATATTAGACTTTTTAGCAAAATTGGAAGGAGTGTCTCTTTTTCTGTCAAGAATAAAATGACAAAATAATACTACAGATACTTCACCTAAGGAGAAAGTTAAGGCTTGTTTTTCAAGAGTTTCCTTTTCAAAGCCAGGCATGAATTTAAAGTCACAGTCTGCTTAAGACATCACATCTCAGATTTACTCTCTTTGTTGCAGAAGGTGCAGACAGCACCTTTGTGGTGCATTTGTGGCAAGTTAGTGTATTTAACACTTGATAACATGAGATGTTCTAGTTTCACAACAGAGCTATGCACTGCTTTAACGAGTATTAATATTTTTGCAACACTTAGCAGCACTGCCGTTATTAGAGCTTTCCCGTAAGGCAATACAAATAGGAGCATTAAAAAAAAAGAAGTATGATGTTTGGATCATCCACGGTATTTTGACATAAATAAATCAAAAAGAAAGAGGGAGAATTAATTTGAGATCAGTCAAGCTCTTAAAGAGCAAAGGCCTTTGTCAGCCTTGGATCTGCTCCTCCACTTATTAGTAAAAGAAACAGATCCAACTTCCGATTTCTTTGCTGAGAATGCCAGTCAGCAGCTCCTAAACAAGAGCAGACCTCTTCCAATACCAATTTTTTTTTCTCCCAAGGAAGAAGCTCATTACCACCTGCCAGCCCTCGGCCAGTACAGATTTGGTTTCCTCCAGCCCATCACCTTGCTCCTTACAGTGGAAATACAGTAACCATTCCTACATTCAACTACTCCAGTACTGAAAGCAAAATCCAAAAATTTTAAAACTTATTTTATCTGCTGTAACTGTATTTCTTTGCACTCAAAGGTATATTTGGAAGAGGTAGTCCAGGAGAAAAGGGTTTCAAGTACCAAAATCTGTATGTTCCGTACCAAGCTGACAGACCTATCAGCACACCGAGAAGCTTTTGACTGAAGTTATGGAAATACACGGCAGTACAGAGAAACATGAACACCCAGATCATGGTGAGAAAACACAAGGAAACAAACAGGCCGTTGATCACAACGTGCAGCTTAGAGTTCTGGTCTATGGACAAGCCTTCCAGCACAGCCACTTCCTCCACAATCATCAGAGCACAGTATGAGAGCAGAAAACAGTGCCCTGAGATATCAAAACTATTCCAGATCCCGTTGTCCTGGTGGCACTCCTGCTTGGTGGCATACAGCCGGTGAGGCTCGCTGAGTTTACCCGAAGTAGAGCACATGCCGGTGAGATTCTCGATATACACGAAGAGTCCGGTGCAGACATACCAGACGGCAGTGCCCACGAGCAGTGCACTGAGACGCTGCAGCACCATCAAAATGCTCTTCGTGGGACCATAGAGGAACTTGCTCTCGGCAAACTGGTAGGTGGTGACCGCGATGAAGGGCAGCAGAAGCCAGAATGTCCATGCCCAAGCCACCTTCACAAAATATCTGCCAGAGAAAAGCCAAAAGAGAAACATGTATGTGTGAAACTTCACAGGAGCTGGGGTAAGTGGTGGTGCTTGAAGAAGTAGGTTTTCAAGGTCAGTGTTCAGAACCATCTAAATTAGACACCTGTGCCCTCCCCTCAAAGTAAAGCAAAGCTAAAATCTTAACCCTCTCCCCACTATTTCTCTCAGGCCCAACACCTGACTACTTCCTCAACCAGGTACTTCAACTGTCTCCCAGGCAGCGTTCCCTTGGACCTAGAGCCCTCGTTCAGACTTGCACCAGACTTGCAGTTCAGTTTTGCAATCGCTTTTTACCCTACAAACCCGCTCAACTCTGCCCTACTCAAAATGCAGCTGCAAAGAACGTATTTTTAGCTTGCCACCCCGACCACAGTAACCCTTTCTCTGACTCTCTTCCTCCATCTCAATTATCTTTGCTCTCAAAGCCCTTCACAACCTCAACCTCTTAATACTGAATCAGACAGCCAGAAGGGCTGACTCTTTTCCCTAATCAGCCCATGAAGCTTTTCCTCCATCATCACCTTATAAAATAAATGACGAAGCACATCATGTTTGTTCCTTTGCTGTCCCTCCAGTTGATGAGAGCTTTCCTTTGGCATACGCAAAGCCATCCATCTCTAAATTCACACTCTGCCTTGAAAATTTTTGCTGTGATGCCTATAAAAATCTTGAAAACCAGCTGACGATGTGCCGATATCCTGTTTAGCAGGAGACAGTATTGCATAACTAGTCCTCTTTTCAAATCTTAAAAAGGAGCACGTGCAAGTGAATTTACTAACGAGCTAAGGAGACCATAGCCTACGATCTTCTTTTCCCTATTAGCACCTTCCAATGCAGCTTGCGTCCTATCAGCTGGTGGGAGAGGGGAACCGCGCAGCCCCCTCGCTACCCACATCCTTGTCTGAAGACCAGAGACAGCAGAATCCCGGTCTGTGGCTGAGCTATAGCTAGACACACAGAGTCATCATTTAATCATCACCTCAGCACTGAAGACAAAAAACAAGTAGGACTAGAGTTCTGTGTCTTTGTTAAGAACCTCTCAAAAACTGCCAGGGCCTTGCCCAGGATTTTGAGGAATATCTCCTTTACTCTTAGTTTTACAGTAGAAGTGGCATCTGTGTGGCAACTACAGCTGCTACCATGGAACAGTAATTGAAAATAAAATCTTCATTTTATTGAGACAGTTAAAAGCAAAAAAGGCTGCTAACGTAATTGCTACCAGCAAACCAGCAGGCGTGTAATTTGTGGGGAAAAAAAATTGCTTCAGGAACTGTCAGTACAGACAACCCTCCTCTATTTAAAAAGGGTGAATTGAACCGTAAGACGTTTTTACCGTAAGATTGATTTCACTAAGTGTTCCTGCCAATCCTTTTTTTCAATCACACTAAAAGCAGCTCCTCTCCCACACGTCACCAAACGACAAATTTGAATCAATAAAGTACAAAATTCCCCAAGTCACAGGTGAAACCAGCAATTTCACTTTTACTCTCTGATCCGTAGCAGGTAAAGCACACGTGCACTGGCCCAGCTCATCGCCTTCCTCGTGCCCTTCAAAACGTTCAAACGCAGTTTTAAAGAGTGACTAAGCCAGTGAAATCATTGCCTAAGTACTAGAAAAGGACGGCAGTAACTCTGCTTTTACAAAAGACGGTAAAAGGCTTATTTTCTTCAGCTTGCTTTTAGATCAGTTCAGCGACTATCAGCTTACTCAAATGCGAGGAATTATCCGGGAGCTAAAGAAGGACAAAGCATTCCTTCTTTTCGTCTCCCAGTGAAAACCGAGCAAGAAGCTCCAGCTGTTCTGACATCTGGGGTCCTGTAGACTACAGCAGCCGCCGAGACCGGGAAATCTGGCAGAAACCACCGTGCCGCCCCCCCGCAGCCTGCGCAGCCCCCCCCGCAGCGCAGCCCCCCCCGCGCAGCGCAGCCCCCCCCGCAGCCCCCCCCGCGCAGCGCAGCCCCCCCCGCAGCGCAGCCCCCCCCGCGCAGCGCAGCCCCCCCCGCAGCCCGCGCAGCCCCCCCCGCAGCCCGCGCAGCCCCCCCCCCCCCGCAGCGCAGCCCGACTGCTCGCCAGCAGCGGCTCACGAACCCGCGGTCCCTCCCGCACCCCCCTGGCGCTGGGACCGGCCCGGGTCACACCGACCTACCGCAAAGCCACCCGCAGCCGAGCTCCGGTGCCTGCCCAGGGCCTGCCCGCCCCACCCGACCCCTCAGGCCCCGCAGCCGCAGCAGGCGGGCGCCCCCAGCCCCTCATTCTCGCCCCCCGCGCTGCCACAGCAAAGGCCTCCCCGGCCCCCGGAGGCCGCTCGGGGCGGCCCCCTCCGCCCCAGGAGAGGACGCGGGGCCGCAGCAGCGCGGCGCAGCCCCCGCCCGCTCCCGCGAAGACCGGGCGGCCCCCCCGGCCCTACGGGACCCCCGCCCGCCCCGCAGGGCCCGCCTTCCCTCTAGCGCTCCGCTCCCTCCCCGCCGGCCCCCCCGGCTCTCCTCACACGTTGAGCGGGTTACGCTTGTTCCGCATGGGCGTCTCGGGCACCAGGTCGCCGTCCTTGAGAGCGGACCCGAGGAGGACGATGGCGAGCAGCAGCCAGGGCAGCCGGCGGCGGACCTGCCCGGCGGCCAGCCCGGCCCGCAGCCCGCGGCCGCACCGCTCCAGCCGCTCCATGGCGATGGCGCCGCCGCCGCCACCGCCCCACCCGCTCGGCCGCCGTACCGCGTCGCGCGCGCCGGGCGCCGGCCCCTCCCTCCGCCGCACCGCTCGGGCGCCCCCTCGCGGCGCCCGCCAGGCTGGGACGCGGGAACGGCGGCGGCGGCGGCGGCGGCGGCGGCGGGGCGGGGGGGGGGGAAGCCGTGCGCATGCGTACCGCCGCGCGGCCGCGGCGGGCGGGAGGGCGCCCCCTGCAGGGCCCTGCCCAGGCCCGCTGCGGGCGCTGCTCCGTCACGGTATGGGATCCATACGGCAGCCGCGCGCCCCGCGCCGGCCAAGCCCTCGCTGCGTGCCTGTGCCGGAGGGACGGAACGCGCGCTCAGAACCGGCAGTTTCCCACTCTCACCTGTCAAATAATAACAGAGATTACGTTTCGCATCCGTCACCGGGGGGGCGGGTTGCTTCCAGGCCAGGGCACCAGAAGAGGTACCGCCAGGGGCCCAGGGGCCCCCATGGCAGCTATACCGCGGAATGGCGGAATCATTCGGGTTGGAAAAGACCTTTAAGACCATGGAGTCCAACCGTTAACCCAGCGCTGCCGAGTCCACCGCTAGACCAGGTCCCTGAGCGCCACGTCTACACGTCTTTTACACACCCCCAGGGACGGTGACCCAGCCGCTTCCCCGGGCAGCCTCTTCCAGTGCGTGACAACCCTTTCGGTGAAGAAACTTTTCCTAATTCTCAATCTAAACCTCCCCTGGCGCAACTCCAGGCCGTTTCCTCTCGTCTTATAAATGAGCATCCACTGCTTCCACAGTAAGGTGCCGGCTCCTCTGAAAGGGAGTGTCTCACCGCAATATTCAAGAGAAAATTTGAGAATTTCCTCACTCGGTAGAATTTTTTTACTTTTTTCCTGGGGCTTAAGAGAGAGGGAGAAAGAATTTCTGGGGCTCTTAAGGCTCCCGCGGCTTTTCACTGTCCATGTTTATAGCTGAAAGGGGTCCAAGCACTGGCCGTCGCTGCGGTATTTGAGACCTATTTCATCTACTGAACTGCTGCCGCTGTCGGTTCTACTTAGTCTGTAAAACATAAAAAAAAGCATCAGCAAGCAGAGAAACGGCTAAAGGAACAAAGAGCCTTTATTCATCCCAATGGCCTCAGTACTAAAAATGTGAGGGGGGGGGGGGAAAGCAGACCCTCTCTGAGACAGGGTGGGAAAGTACTTCTTGCCAGAGCACGTTTCAAAGCCGGTTTGCAGTCATCGTCAGCAAATCTATGACAACATCTGGGCTGAAAGAGCAGAAGGACACATCAAAGCAGCCCCAGTAGATACGGAGCGTTTCAGCTAAGGAGGTTATCCAGGGTAAATGGCATTTGGCAATTTCTTAGACGTTGTTTTTAATAAGACTGCCACGGCCACGTCTAGCACTTCCAGCCACAGCACTGTACCCCTGAATTAGGACAGACAGACAGCTGCGTTCACTCAAACGAGCGAGGACAAGAGGGGCTGGGAGCAAGTTTTACAGAGTCCGGCATTGTCTGCCTAAATCCCCCCTCTGCCTTTGAGAAACCTCGCCTCCTTTGCTTCCCAGGTTTGGGTCTCTGATCTCCAGACTGTTTGCAGTGCCTGCGAGCTGGAGGTGGCGAGCTGCTCGGCTGGTTGCTAATGAAGCATGCTGTGGTGTCTACCACACGGCAGGAGGATTTCATAAGCTTGGCACCTGTTCCAGATGAATGGAGTTGATGGCATGGGCTGGAAATGTGTCTATCTTCAGCCCAGCTTGAAATGTCTGAGGATTATCTCTGTAAATCGCGGATTCTTGCAAGTGCAGTGAGCAAAGCTCGACTGGGTCCAGGTGTCCTGCAGATTTAGAGTAAACCTCTACTTTTGGGCCATGTATTTGCTGCCATGTGCACCAGCCAAGGCCAATAGTCCTTCTGAGGAGCCGATCGCCGTTCCTCTGTAAAGAATCAGAGAAGCAGAATTTAAGTCTTTTAAAACTGCAGAAAAAGCTTTTATTCATAAACAGGGAATAAGGTTTGTTCTAGGGGGACTGCAGGAGGTTCCCAAAGAGCTCTCACAGACACGTGGTCAAGCTGCGACAAGTATAAACCGTACTAAACTGAATTAAGTTGTCAGGTATAGCAGATGTGGCTGTCCTTCCCTTTCTTTGTATCTTTTTCCTTAACCTCACCAAATCACTGCCTGATTCAAGCTGAAATCTTCCAGACTATTTACTATTTGATTAAAAAAATTGTTTGTTTGCTTGGTTGTTTTCTTCTGGTTTAATTTGAACCAAGGCCCCCAACAAATCATTTCACCTTCACTGAGAAATGACATTTTGCCTCTAAAGTACGCAGGGATAGATTCATTAGGGGCTGTAGAACCACTTTCAGAACTGAAGAATGGTTGGTAAGCCTTGTCCCTGCACACCCAGCTTCCCGGAGCTTAGGGCGCTTATTTGGACAGGCGGTGTGGAGATCCCAGCCACCTGAGCAGAGATTTGAAGTAAGATCCAACACGTCTGGGAAGAGCATCCTTACTCCTGAGCTGCAGCAGCTTTGGGGGAAATCTTTCCCCGTCATAGAGTTCATGTTGTATCAGGTATTTCACTATTCATTGGAGCAAGAGCAATGACACTCTGAGTTGTTAAATATTTTAAATAATTAAGCTGCTTAGAAAATTAATTTGTCTCATTTTGGTGATTCTGTTAGTCATCTGTTAATCACTTTGATCGCGAAGAAGTCTGGCTTGCTGATGTGACACTATGGTATGGATACCTTCTGCGGAACTGAGGATCCTCATCTGGAAACAGAGTCACCCCAGTCTCAGTATACAGTCAGTGGAAAGACAACCTTAGCAACCCTTGCCAGGAGCCTAGGGCAACTCTACACCTAATTTGGGTGCTTAAAATTAGCTGTGGAGCAATTCAGACCTTCTTGCAAGACAGTGGCATTTTGCTCAGGCTCATGGTGCTGCGCTGTGATCTGCTGCCACTTCGATGCTGAGAAAACGATGTTCTATCCGAATATGCTGTAGCAGTGTCACAGCCTCACGCGTAAGTGTCATGAGACCCCTATGCACAAGTTCTTCCTGCTAAACGTGCTCAGAAACATTGCCTGTTAGAAGAAGGCGAGATCGTTACTGAAAAGTTGATTGTGCCTTAAAGCCATTTGCAGAATGAGTTACTGGAGTTTAATTCTTCAGCCCTTTGGTAAAGCCCTTCAGCCGCTGTGTGTCCCCAGCGAGGGAGCCTCCCGACACTGAAGAGTAAACTGGCAAAGGTTTGGAGGTTTGCTATGGAGCAGGACCAAGAAGTCTGAACTGAATTCTCAGCTCGAACAGTCAAACTGAGTCTCCTGACTGTGCTAAATAGGAATCTTTCTTTTTCGGTGAGATTTCTGGGTCCACTGCTCTCTGTTGCAACCAAGGAAGGATGCCTGGAGGAGAAGGAGAGAAAAGCTACCCAAATTTTTTTTACAAAACACAAGCAGCGGTTCTTTTCTGACCCGAGTTTGGGCTAAGGTGGGTTCTCACAGGCCAATCGACACCGCAGGGAGGTGTGCTCCAGGGGCACCAGGAGGAGACACGGGCAGCGGGTGCCCGTCCGAGCACGCTGCCCAGCGGGACCGGCAGAGCCACCACCCTGTGGCCCCGCACTCGGTGGGGCCAAGTTACTCCGCCACTAATGGCCATTCAGACCTGGGAGACCTCCCTTCTTCCCAGCTTGTCCTCCTGCCTCACAGCGATTCCCACACCCCGCTGGCATCTGCTTACCCATCATTGCCTGCCTGGGGGGTCCTCGCCAGCCCCCCAGCCCTTCCCTTTGGAAGCCAGGTGATCGCGGCGGCCGTGCCGCTCATTCTTACCGAGCCTCCCCTGCTCTCTGTGTTCCTTGGTGAGCGCTGCTCACATCTCCATGATTGATTGTGTTTGAGTTCGATCGTGGAGCGTCCTGGGATGTTTGCATGAGAGGTGCTACATAAGCATAATTTGTGCTGTATTTTCTTTGCCTAATAGGAGTTTAAGCTTGAAGTTTAAGATAGTTTTGGCCCTTTGCTGAGACACTGTCCACCAACTTTAGTGCTCTGCAGCCTTCTCTATTCGCTGTCAGCTTAACAAAAAACAAACAAACAACAAAAAAAGATTGTGCTTTGTTCCCTTGTGTTGGTGATGCCTTTGAAACGCAGCCTGGAGCAGAGGCGTAGCAGCCTTCCCCTCACACTGGCCTAGATCTTTGCTGCCCAGCTCTGATGAGGAGGGATGCTCTTCCTACGAGCCCGGGTCTCGCTGTCGGTCCGGGCAGAACCAAGTTTGAGTCTCACTCCTGTGAGCGGACGCTGTGTTATTTACAGCAGAGGTGATGAGTCGAGAGACAGAAGGGAGAAGATGGTAACTCACCACCTGTGTGGCTGCCCAAACAAACGGGAAAGGTCTTTCCCAGCCCTGAAACCTCAAGATTTTGGAAAAAAGGTGTTGAAATTAACCCCAGGGAATACGTACAGACTGAACCATTGCTGGACCCAGCATGAAAACCTCTGCGGGTCACACATTTCCCCTCCAACTCTCCTTAAATGAATAGGAAGGGTATGATCTGAGCTGCAGGGAATTTTCAGCATATTTGGTGGTTCTATCTAAAGATCAAAATATTTTGGGATACAGGGCAAAGCATAATAAAGAACCAATTCAGTTTTCAGCAGTGCAAGCTTTATTAATGCTACAAATTAATACCTACTGCTACAAAATATTTACATTTCTTGTTCTGCACAGCCAGCTTCCAGCAGAGCAGACTAATGACAGGTTTTAATTTACAGGAGAGAATGGTCTTGTGATGAGCATGGACTCCGAGGAGCTGGGTTTAATTTGTGGCTCTGACAAACTCCCTCTCCAGCCACAGGCGAGTCCCTTAACCTCTGTATCCCCGTACCCTGAGTGGGATACGGGAGAGGTTCTGTTCTCCTCCTTCCTAAATTTCTTTCAGAGATAATTGTGAGGTTGCAGAGCGATACGATAATGATCTGAAGAGCTTAAAAATAACCAGAGTTCAAAGATGTAAAATAGTTACTCTTCCTACAACACAAGTTAAACAGCCCATTAGCAGATGAAGCGGGGATGAGATTACACATGAAAAAAATATATAATTCATGTGATTCAGTGTATATGCGCTTGGGCATGAAATGGTCTTAATTAGTCATGTTTATCTATAATTACCTGACTTCCTCCAGCAGCTGTGGTGGCCGCATGGGCAGCTCCTTGCTGAAATATGCCCCTTTTTTTGCACAGCATATAATGCACGCCTTCTGTGTTTGCCAAAGAAAATCCTCTCCCCCCAACACCTGCGCCTTTGAATTAGTTTGATTCTCGCTGTGTTGTCTTTTGGGGGTAGCTGCTGGGTAGGTTTCTTCCCTGCAGGCTGAGTGGGCAGTGCTCTCCGAGCAGCACGGTCACTGGGAAGTAACTCCTGCCCAGTCCGATTAACCTTTCTGTTCGCCATGTGCTAAAAGTGTTATTTGTTGTTTCCATTTATTCCCTTTCTATAATGATTATCAATCACAGAGTAAACATCATGCAAAACTCACGACAACGATTTCCATGAAACCTTTTGCTGGGTGGCCCTTGAGCCGCTGTACAAATATATAGCATTTTTTAAAAGGAAGAAACTACTGTTTATTGGAACTGATCAAATATGGGAAGGAAATGGTCTCTATTTATTCATTCAAATTCAGAAATATGAACTTTTCAAACTTTACTGGTGCATTTTTAGGTCGTATGTTTGCAGGAAAGAATCAGAGTCATAGGTGTAAAATTTGGAAGTGACTTTGTGTTGATTAGCTGCGGGGACCACAGTTAATAGTTTGGGTTTCTTGACTGGATAGCTGGTACAACCAGCCACCTAACATGAGTTGTAGCTATTTCAGTCAAATACATAATTACAAATATTGAATGTAAAACTAAAAAATATACATACATAATATTTAATCTGTGCTTTACTGGCTTGGCTAATTACATAAGTGTTGTCTGGAAATGTGATCTGAATTTGCCCTGACCATAATCACTATTGAAATGCTCTGTAGATGTAAAATAATAGTTACAAAAGGTGTTCAAAGTCTATGCTGAGTAGCCAGTGCGCTCGAGATTGTCGTAGTCTTAATTTGGATGCTTAAATTAATGATTTTTTTTTTTTGCAAATGGTTTGTTCAGTTTTTTTACCTCTGTATTTGCTGTGTTCAGTGAGCTGAATGCCTCCTGCTTGCCTCATCGTGTTCTTTCACTGCAGGGCTACCCCACATCTCAGCCTTCCTCAGAAGAAGCAAGGTTGCCCAAGGCCACGGAGTTTATCAGTGTGGTCATCAACCACAGGTGGCATCTGAAAGACAAGATGGGCAGAAAGACTGCGAGGTGAGGGGACGTGTCAGCATGACGAGCTCTGAGCAATGCCCAGGTCAGCCATCCCTGGGATTAGGGCAGCAAAGAAGTGAGTTTGCCTCAAGGAGAAGCCCAGAGCTGTACTGGTGCCTGGGCTCTGGTTTATCCCCATTTTTCCCAGCCAGGACTCTTTCCGTTAGCTTCTGGAGGAGTTTGGGAGCACTTGCTTTGCTGTGCGTACCTGTGGGGTCCCACCAGGCACAGAAGAAAAACTGCCATTAGGATTAAACGATCCCAAACAGCAGATTAAGCCTGAAGTATTTGTCAGGGAGCTTCTGCACCTTCTCCAAAGCACCTCGTGATATTTTACTGTCAGGCTCGAGAGTTTGGCAGGACCGTTACTGGTCCATTATGGTCTGGCCCGTTGGTCGGTTTCCCCGACATGAAGTGGACCAGACTGGCTGCTCTCAGCTTTCGCTGAGGAAGCACGTCCCAGTCTGCCAGGAATAGAGCATCTCCCAAAACACAGTGATCCAGTCTGCGCCTTACCAAGTGGAAGGAAGATATGGAGGGTGGTCAACAGTGCACAGGGGGGTGTCACCGACAGCCTGAGGAGGAGGTAGGTGATGAAGGTTGTGCTCCTGCTGCCTGCACTCTACCTGTTCTGAGAATAAACAACTCCCCCCGCCTCCCCCCCAATCTTTAAGTTTGGTAAAAAATAAAATTAAAGCCAAATCCTAATGCTTTAACTAAATCAGAGCATTTACCAGCTTCACTTAGAGAAACAGGATCCTTTTCACAAGTGTTTATTTGTTCAGTTCAAACAAGATTTTTTTTAAATACAATCCCACCACAGATGTACAACTCGGCCCAATCTCTGTTGACACCATTCAGAGGTTAGGGAAAAAAAAAAAAATATATGAGAAGCATATTCTGCCACTTTTCTGAAAAAAGGCCTTTCTTGGGGCTGTTTCTGTAACATAGGCTCCAAACAATTAGCAAAGCAGTTCTTACCCCAGTGTGGGGAGATGAGCAGGACCCTGTGAGATGATGGAAGGTGCCAGCGCTGTGCCAGGTGCCCTCCGAGGAGGACGGGGGACGCAGTTCCCCTCCTTGTAGAGCAGTGTTTCTGCCTGCTGGTGAGAGCTTGCTCCCCCCGAGATGTCAGCATCGCTGGAGCTTTGAACTCCACTTCAAAGCTGGAGCGAGGTTTCTGTAAACCCAGAGAAACAGGTAAATATTTGTCAGAGTCAATTAGCCCTCCTCATCACCTCAACGGTCATCTGTGTGAGACAGCTGGAGGGGTTTCAGCAGGCACAGAGGGGAGCCTTGTTGATTTACTGAACCACTTCGGGAGGCGGGTAGACACAAAACACCGCGGCGGGGAGACCTGGAGGTTTTCCCCTTAGCACGGTCCATGAACTCATGAAGACATCTCATCCTTTCCATCACTGGAGCAGGCAGAGAGGAAGGCCCTTTTCTTGTCTAGGGAGAAGACCAGTCCTGCTCCTAGCACTGCTGCTGTAGCTTTATAACCACTTCATTCACACCAGTTACTCCAGATGGGCATCAGCTGTTCACAGAGCCTGAGAGCACATTGTATCTCCCACCTGCTACCGCAGGTTTAACGGTGGACATTGTGAGCCGCCCGTGCCAGAAGACATACCATCATATCACACTTCCATGAACTGATCGAGTTCTAGTTTCTGACATCCCCCCAACGCATGGACAGGGGTCCAAGGTGTTGGTTTTGGAAAGAGGGCTTTGCTGGGCCACTCTGTCCCTGGCGCCTGTACTGCAGCAGCCAGTGGAGGGGGGAGATGCGGACACCCAGCAGCTAGCCCCAGCCACCAAACCACCCACCAGCGCTCCCAGGCTTCCTCTCTCTTATCAGCACAGCATGGAAATACCAGGTTAAATAAGAAAAAGGGAAGGGAAAAACTAGAAACAGCTTAGCACCAGATGAGAAGGATGCAGAAGGATGGGGTTAGCCTCGTTCCTCACGCCCCAGCCCCAATCTGACCCAGCACCCCCCCTGCTCGGACATGGCCCCTGGGGCAATGCCACCCTCCCCTTCTCTCAGCCAGGAACCGGCAGCTGGATGTTGACAAGCCCAAAAGGAAACACCGGGGCTGTAACAGAGTCCAGCTGGGAACTGAGTGCAGCCCCTGAGGGCGTATTTCCCCTTGGCTCTGGGATGCGTGCTGGGAAGATGCTGGGGGAGGCTCCGGGGGTGGCCCCCTCCCAGCACCTGGGTGCGGTGCTCCCGCACGGCTCTCACCTCCCCTGGTTTCAAGGCCAGGAAAGCCGGGCATGGGGGGCCCGACCGCCCCGGCGGGCTCAGCTGGGCGGCAACACATGGGCAGCAGACGAGACGCTGGGTTAAAACCACACTCCGTGTCTGCTGCTTGTGGAAAAGCAAGTGGAGCGGGGAGAGGGATGTGCCAAAGGCAACAGCTGTCTCGGTGAGCTCAGTGTTTGCTGTCCTGCGAGACGCCGGCCACAGGGCAGATGCGCTCTGTCCTTTCCTTCACCGAGCACCTCCCTCCGACCTGCCAGGTGCCTCTGTGGGAGCTGGCACCAGCACATCTGTTAGCAAGATGAAGGCTGGATTGTACCATGCTTGCCTGCATGGTACCTTAGTGCCTTATCAGTCACCATAAGCCCAGGTCCCCGCGGGGCGCATGCTCCAGGTACTGGTGCGTATCCAGCTCCACTGCTGTTTCCTCCCAATCGCTCGTGGCATGTGGGCAAGGTCACGCTAGCATGGATGTGCCAGCACAAGCCACTGTCAGACCTTTTTGTCGCTGCATGGACACAGCCCAAGTGACGGACAGAGCTGCCGATGATCTGCAGGAATCCCCCATCCAGCTCCCCCAGTACTTCAAAGGGCAGATGCTGGGGAGCGTGGGCTCAGTGGAGCTGCCAGCGCTCAGAGCACCCTCAGACCAGATAGTAATCTTCAGAGGAGGTGTCCCAGTTCCAGGGTTTTCAGGGACTCACATGTCAGCGTGTCCCCTGGTTGGGGGGACAAAAGATGCCGGGGAGCGCATCTCCACACTGGGAGAGATGTGGAGAGAATTGCTCCCATCTTGGGTATGTTCAGTTAAACGTCAGATCACTGATTTTGACCTTCCAAGGCTTTGACTGGAATTTGATTCCCTTCCGTGTCTTCCTAGATATGTGTTTTTTTCCCAGTGTATTTTAAACGCTCTAATTTATCCCTGGCAGATCAAAGCACATGCACAGCAGGGAGTCATGTCCTGCTCGGACAGTCACCCCCGTGTCCACCCACCATGGGTGTCCTGGCTGAGGAACCCAGGCCATGCACTGGCACGCTGACCCCTTCTCAGGGCCAGCAAAGGAGAACGTCCCCGCACAGGAGCCTTTCCTGGTGGGAGCCCCCTGGGACGGCTGCCCCCCACCGGCAGTGGGGATCAGCTGGTGGCACTACTGAGGCAGCCAGCGCCATTCATCCTGCCTGGCACCGATAGCCCCGGCTGTGCCGCAGCTGGGCTGGTGGACAGCGGAAAGCTCTCCGGGGTTTACAGCCATGCTTCAAGATCTTTGGGCAGGAATAATTCACTGCCAGGCAGGTTAGCCCACAATTCAAGAGAGTTTGTGGGCTTCTTGTTGACGTTAAGCTCGCACAGGGCAGGATCTGCAAGTAACCCTTGCTGTGGCCACTGTGGCCAGTGAGCCAGCCTCCATCACCTCTCAGCAGGCAGGGAAATATATCCCAGCATGAAACAACACAAACTCTGCCTAACACCCAGAGCAGAGGGGTAACAACCCCCCAAGAACACGCAGCAGCGAACACCAACGCTTGCACCAGGTCATGGGCAAGGGGGGTCATGGGCAAGGGGTTGATGGCAGAGGGCAGTCTCTGTCACTTGAAAGACAGGGAAGATCTGATACAGGCTCTGCACTGCAAGCATGGGTTCTTCTCTTTTTCTCTGTGCACGGACTATCCATAAAGATGTTGTGCTGTTCGCTGCTTGTTTTCCATTTCAAAACCCTGCAGGATGGCCCACTATGGGAAGGAGGCATTGGTGCACCCCTCACCACCTTTGGCTGTTCTTGCATCCCAAAACCATGGCCATGCCCATCTCCCAGCCCGGCCCTCTCCCAGCTTCTGCAGCACAATGCAGCTCCACAGGGACGCTGTGACACCGACATGACACGTCTGGCCGGGACCTCCAGCTGCACGGTTCCTCAGAGTCTTTTGCCTTCTTGGAACAACAAAATTTATCACTTGTGGCAGACAGGGTGTCTAAGTGGGTTCAGGGACTGCAGCTCCTTCTTGCAGCATTTGGCACAGGCTGAGCCAGAGACCTCCTTTCTTTATATCACCTGGCAAATACTTGTGGAGTTAGAGCTCTCAGTTTCCATTCCTTTATACCTCACATACGTGCTTGGCTCAGCCTCGGGGTAGCAATCCAAAAAGCAGGAGGTTGCTTTTTGGATGGTCAAGTGCATGCAGGCCCCCAACATGCACAGTTTTCTATAATAAACATGGAATCCACGACAGAGGAGGAGCAGATGATGCCTCAGTAAGTCTGGCACAAGGCAGCAGTGACGGTATGTCTACGGGCTCTGCAATCCCTGCCTGGTGTGCCAGAGCAGGGGCTGCATGAGCTGTGTTTGCAGGGCAGCGTGGTCTTCCTTGGGTGAAGGCTAAGGAAATAAGGCAGAAAAGAGCATCCCGAGGTCCTTATTTTCTGCTTCTCCATCCTTTGTCCAGCTTTGAGCGAAATGGTTCTTGCAAACATCTGAGCCTCCATGGCTGAACCTGAGAAATTTCATGTCTAGGCAGACAGAAACTTGGTGGCTTGGATCCAGCCATCTGGACATGGGAAAGCTTGGAATTCCCATGAGAAAAGGGAGATTTCTTGGCAAAGATTCACAATAAATCTTTACGGGAGAGTGGAGGGGTGAAAATATGAAGTGTCCATCAAGCTGCTCCCATTCTGCTGGCAGAAGCCAGGAAGCCCTGAGATGTGCAGGTACAGCGAGAGATTTTAAAAGTGAGCAAAAATATTTGAGACTCCTTTCAGCTTCAATGCCAGAAACAGGCAGATGTCACAGAAATCCTGCATGGTCCTGCCCTGCTCACCTGGAAGGGCAAGACCAGCTCTGATGCGGTGCTAGTCATCAGCAATCCTCAAAGCCCTCTGGTAGACATGATCCGCATGACAGTACAGATGGAGGAGTATGTACGGAAAGCGGTTTGCCTGGTGTCACTCAGGAGATCAAAAGCTTCAGGATTACACTCTCGTCTCACCCGTTAGGTGCTCGCTCTGCTTCAGCACTGCTGGCCTCCCTGGGGAGCCCCAGGAGATCTGAGCTGCTGCTGTTTCTCAGCCTTGTGAAGAGATGTTAATACACCCAGAGCCTGTATGGGCACATCTTTCCTGCCCAACGCCCCTCCATCTCCTCTGGATGCCCCCGGGAGCTCCTGTGCTGTGTCTTTCCTTCCGCACCACCTTCCTGCACTCACCAGAGTCTGCTTTTAAAGCTGGCCAGGCTTTGAGTGATCACCACCCACCTGAGCTGCATCCTCCTCCCTGCTGGACATGCCCCATACAGATCCTGGGGAGAAGCAACACCTTCAGGAGCCCCTGTCCCAAGATCCCAAGGAATGATAAACCACTGCAAACATCCCCCTCTTCCTTCAGAACCGGGGAGGAAAAGCAGCATCTCTTTTAGCCCCACCATTATTTAATCCAAGCCAAACAAACAAACAGCAGCAACATTTTTCTGCGGCAAAAACATTTTGCAGCTGGAGACAGTGAACCGTGCACTGGTGGGGATGGTTGGAGGGTGTTTGCTGGTGCCACAGTGGGGGCCCGGGCGCATGAGCACCGAGGCCACCCCCGAGAAGAGGAGCAACGGGAACAAGACCTCCCTGTGCAGCCACGACAAACCTGCCTGTGAACCAGTGCCAGGTGCTCAGTTTCTATCTTAATTTTGGTCTTGGAAAAAAAGGGAACAGACTGAATACACAGGGGCTGCAGTCAAGCTGCAGCATACACCCATCCAAGCAAGAAAATTACACGGTAAGGCTGCCAGGGTGTCCTGACTTCACTTTGCCAGGTCTGGCCTTTCGGAGCTGTGATCCACTAGCCTTTGACCAGCAGCTGATCCAGCCCTTTGCCGGAGCTGCGGCATTTCCCGACCATTACGCAGGTAGTGCTTACTGTGTCGGACGCCGAGGAAAGAAATTATCTCAGCTCACCCCAGATGATGCCTTTTGTGCAGGCTGGTTTTGTCCCACGGGATGGGGAATTCCCACCGGGACCCCTGGGTGGGACCAATGGGTTTCCCACCACTGAGCCTGAAAGCCGACCATGCGGAGAGCAGGCGACAAGCACAACAAAAAGACCCCCACCATCATCATGTTTCCAAGGCTGTTGACTCTGGCGCGTGCCCGTGTGTGTGGGCAGAGCTGGGTGTGGGCTGCACCCGCATGGGCGAGCTGTGGGTGGGCAGTGGGGATGGGGCTTGTGGGGTGGTGGGCACAGCGCTGCTGTGGTGCGGGGGGTCCCGGTACCCAGCCTGGGTGCGGCTGGCGAGGAGGTCACAGCTGATGTTTGGCTCCCAGGTTTGGGTCTATGTCAGTCTCAGCTGACTCATGGTGTGACGGGCCCCTCTTTCCATTGACCCGTTAGATTCTTCTCACGTTGGCGGAGTGCAGCGAGACCCTCACGCACCCCCAGTGCCGTGCTAAAAAATAAATTGTTAGCAAACAGCAAATTAACTATCTTCTGAATTGTGCTGAGTGGAGCTTCCATGTTATTTGTTAAGTGGATTTCTAAACTTAGCCCAGTTACTGTAAAAAATACCTTTGCGAGACACTACCATCCACAGCGCTCAACTTCAGAGACATTTATTTCTAGAGCCGGTGGAAAAATTTCTCGCCTTTCAAAGGCTCCAATTATATCTTGGTGCTGGCTGGAGCCAGCGGCCTTCATAGCTTCCTCACAGGCAGTCGTGGGCTGCTGGAGGGGACCACAGCTCCGACGGTGCCGCGGGGGACAGGGGGAGAGGTGGGGGGGCTGACACCCACCTATTGACCAAAGAGATCATGTAGGATCCCGTTAGCCTTGATGGACACCTTAGTTAATAACCCGAAACAAGTTGTTTTTACTTTGCACCACACAGGCATTAGTCCTGCCGTGTTTTCAGCCACAGTTGCTGCTAGCACTAAAGGCTCCCAGGGTCGGGCTCCTGTCGGGACCTGGCCAGTTGCACCAGTAAAAGGAGCAAATGGCAGCTCGCAGAGCTGGGGCAGTGCCCAGGCGGCCTTTGGAGAGTGGGTCGGTAGCCAGGCTGTGGGCAAGGCTGCTCTGTGCCGCCCTGCCGAGCCCAGCCTGGGTGGTCGGACCCACACGTGCAGGCTCCTGCCCGCACTCCCAACTGCCGGCTCCCCGCAGCATCACTATATGTAAAATGGGAAAGGGTTTTTCTTCACCTTTATTTTTAGATTTTCTCATGTCCTAGCAAATATGCAAGCGGAAACGGTGGGTTATGAGAGGACATTGCACCTGAAGCAGAGGCAGCCGCGAGGCATTGTATGAAAGGGTCCAGGACCGTGGGCTCAACCGCAGAGAATGTAACCGCCTGTCCCTGCCGATGGACGAGCCTACCCTGGCACAGGAACAATCCCGTGGATGGATTTTACAGCAACGCCCATGAATTAGCAAACAGTCCTACAAATCAGAGAGGTGTTCAATGTTTTTGTGATCGGAAGGAGCAGGAGGGAGTATTGAAGCATCTCACATTTATTAATGGAGATGCTCTAAACCCCAGAGTTTGGGCTAGGCTTTAAAAGGCGCATGCCGCCACTGTGTTAGCCTGCTGTCGTAGGAAGCCTTGAGTAGTTGAGATAAAGTCTGGAGAAGACTTGGCCCTCTCCAACCTGTCCTGCTGATCTCGCCGCTGTGATCCGTGCTCCCATGGCTGCACGTTCAGGGTCACACACGTGGTGCCCCCGGTGTGAGCTGTGCCCCACAGCCGGCTTGGGCACTTCTCCCTCCTGCCATCCCTCCCCTCCTCCCTGTAATCACATCCCCGGCAGAGGCAAAGCGTTCGCCCTGCGAGGGGCTGGTAGGGTATGGTCTCAGCTGCGCTGCTGCTGCCAGCTGGCCACGAACAGCACAAACGTTGCCCAGGAGGCAGGATCGCTGCCCAAGTGGGTTAGGAGGCAGTCTCCAACAGCAGGGTTCACGTGGGCCTGGGGTCAGGAAAAAATCTGGTAGAAATCAATAACTGAAGCCTTCATAAATACTCCTGCAAGCTCTGGCAAATGCACATGGGCTATTTTGCTTCAGGTTTGCTCCAAAGGTTCCTGTAAAGCCCAGAGCGTTGCAATTTGTGGCACAGCTTCCAGCTGTCGGAGGAGATGCAAGCCTCCAGCCGGAGGCTTTGCTCTGGCTAGCGTGTCTCCTGTGCTCCCACCACCCGGATCCCCAGTGCACGTAGCTATAGGTGCAAGCTATACCACTACATGGTTTGTCTTATACCATGTCCATACCAAGCCCATCCTCTTAATGTATGCAACAGGAGCAAGGGACCTCCCTGGTAGACCTGAAAGCCAAATTAGCAAGACCCTCTCATTTACTGGTGACCTTAGGAGCCCATGCTCATTTTTGCCTCCTTCCTGGTGTGACGGTACTGCACTGGCATGGGGAAAGCAGGTTCTTGGGTGTGGAGATGACCTGGTTTTGTGCAGCGAGGGAAAGGGAGGTGAATGTGCACCATTGCACCTTGGCTTTCTGCTCCATCCCAGGTTTTAGCAGTGAACGACCGGAAAAGTTCAGATGATCAAAATTCACAATTTTAACTACTTCTCATGGAAATCGTGAAATTTCCTTTGAGAAACTTGCCCTGTTCCTGCGATGTCTGAGATATCAGGGAGAAGGGGTTCAATACCTATCAAACTTCTTTAATTTTGATGAAGAAAGGCTGAAGTCTTTGGAAAAGCCCATCCCAACGTGGTATCCCCGTGTTCTGGCCAAGAAGGGCGCAGTTCAGCTGGCAGCCGGGAATTCATCCCCCCATTTCTGCAGCCTGGGAGTTCACCTCTTCAGCATGAGATTTTACTTTTCTCCACCCCTTCCTCCAAGGCTCAGCTTGGTTCAGAAAGGGATTCAACATTTACAAGGAGCTGGTCCTAATTAGCGAGAAGGATGACTCTGAAGTCCTCAGACTTCAGGACTGATCTCGGTTGGGTTACAGCTCAACGGGGTGTTTCACTCCAGGGAGATCACAAATAAACGTGCAGGAGTTCAGCCTGGGTTTTCTCATGTCGCAACATGCAGATCAAATTTTCTGACCTCTAAGTCAGAAGGAAGATCTCCTTTCATGATGCATGAGGAGGAACCAAGCTCTGGATGTGTTGGACTTCTACAGGGCTCTAGAAATGCAAAAAGCCATCAAAAGCCCCACCTTCCTTCCCTGCCAGGGTGGGCACCAGGGTGGCTGGCGCCGTTGGTGGTGTTTGGGGCTGGACTGCGAGAAATGAACAGCTTTCAGCAAAGCTGGAAAATGAGCCTTTCTGTCAGTTCGTAAGAGAAGGATATTTTACTAGAGCAACAGAGTTTGCGCATTACCTGGGAGAACAGTTTTGTTCAAGCAGGGCTTTGGTTTGGTTTTGTTTTACCCCAGTTAAGAGGAGGCTCCTGCTATGGAAAGCCACATCGACCTCCTCCATGCCTGGGGGTGCTCAGGCATCGCAGCAGATCCTGTCCCTCAGCAACGGGCAAAGCCCTATTCAGTCCTATGTGGGCTCATGGCACCACCTGCCACCTTGATACATGGGTGATGGGTGATGCCCGAAGCCAACAGACGGGAGAAACAAACATGACAGAGGAATCCTGCAAGTCCCGTTGTGGCTTATTCTGGAGTGAGCTACTATGTGTGTCAGTCTTAAAAGTATCAGTGGGCATCTCTGCCAAGAGAGTGCTGTGAACCCAGTGATTTATCTTTTTTTCCCCCAGTGCTCATTAAAATGAGAATTTGCTGGCACTGCTGCTGTATCCAGCTGAATGCATGTGCTTCTTGGCTCCCAGCAAGGTCCTCGCTGCAGATACCGTGTGCTTTGGCAGCCGGGCCAGTCTGGGCTGCAGGATATTACGCCTGGCAGGGACACAAACCCCTTCCAGTTCCTGGAATTTGGATTGTCTTGCAGAGTGCTGATTAAGCAGCGCTTTCAATCTGCACCCAAAACAAAACCCTTGCCCTGTCTCCACGCAGAGGCTCGGTGCAGCTCGGCTCTCGGTGCAGCTCGGCTGCTGTGTGGCAGCGGGAGCTGCAATGGGTTTGCTCTCCCCGAGCCCCAGGGAAACAAAAATTCAAAAAAAATTCTTAAATGCAAATCTTTGCAGTTCACGGTGCTGGATGAGCATTCACTGCTCAGGGCTCTGTCTTTTGTGAAATAATAAATCATTAAAAAAAACCCTCCCCATAACACAGCCCCAGTGCCCTCCCTACCTCGGTGTGCACTTGGCGGCAGCGGCTCCTCCCAGTCTGCCCAGACCACGTCCCCAGTCTGCCCAGCTGAGATCGCTGCCGCGTGTCCCCGTCTGCCTTTCTAGTCTGCTGAGGATGAAACCGCCTTCACCAGCCTTACTAATGAGAGATTTGATAGCTGGGGTTGAGCGGAGGGAGGCAGCCCCGACGTGTGCCGTCTCGGCGTGGTACGAAGGGCTGTTCTGCTGTCGGCCCCTGGAGCTGGCACTCGCCTCCACATACAGGTGAACATAAAATAGGGGTGTCGGCAAACTGGGGATGGTGCTTTGACTGGCACCTGTGGAGAGGTGGCTGGTGTTTTGGGGTGGTCTGGTGCTGAGAAGGTGAAGCTGAGCTGGTTAGACCCCCTACAACAGGCAGCCTGGAAAGCCGGTGGGCTCTGGGAGCCACCCTGACACCCTGGCGTGCCCAGTGCCAGCATCTGCAGCACAGCACGGCCCCCAGCAGTGTGCCCAGCCCTGCCAGCCCACGGGGTGCTGCTGCTCTCTGCACCAAGGCGTCCCCTCCTGCGGTGCCGCAGTGGGGCCGGAGATGCCTTGGCAGAGGTTTCCCTGTCTCCTCGCTGGCACAATCATCATCCCACCCGCTGGGTGGGGAATGGATGGAAATATCCCTTTGGCACATGTCTCCAGCTGCTCCCCAGGGCCCGCAGCATCTTGAGTTGCTTTACGGGAGAGTGGATGCCAGGAAAAATATACACAGGGGACTATTTCGGCAGAGGCTCACAGGAGGGTGAGGCTGTATTGATATAGCACAGCAGCTCAGCACCTGGGCGTTATTCCTGCTCCATGCTTGGGTCTGCTCCTCCCTGAGCTCCTGGTCAGCTTCTGTTGCACTGTGGGTCTTGGGGGCTGTGGGTGAAGTCAGCCAGACTCTGGGATGTGCCGCCAGTCCTGGCATGGGGCAGGAATTGCATGGCCAGGATCCTCAATTCTTATCCCAGTGAAAGCGAGAAGCAGCAACGGGCTGCTGCTGTGGGTCTGCCTTCTCCTCCCCTCCTCCCCAGCAGCCTCCTTGTCTCCCTGCCTGAGCACCAGCTTTCCCCCGGGCACACTCTGGTCTCAGCTCCATGCCTCCATCTCCGTGCCTTCTGCCAGATCAGGAGAAGGAGTTTGGCCTTGGTGCTCCCCTTCATACAACCAAAGAGCCAAATCCTGGCTCCAAACCCACCTGCGCCCTGGTGAACTGGGGCCTGACGAGGTGCAGGGTGAGCACCTTGCTTACCTGGGGCACCATGGCATGGGGTGATGATGGCAGCGAGCCTTGCTGTGGCTCACAGGCAGCTGCTTGCTCTGGCTCCGAGCACGGCGGGAGGAAGAGATGTGATGGGCATTGCAAGCAACCCCTCCAGCCTGCCAGGCTTGCATTTTTGTGATCTGCAATAATTCAGCCAGTCCCAGGCATCATGATTGCTGGGATGTTATAGGGAAACACACTTGATGCTGCAGGATTGTCTACAGCTTTCAGGCTGCAGTCGTTTCCCCTCCCTGGGGACAGACACCTGGGGGGAGCACAGCCCGCAGAGGAAGGGAGGAAGGGCTCTTTTCTCCTGAGATGCCCCTGGCCAGGCATCGCCAGCCCAGGTCAGTGGTGGGGACTTGGGCAGAGCCCCCGCAGGCTGTGGCAATCCCTAGTCCTTGGGGAGCCCACCCGGCAAGCGGCTTCATTTCTAATGGGGAGAGCTGCTGGCCCAGGGACATGCGTGGTCACCAGGTCCCCTCCCAGCCACCCCTGGCAAGGGACATCTCTGCCATCTGCTCAGCTCGCACCAAAGCGGGGTGACCCCGGGGCTCCCGGCAAGCACCAGCCCCGCCGCCACCTTGCCGGGGCAAAACCCCCTCCACATCCCTCGCCGAACTGGATGCACTTCCCTATCCACAGCTGCCAGAGAGAATCCAGCTGAGGGGGGGGTGAACTGTGGAGAGACGATTCTGAGAATCTCTCCCCATAGGTAGCTCCTAATAGAAACCCCAGCCAGCAGCCGACGAGCAGCCCCTCTGCCCGCTGGAGGAGCGAGCCAGGCTCTGCTCGCTTCCCCCCGCCGGCACCGTGCACGGCTCTGCGTGCCTGCGTGCGCGCCTGTGCACGCGGATGCATCCACCAGCCTATAAATCTCCTAGCAGGACTCTTTCCAAACTTCAGGACATTCCCCGGGGGAAGAGTTAAGATGCAGCTTTTGCGTCAGATGCTGCGGCGGGCTGCCCGGCGGGGCTAGGCTAAACCTCTCCCCTGCATCTGCCCCAGCAGGTTGTTTGCAAAGGTCAATCCCACCGGCTGCCGCCGCCGGGCTTAGCTGCTCTTGGCTCAGTCCTCAAGGTACGTAGTCGGGGGAACATCCTCCCCGCTGCTCCAGGGAAGGGCTGGCAGGGATGTTAGGAGGTGCGTCGGCTGACAGACGAGGAGATATTCCGGCATTTTTCTCTTTTTTTAATGATTCTGGTTTTGTGGTGGTTTATTTTTCTTTCCCTGATATAAAGAGTCATTAGGATTTCTCGCCGATGCTTTTAAAACTTGCTGTGCGTTTCTTTACCTGTATGAGCTTTCCATTTGTGCTGGGGATTTACTCAACACACCAAACACCTGGGAAGTTACAGGGCAGGCGGCTGCAGCGAATATCTCAGCATGCTCCTAATTAGCCCCTGCCTGGCAGGTATGTGCGATAAGTGAAAAGATGGGGGAGATTTTGTACCGATTTTGGGGTTTTTTTAAAAAGAAACAACAAGAAAACCAATTCCCCAGCCACCTCCCTGCTGGTCTTGGGGAATTTGCTGTGATAAATGAGGTTATCAAAGAGATTAATTTAAAAAATTTATTTTGAAAAGGAAAAAAAGGAAAAATTATTTCCATCTTATTTTGGGAAGCGGTGTTTGCACGTGAACTGCAAACCTGAGCGGTGCCTGTGTTGTTTTCTCTCCTAGATCCACGCGCCGGCAGCGGGGACCGCGATCCACCTTGACCTTGCTTAACTCCGTGTGGGAGTGGAAAGCCGCCGGCCGATCCCACCGGCCGGGCTAGCATGACTGTGCTCCACTTGCACCTGTACCTCACTGCCTTGGGCTTCTGGATGACGCAGCAGTCCAGCTCCTTCCTGCTGCCCAATGCCACCGAGCTTCTGTCCCCCCCCGGGGGCAGAGCCGCGGGCCTGCTGTGGGGCGTGGGGGTCCCCCGGAGCCGTCGGAAGCGATACCTCTCCCCCCGCGACGTGAGCGTGATTTTGGACTACCACAACCAAGCGCGGGCACAGGTGTCCCCCACTGCCGCCAACATGGAGTATATGGTGAGTCGGGCTCCAGCAGGATGTTTTTGGGTCCGCAGCTCTTGGCTGCCACGGTGGGGTTGAGGGGCTCACCTGTGACATGGGCACCCAACCTGGTAGGGACGGGGCACCTGCACAGTCAGGGTGCTGCCCCGGATTCGTGGCTGAACATCTGTCCCGGGGGACATTTCGCGTCCCTGGTGCAGGGCAGACCCATGCATGCCCCATGCAACCTCTGCACAGGGGGATGGTTCCACCCAGGGGCAGATTTAGGACCCCTGGTCCTGTGCCTGAGACGTCTGGGAGCTTGCAGGCTGCGGAGTGGCAGGATCTGTCCAGCTGAGCTGCAGAGGTAGCATCAGGGGAAGGGAGACGGCTACAGGCATGAAAAGCTCAGGTCCCAACCCAAAGTCCAGGTGGGAGCCTTTCCCCTAACTGCAGCCGGGAGGGACAGCCCCTTCTCAAGCTCCAGGGTCCCCTGGGAGCATGCCCAGGGATGCCGGCCCCTGGGAGAAGAAACATGCAGGAGTGAGACAGAGAAGGGCTGCACAGCCTCGCCAGGTCGTGCAGCTGCTCTGGACGAGAGCCACCCTGGGCAGAGCTTTACCCAGGTTGTCTCGACCCTGCTTGGAGCTCCTAACCCAGCCTTAAAAGGAGGAGAAATGGGGAGCCACCAAGAGGAGGGATTTCCAGCTGGCACAGAGTGGGACCCTTGGGGCAGGAGGTGCCATGTGCTGCTCTGCTCCCAGGGAGGGAACCAGAGCTCCGATGGAGCGGCTGGGTGGTCCCTGGATGCCGGTTTGGGAAAGCCAGGCGGCAGCCCGGCTTGCTGGGTACCAGAGCAGGTCAGACGTGCCCGGGAGCATCCTGCGCCACTTCTTGCTTGGCCTAAATTCCTGCCTTCCAAAATAACTCTCCCAGGCATCTCCCCAAAGCAGTTCAGGATGGGTGAGGAACCTTTAAATGACGCATGAAGGAACCAGCTGTCCTCACCGGTTAGTCTGCGGCCAGGGCTGCGGTGGAGAGCTGGGGACAGCTGTGAGCTGCAGCGGCAGCGCAGGGCTGTGGGGTTTGACCCCCTGGATTCAGCTCCACCTTCTGCAGAAGGAGTTCATTCCCAGAGGGAATCAAACACAGGGCTTGCACTGCTTCAGGGCATCCGTGCTCTGCCTGGGCAGCAGGTACTCTATGTGCCCAGGAGCCGCGGTGGGCAGCTGGGGCGGTTCATCGCTCCTGGACACACTGCCCTGCTTCCCGCAGCCTTTTCCCAGCCTGATGTGTGAGTCACATTTTTTGGACACCTGGAGGTGCTCAGAAATGCCCCTGAGCCCAAGGGAGTGGGTTTCTCCTCTTCTCTCCTCTGGGCAGCCAAAATCCCTGCCTGCCCTTTTCCTTTCCTCCTGGCCAGGTGTGGGATGAGCGGCTGGCCAGGGCAGCGGAGGTGTGGGCTGCACGCTGCCTGTGGGACCACGGGCCCCCCCAGCTGATGAAATATGTGGGGCAGAACCTCTCCATCCACTCAGGCAGGTGAGTGCCCCGTGGGCAGAGCGGGCTCCTTGGGGACCCCCCCGCACGCCACGGTGCTGGAGGAGGAGGAGGAGCAGCAGCAGCCCCTCGGTCGAGGAGCAGAGAAGTTCTGAGCTGGGGTTGCAGAGGACTGAGATGCAACCAAGAGGCACATCGAGGCCCCCTGGGGAGGAGGAGGGTCCAACTCTTGCAGCAGGGTAAATGTAGGAAACCAGAGGTGCCTGCTGCTCATTTGGGGAGCATGGCGTTAATCACCTCTCTGCCTGGCACATGGACCAGAGAAACGTGGCTCCTGGATCTCCACCATGCGGCTGAGCACTCAGATGCCTCCAGTGAGGGCCAGGTCTTCTGGCCTTGGGCACAAGTGGACTCGGCACAAGGATGTCATTGCCCCTGCTCCACCCCGCTTCTCTCCCCTCTTCCCTCTGCATGGAGCCTTCCTCCCCCTCCTCTCCCTCGTCCACGAACTGTGAGGTGGAGGAGGTACACCTTACACACGGCACCTTTTGCAGGTACCGCTCCGTTGTGGACATGGTGAAATCGTGGCACCAGGAGAAGCAGCACTACTCCTTCCCCCACCCCCATGAGTGCAAGCCCCGCTGCCCCTCCAAATGCAGCGGCTCTGTCTGCAGCCACTACACGCAGGTGAGCGCCGCAGCCCCCCGCAGCCTCCCACAGCCCCCTGCAGCCCCCCGGGACCTGGCTGCAAACCGGGGGGCAGCTCACAGCGCCTTGGGCTGCTGCAGCACCCGTGCAGTGAGCAGCCCTTCTCCCAGCAGCAGCTGGGATCCAAGATCAAATCCTGGCAGCTGTCTGTGTCGAATCAGGCAGCGGGGCTGGCAGCAGGCAGCGTGCCTGCTGGAGGGGTGCAGGCAGCCGGTGGCGAGGGTGCAGGCCCTCCCACCCTGGGCCCCCGTGGGAATCTGGCTGCTTGCATGGAGATCCTGGGGACTCACAGCCCGCTGGAGCGCAGCTGGGACCTTCTGGCCAGTTGGCTGGGAGGTTTTTATTTCTTTTAAGCTTTTTTCCCTGCTTTGGCCTTTTTCTCCTTATTAATCCACCGGCACCTCAAAGGTGGCAAAGAGGAAAAAAAAAAAAAGCCCCTTTGTGCTTTTGCCAAGCATGAATCCTCTCCTCTGTGATGGGGCAGCTTTATAGCGCCCAGCCGTGTCCGGCTCCCCGGGAATGCAGCCCCTTTGTCCCCTGGCACATCCACTGGCAGCCTGGCCAGGACAAGGTGGAAAACCTCCCTCTGCTTCCCTGCCGGGTTGCAAAGCTGTGCCAACCCCTAATTACCTCCTCTGCACGGCTCCGATCTTTACCTGAGCATCTGCATCCCCGTGTGGCTCGTCTGCGGGGATGCTCAGGGATGCTCCGGGTTGCAAATGGGCAAGATACATTTTAAGGAAGAAATTCAGCCTGGAGAGGCTTTAGGAGGAGCTTCTGGCTCTGTTTCACCTCCCTGTGTGCACGGTAAGCTGCTGGCGATGATTCAGGGTGAGGTTTGGGGACTAATTTGGGTAAACCAGAGAATGACCCAGACTCTGCTGTTCATTTAAGCGAGCCTGGCACGGCAGCCCCTCACAGGCCAGCACGGGCTGCAGGCAGAAGAGGGACAGCAAAAAATCACCCTCTGGTGACAAAGCACTGCCCGTGATGGGCACAGCATCCAGCCCGAGAAATTCGGGCAGGCGGGATGTGATTCCCTGGTGGGACGGAGCCCTGTGCTGGGGTCCCGGGGTGACCGGCTGTGGGACGCCTGCAAGGGCGGTCGCCAACAGCGCCTGTTCTCTGTCCCGGCACAGATGGTGTGGGCATCCTCCAGCCGCCTGGGCTGCGCCCTCAGCGCCTGTGCCAACGTGCGGGTGTGGGGCAGCACGTGGCGGCACGCCGTCCTCCTTGTCTGCAACTACGCCGTCAAGTAAGTGAGGGGAGGGAAGCCCCCTCCCACCCCATCCTTCCTCCTCGCCAGCTGCTCCGATCTCAGCAGCGAGGCAATGGTGCTCAGAGGTGATGGCCTCTTCTCTTTTTAGGGGCAACTGGCTGGGAGAAGCACCGTACAAGGTGGGACGGCCGTGCTCAGCCTGCCCCCCCACCTACGGCGGGGGCTGCTTCAACAACATGTGCTTCACTGGACTCAAATCCAACCAAGTCAGCTGGTTCTAGGGCTGCAGCCCTGCGAGGAAGCGCCCTGGGAAGGGGAACGGGGTGAACCAGAATTATTTATAAAACTGACCCCCCCCCGCAGCAGCCCGGCTGTCCAACCTGCTTCATCCCTAGTGCTGTGTAGGAAACTGCTTTTTTAACACACCTCTCCAGCAGCGCTCGTGTTGTCCGGCTGCTTTCCACTTTTGCGGAAATAGGGATGGTTCAGATCCCTGTTACCCGAAATAGGGACAGTTCGGGGATGCACGGAAGGAGCGGGGCTGGCTGGCATGGTCCCTGCTCCGCGGGCTCGGGGGGCTTTCCCCACTGCCCCCCGCCTGTGCTAAGGCAGGGGCTGGTGTAAGCGAATACCAAGACATTCCCCTCGTGGCGAGTGGCTGGAGGAAAAGTGGGGAGCTCTGAGCACGCCCCCGCTCCGCAGCAGCCCCTCTGGCCACAGGGCTCCTGGCTCCGAGTCCCCCAATAAAGCAGCCTGGAGACCCCCATGCTCGTGTTGGTTCTCCCTCACTTGCAGCCTGGAGCCTCGGGGTAACACTGACCCGGTGCCTTTGCTCTGGTTTTTGGGGTAAACAGCGCAGGGGTGCAGAAGCCCTCAGCAGGGCCACGGGCCACGGCCACAGGAGATGCCCAGGCACTTTGCTCCATCGTGTGGGAGAAACCAGCACTGCTGGGACACCGGGTGACGATGACGCTGGAGGGCCACGAGCTCCCTGTCCCACCCAGGCAGCCCCACGCCGCTCCACTGCCCTGCCTCAGCCCCAGTGCCGCTGAGCACCTCGTTATCCACATCCCTTCCCTCTCTAGGACCTCTCAGCACTTGGCAAACTCAGGGGTACCCAAATTCCCAGGCCTTGGGTCTGAGCCCCCAGCTGCGATTCCTGCGCCGCAGCCCCCTGCATCCCGGCAGCCCCCTGCCCGCTCGCACCCGCCCTGCTGCACGCTCTCTTGGGATGTGCTCTCCCATCCAGAGGAGCAGATGTCCCTAATTTTGTCCTCTCAGGGCTGCAGGGTTTCAACAGCCCAGGTGCTGGGGGGTCCCGGGACTGGCAGGAACCCCTCGGTGCCTCCTCCAGCCCGGCCCCTTCCCAAGATGTATGGGAGGCCCTGCACTGCTGGCCAATCACTTTTTCAGCTCCAGCTCTGGATCCCCCATATATTTGATGTCATCTCAGCAACACCTCTTGCACGTGGCCCTGCTTGCCTCAGCGCAGCCCCCCAGGAGCCGGGGCTGCTCCTGCCACGGAGCCACCAGCGGCACAGGGCTCTACCCCAAGGTCAGGGACCACATCTGCACGCCCTGGACCATGAGGTCCCCAGGGCTCCTCCTGGGTGCTGCAGTCCCGGAGGGAGCACAGGTGTCTGTGAGTGGCTGCAGCACCTTGTGGGTCCCCCCGATTTGGGGAGCAGAGGGAAACAGGGAGGAGCTGCAAACACCCTGCACCCCAGCCCTGTGCTCAGGGTACCACCCTGCATCCCACCGTAGCATCCCCGTGGCTCCCCATCCCCAAGTGACCCCTCCGGTTTTGCACCGAGGGAACAAGTCCCGACCCACAGCCGGGGCGTTTCGCCCCTTGTGCCTCAGCGAGGCTCTGCTCTGCCCGCGCCAGCACGTGCCAGCCCCCACGGCTCATCCTGTGGCCCCTTGCCCACAGGCAGGGTTAGCTCCTTGCCCCCAGGCGGGCTCAGCCCTGGTTTTCCCACCGCGGGTGGGTGACGGCACGAAATCCGGCGGCACCTGGGGCGCTGCGGAGCCAGATCCGGCCACCCCGTTTCCCCCCGTGGCCGGGGGTGAACCCCAGCCCGGCGGCTGCCCTGGCCTTGAGACCGGGTGGAAATGGGAGCCCCAAAAGAGTCCAGTAAAAGCCGTGTTTGAGTTTCTAGCTTGGCAGCAGTTACTATAGCTACAGCAACGGCACCTTGCAGATTGGTTTCCATAAGAGCTTGGTTACTATTTAACATCTCCACCCACATTAGCCCTGATTAAGCGAATCAATAAGATAACAGGAGAGGCAGGTTTCCTCGCCCTGCCTCTCCGTGCTCCCTCCTGCCTTCACCTAGTTCCTTAGTGAAAGACATTTTTATTTATTTATTTAGATTTCTTTTTATTCCTCTACTTCCTCTGGTTTTCACCCCAAGTCCCCATAGCAGTAGCCGGCGAGACATGGTCAATGTAAGCACCCAGCTAAGCGCTAAGATGGAGGCTCCATATGGTGAGTACAGCGTTTCCATCGCCCGCGCTGCCGCCCCGCCGTCGCTCGCGGGAAGCAGGGCTGGGAGCGGGCAGCAGCCCCCGGTCCCACGCCCCGGCCCCATCATGCTGTCCGGCCCCCGCCGGCTCAGGCACCTGCAAAGGCTGGAGATGGAGGCAGAAAAAGGGTCCCCGATTAATTTTTATATAACATATACATATATATGTATTTTCGCTCTTTCACTCTGCTTGGCTCAAAGAAGAAGGCACGTGCCCGAGGGAGCAGAGCAGCCCGACCCGCTGGCAGAGGGGCTGCTGCAGGGTTCGCAGCAGAAGTGGAAGCAGTTTAGACAGGTGACGTGCTGCCTTAGGACACGCAGCCAGCCCCAATGCAAAGGCTGTGGGCGGCCCATGGCACGCCCGGGCTGCAGGAGCAGGCACAGCGGGCGCCCGCCAGCACTGCTGCTCTCGCCAAGGTCCGGGGCCGGGCTGGTGTTAATGCTGGGCAGGTTTCCCAGCAGGGAGTGTAGTGCCTGGACAAACGGCAGCCTCCAGTCTCTGCGGTGCAGAGCACGGGGCGGTATGCTGCTGCCCCGGCCGCCCCGGCCGCAGGGAGATGCCCACCAGGCCTGTGCCCGTGCTCCCTGGGTGGCACAGCGGGTTCCAGTCCAGGGCAGCCCCGCGCTGCTGCTCTCCTTGGCTGTGCTAGATGCCAACTGCCAACAAATGCACATGGGGGGATGGGTCCCCCCACCAGGGCTGTCATCAGCCTGCTGTTACCCTCAGGACGGGTCCAAATGTGCCTGTGCTGCAGCATCCCTGCAAGGCGAGGGGCCGGGGCTGGTTTGGTCCCATGTGATCTGGGAACCCCAGTTCCCTGGGCATGGCCAGGGTGTGCAGTGAGGTTCCAGCAGACGAGGTTTCACAGTTACAAGGTTCTCCGTCACTTCCCTGTGGCTCTCCATCACACCCCGTGGCTCTCCATCACTTCCTCATGGCTCTCCATCAATTCTTCCGGCTCTCCATCATGCTCCATGGCTCCTCATCACTTCCCCTGGCTCTCCACCACTCTCCATCGCATCCCCTGGCTCTCCATCATTCTACCTTGCCTCTCCTCACTGTATTTTTCACGTCCTGCTCCCCTTCTCCTTTACCACCCCCACTCACAAACATGCACAGTCCCACCAGCCCAGGCTCCAGCCACCGCGTGTGCTCCAGCCAGGTCCCAGGAGGGCTTGTGGGGCTCCCAGGCCACCTCCTTGCGCTTTGCTCATGGCCTCGTTTTGGATGGTGGCTTCTCTTGCTCCAGGCCTGCAGCCACCTCCAGCCCTAACCTGCCCCTGTGCTGGCCATCCACGCTGCAGCGAGGCCCCGTGCCTCCTTGCCCCAGCCCCCAGCACTTCTGTACTCTCCAGACCTGATTCAATTTTGGGGGGCTCATCAGCATTTCCGTGGGTCCACGGCCCATTGCAATGGAAACGTGTAGGAATTGCATAGGATCTGCAATAGCGTGGCTGGGCCGAGCTGGAGCAGGGAGCTACAGTCAAGCAGTTATGAAATGCTGAGTTTTAGCCTGTTTTTACCAGGTCGCTCGTTTGTACGTCCCAGGCCCGCAGGAGCCGGGGCTCTGGAAGAGCTCCCATACCTGCGGCTCTGAGCTGCAGGAGGCAGCATCGGGACGGGGCCTCGCATAAAGCTGGACTCAGAAAAATGCCAAGTTTTTGGTCTGTGGTTCAGTGCAGGTTGTGGTTTTGTGTCCAGCTGGCACTGCTTGGACAACGTGCAAGGAGCCGCGCGATGAAGGCTGCTTGTGAGTGGGTAAAACGAAGGCTTGATGCCTCTGAGATGTACAGAGGGTCAGATCCTGGGGCGAGGGCACCTGTGTGGGCTGGTCCAGCAGAAGTGAGTGCTGAGCATCCTCCGGGCTGAGGCCCCGAGTGAGTTGCTGTGCAGGAAGCGACGCTCCTCCCTCTCTGCTGCTGGTGGGGAGACTGCTCCTGACCCACCGAGCTCGCAGGGACTGACTTGTGCCTCATTTGCAGAAGGGGAGGCTCAAGTGACGTTCCCATCAGCCTGGGAGACACGGCAGTGTGGGGTGGCTGGGTCTGGGTGTCCCCAAATCCAGGGTGCTTGTGTCCTGCTTTGCACCGGGGTGCAAATCCAGCCTCATTTCTGCAGCGAGCAACAGGCTTTGCCTGACAGATGCAACCCAAGGAGCTGAACAAGCTCTTTAATCACTTACGATTAAGTTCTTCTGCCCACTTGCAGCTGGCTCTAATGCGAGCAGCTGCTTGCCAGCCCCAGCACATTGGTGACCTTAAACACAGGCAGGTAAATCTTTCCGCTGTTAATTTTCTCCTGATTTTTTTTTTTTTTTTAAATCCTGATTTTCTCCTAATTTTTCAGCCTGAGGGTCAGTGACCAAGGCAGGCGCAGGCAGAGCCGGGCGCCGCGGGACAGCTGGGGAAGAATCGCTGCACATCCCACCTGCAGCCGCTCTCCCCATCTGCTCCCGTGGCCAAACAAAGGCCTGCTCCAGCCGGCACCGGCCGCCTGCGAGCCTCTCGCGGGGCCGGGCTGCCGAGCCTGGGGCCTTGCAAGGGGGAGAGAGAGAAATAATAAGAATAAAAAAGCGAGACAAGCCTCCCAGACCAGAGCAAGAGGAAACTCAGAGTGTTGGCAGAAGGAGGGGAGTCCTCATAAATAAAATGGGTGAAAAAGTTATCCCAATAGAGGTGAGGAAGGGCTGGTGGGGATGGGGCATCAGGCAGCGCCTGGCTTCCCTGGGAGCCTGCAGCGCGGCAGGGCTGGGGGTGGGCTGGGGCTGGGGCTGGGCTGGGAGGCAGGTTGGGCACAGCGGCCGGGATGCGCCGTGGGGCAGACGCCGAAGTGGTGGCTGAATCCTTCCCAAGGTCACCGGGAAGTTTATTCCCTTGCAAAGCAATGGGGGTGCTCCACGCAGCGGTGTCGGCGCTGAGCCCCAGCCGTGCCCGCCAGCGCTGCCCTCGTGGCCAGCCGGCTCCCGGCCCTTGGCAGGCTGGGCCACTTTGGCTGGCATTCCACTGGCACTGCCGGGGCTCAGCCGGCAGATGCACATCAGGTTCCACCAGATAAGCCTTCAGCCTTAGAGGGGTCGTACAGTTATTTTCAGTTTCCTTTGATCGATGGAAAGATTTTCTGATTTTTCCATCTCCCTATCCATCTCAGAGACTTCAGCATTTCAGCGTCCCTTTGAAGCCAGGGATGTATTCTGAGGGGAAAGCTGGGCAACGGCACTCGACCTCGGGATGGCGAGCAGGTCTAGCCCGCTCTTTGCAGCGGTGGCATCAGTAAGAGCAGAGGGTGGGGCATCCCTCCGCTGCAGTTACAGCAACCCTCCCCATCCATCCCTGCCCCAAATTCCTGCCGGCATTCCCCCTAAACCATACCTTGGGGGCACTTATTTCCCTCTCATCAGACCCGTGCCTTGTGTAAAGGACTTGGAGGACGCCCTGCCAGGCAGCGACAAAGGTGTCCTGTCCCCAGCGCCCTGCGTGGGGCCCTGGGCGAGAAGGGAGTGATGCCGCAGCTCCCGGCGAGCCACGGAGCTGGGGGCACGTTCAGCATGCTCACCAGCACCTGCTGAGCACGGGCTGTGAGCTGGAACGGGCTCCTCCGGGCACGCTGGTGCTAAAACCCCAGGGGAGGCTGCAAATGGGTGTGTGAGAGGGTAGGGGATGGAGAGGGGGAAAGGGGGCGACGGGACGGTCCTCTCCCGGGCAATGAGGAGGCGACAAGTCCCCGGCTCCCCCTTTATCCTCCCAATGAGACTTGGGCACAATCTGGGTAATTGCCCTCAATCCCAGTGCAGGCAGCACCGCTCCTTCGTATTTTGGGAGTGGCTGTCGGAGCTGGGGATCCCTGGGGCCGGTGGTTACATCAGGGACCGGCGCATGATCAGGGTCAGGTCAGTAAAGCAGCTTTGGAAATTTGCTGAAAAATGCGAGACATCAGAGCTGCTCAGGCATTTTGGTCAGATGTGGTGAACAGTTTCAGCTGCAGAACGTAAGAGGAGGCAGAATTTCTGAGTATTTTTACTTTTCACTGTGTAGCAATTATTTTTCATTGCCAAATAGATCTAATTTTTTATAGGTTTTCCCTAGATATGACCCAAACTGAGCTTTTTCCCCTTGATTTCCCATGTCAGCTGCTATTTAATACCTCTGTTTACTCCTCGTGCTCTGTGTCCATGGCCCGGGGGCTGTCGGTGATCAGTGTGTGTTAGGACACCCAGCACAGCCTCCTTCCCTGTCCCCCCTCCCGCCGTCCCCACCAGCTGTCGGGGGTGGCCGTAACGCTGGTGCTGGCAGCGTCAGCACTTACCAGGGCAAGAAACGGCTGAGCGGGGTCTTGCTGCATCCAGGAGTAAGCACTGGTACTTAGATGGGATGCAAAAGGGACAATCACTGCTTTAGCTGCCTTGGCCCGATCCTGAGTGCTGTTTGCTGGTGCTTGGTGGAGGTTTCCTTGGGGAAGAGCTGGGGATGCTCCCCCCATCGTGGGGGGCTGCAGGGATGCTGCTCAGTGTCGCGGGGCGGCTGCGCTTGCCTTGCAGGGCTGCGGCTTCCACCGCTCCGGGGCAGCCGCCTCACCCCGGCCGCTTATTGGGCCAGCAGCACACCCCTGTCTTTGGCTTCGCTCGAAAACACGATGGTATTTTTATAAGGGGGCGTGAGCACAGAGGGCTGCTATCAGCGGGCAATGAGCTCCAGCCCTGGGAGGCGAGTGGCATGAGGCTGGGGAAGGTTTGAGGAGTGTCTGAGAGCTATTTTGAGCTCCGCAGGGCGGGTGTAGGTCTGCGAGCCACCCTTCATGGGGACATGCTCAGTTAGCCTTCTGCTGACATTTCTGAAATGACATTAAAAATCGATTTTTATTTAAAGTGAGTGCAAAGGGGTGGTGAGTGGTGGTGGTCTTGCAGACAGCAAGGTCTGGGCGATTTTCTTTTAAATACAGCAATATTTGCAGCTGGACCAGGGCCAGCAGCGGGGGACGGGGCAGCACATAGGGCAGAGCCAAGGGGTACATTGGGCAGGGGGGACGCCTGCAAGTGTCTCTGCTGGCGGGCTCGGGGTTAGAACGGGGCAAAGACTGCACAAAAATGTCCGTGACTCTGTGTGTTCAGGCTCCTTCTCTGTTTGCCTTCCTCAAATATTCAAGCAAACAAGGTTCCTGGCAGAAATGTTTGTGGAAACGGCAAATGTTGCAGAATTTTCATGGAAGGCAAATTTCAAGGTATTGGCTGTATCGTGAACCCAGGGCTGATGCCTCTGCTTGCCTGCGCTGGGCAGAGGCACCGCGTTCCCACTGGGCCCTCTGAGCTAAGCCGGGTCCCAGAAGCAATTACTCCCAGGAACGGCTCACGTCCAAGCTTCAGCCTCAGCATCAACAGCAATTACCCAGCAAATCCCTTCATGAAATACATGCCTGAGGAAATAATGGGGAGCTCTGGATGATGCACCAAAGGTGCGAGAGGAGCAGCTCCATGCAGAGCGAGTGGCTGTGGAAAGGCACCAGCAGCCAAGGAGTAGACGGATCCTGACTCTAAAAAGCTGAGCGTCTGCACAGCCGGACTAGATTTTCTATCCCAAAAGGCTGCAGCCACTGGAGGGACTCCAGCTGCAGCCCCGCAGTACCAGGAGCCCCGGTGCCGAGGGGCGGATGGGGGCCATCACAGTGGGCTCAAGCCCTCTGGGCCCCCAGCACCAAGGTGTCCCTGCGGGCTCAGCCGGTGCTGGCATCTCCCAGTGGGAAGAATGAAGGTGGGGAATGGGAATACTGTGGGCCTCATGCTGTGGGTCACCATGCATGGGCCATCTCCTCTGTGATGATGCCCTGGGAGCTCTGACACCTTTTCCATCTCTGGACATCCAAGCTAGTTTGACACCCCAATTTTCATTGCAGCCCCACCTTGCTCATCCTGCCCCAGGCTGCCCAGGGCAGCACCTTACCCATGGCTTTGCCCATCTACCCTAAAACTCATCCCTCAGGATGGGTGGCTCAGCTCCTGCCACTGAGCGTGGGGCACCTGAACCCACCAATGTGGGACCAGCGTGCACCTTTCACCTGCCTCTGCACCAGAAACCTGTCCCGGCCACGGGTGTGTGCAAGATTTTATAGGCAATAACCCCTGGGAAAGTGGGAAACGCAGGGAGAGCCGTACACTCAGCTTCCTGGCATGGCCCAACGCTCTGGTTAGGAGAGCCAATGTCAACAGAGAGACCTGAAGGAAGGAGCAAAACCAAATACATGGGCACTTCTCAGAACAAGAGCTGTAAAACCTGCGCAAACCTGAACAAGTGCCACAACACTCTTTTATACAGTCAGAATCAATAGTCGAGCCCACTCGACGTGTTTGCCGACACATAAACGACAGCCACCGCGCCACATTTATGGCATAGTGCCTTTCATGAAGGCTGCAGAGCCCGGCTCCTCCCATCCCGCTCAGCCACTTCTCTCTCCCTCTGCTCCCAGGGGAGGCTCATCATTTTGCCGCACGGTCCCCAAAGCCTTGACGCCCCGTAATAAGAAGCTGCTGCTGCTCCTCTCCAGCGTGCCAGCCTGCCCCCGGTTTCCAGCCAACCAGGCAAGTCCTGCATCCCACCCCCTGCATTGGGATGGCAGGGTCCACCCCACCACCCCCAGTGAAAAGCAGCAGCCCAGTCCGGGGAGAGGATTCACTGGTGCTAACGTCGCCCAAGGAAATTTGGCCATGGACTGTGAGGCTGGGCAGGGCGTCAGGTTAACAGATAGGGCAACACTGGGGGGCTCAGCAGAAGGCACAAAAGAGCAACCACCCTACGGAAAAAACCCTTCCCGTGCTGGTCCCCGCCCAGCAAGCTGCGTGGCCTCTCGCTTGCAGCTGCCGTGGCTTGTGAGCAGGAGCAGGTCCTGCCCCAAGGACGGACAGGCTCAGACAGGTCGAGGTGCCCAGCAGGGAGGAGCGGAGAAGGCACCGATGGGCGCCGGAGGGAACCAGCCCATGCAGAGAGCCTGGCGTCGGCAGGGCAAAGGCGGCACCGGGAAATGAAGGGTGGAATAAGGAGGCAGGAGGGGCAAGGGGACAAACAGCAGGCTTCAGATCCACAGCCCTGGCGGCTTCCCTGCCTGGAGTCTGCTGCCTTCAAGGACTAAATGGTGGTGGGATGGAGGTGGTGGCTTTGCCACCATGTGGACACCCAGGTGGAAGCAGAGCCAGGTGCTGCCTGCAGCTTGTCCATGGGTGTGTGCCCAGGGACTGCCACCATCTGAGAGAAATCTGACGTTGACCTGGGTGTGTTTCCCTGTTGCAGGCGTTAAAACCAGTGTGGAAACAGAGGGGTGAAGGGAGGTGTCATGGGGTTACGCACAGTTCAGACCTGGCCCTGCCCTAGATGCTGCTCCCTGCTCCACGCGGGCATGCTGGGCATCTGCCCCCATCGCCAGTGCACCCCTTCCCCGGGCACAGAGCTGAGGTATGGACCTGCTGGTCATTCCCCATCCCTGACCCATCAGGAGCCTTCTGGAAACTGCTGGCAGCCGTGTGCTCTCCAAATTAATTCGAATGCACCCCAGGCAGCCCTGAGTGGGAGTGGAGGCTCACGGAGACGGGACGGGAATGGTTTAGGAACAGTTTTCCTCCATTAGACTCGTGCCTTCGAGATGGTGCTCGGGGTCCAACATCTCTGGAGGGCAGGAATGAGCTCTCTCCTCCTTGGCACAGCGAAGGCAGAAACGGGCTCAGCGGGAGGAAAGCCATCCAAGGAGGAAGGGAAGTGCAGGAAAATGGGTGTTTCAGATGGGCTTGGCCCTGCAGTCAGTTCCTCCAGGCACAGAGGCTGAGCGAGGCCACACTCACTCCCGGCCCTGGTTGGGGCCACAGCCACGCAGCGCAGGGCTGCATTGCAAAGGTGCCCAGTTCTCTCTTTCAGCACTCAAGTCATTGCCCAGTGCCTGTGAAAACCCAGTGAAGTGCCACTCTAATCCCTCACCTAATTTTCCTTCTCTGGGCTAAGCAGGGCCACACGTGCCAGCACACACTCCCTGCAAAGGAGAAAAATCTCGGTGCTCAGCAGCCTCCGCACTCCCCTCTGGACCGGGGCCAAATGAGTCAACATGAGACTGTCACAGCAGCTTCATCTCCAGAAAAAAAAGCAGGGAGTGCAGCACTGAGGTGGCAGAGAGAGGTTTCTTGTAGCCTGGCAGTTGGAGAATCCCTTTCTTCCTGCTGGGCTTGCCTTGGCCGGGCCGCAGTGCAAGGCACTAGCTGAAATCTCGGGCTGCCTGGGACATGGAGGCTCCCGGATTCCCCATCGACAGCACCAAAGTGCATAATCAATTAAGAAATCTCAGCCCTGGGAGTTTTCCAGGTCCTGGTTTCCTTGGGAAAGGATGGGGGGGGGGGGCACCGGCACAGGCCAGGCAAGCACCTGGGGAGCCACGGGAGAGCTCTGGCAGTGATGGCCCCGGGATGGTTTGAACCACTGGAGATGCTCTCCAGGCTCTGCAGGACACAAAGCTCAGGAGTGCCCAAAGATGGGGAGCACCGTGTGTGCAGCTCCCTGCCTGCTACCCTGCTTCGTCCTCGCTTCTCCTGGCCCCACATGTCGTGATGGCGGCTGGGAGGGGAGACAAAGGTTGTTTCTCAAGGATACGGTGTTCTGGGTATTTATATAGAAACACTTTAAAGCGAAAGCAGCCAGCCTCTCCCCAGAGAGGGAGTCAGACCCGCTCCTGCTGTTAAACACACCCAGGCACATTTTCCGGAGCAGCCTCCAGAGCTGCTGCATGTGCAGTTGGGCACCCCCTGCCCCACAGAAATGCAGCGGCAGGCCAGAGGCCAGGGTGAGGGCACCTCGGAAAGGTGGCCCAGAAAGCAGCAGGCATTGCTGCAGGCACCGGCAGCGGGGCGCAAACCCGGAGCCACCTTATAATTCCCCTCCGGGTAGTGGCCAGAACCCTTTAAAACCTGCGGCTCTGCGGCACAAACTCCTGCTCCCCATCAAATCTCATTGTGACCAGCATTAAGGGATTAGCTGGTCCCTGCCGCCGCACCACAGCCACCTCCCAGGCATGGCTCGTGCCCGGCAGCCCGTGGGGGGCTCGCCAGCTGGACGGCCCCGTCCGAGGGCAAGACGCCCCTAGCTCTGCCCGCAGAGCTGAGCGCCCCTGGAAGATGAATGGCAGCAGATACGACCTGCTCCAGGAAACACCAGGTACCCCCCGCACTCCCCCTGGCACTCACAGCGGGGAGAGAAGTAGCTGCGTAGCCAGTGCTGCGGAGGTTATGTGAATGAAGGGCATTGGCAACCCCGCCACGGGGGCTCCACTGGGGTTTTGGAGCAGCCGAAATATGCTCATCCCCCACATATGTATTGCTGGTCCCCATCTGAGGGGACCCCCAAGTCTCTGGTTTCTGTTTTGCTTTGTGCAGAGCGAACATGCCAGGTTTGTGGGTGGCGATGGCTGATGTCCCCAGGCTCGGTTCTGGGGCTCTCGAGAGAGGTACACCAATGTGGGCGGCACGGTGGAGCGGGTGCTGTGACTCCTGGGGGAAGAGGTGGTGGAGCTGGGCTGGTGTCCCATGGACACCCCAGTGACTGCTTGCACCATTTGGGAAATGAATTGGTTGTTGTCAGCCCAGTTCCCAGTGTCTGGCATTACTGCCCCGTGCTGCAGCCTCGGCAGGCCTGGGGATGGATCCTGTCAGCTTGCAGCACCTCAGGTCCTGCCCTGTTTGCTGCCTGCTCCGTAGCCAAAGAGGTCTGCGGCGGGACTTACCCAGCCCTCATAAGGAAAGCTTAAAAACAACTAAGAGAAAAACACTTTCAATGCAAACCTTACCGATTGCACAGAGCTCTTACTAGAAAGGTTTTCTGGGCCCCCCTCCGCGGCCCCCTCCAGTGCAGGTCCCCCACCTCTGTGCTCAGCCCCTCGGCGCCAGCACCCATGGAGACCCTGGCGCGAAGGTGAAGCAGCGAGGAGGCTGGCTGGGCTCAGGGTGCTGCGGGGGGGTTTGCAGGCACTCGGACATGTTTTGAGCATCCCGAGCCCCCAGCTGCTGCGCCTTGCGGAGCCTCATCCACAGGACACCCCACCAGCCTCTGCTCCACCCCAGGGCACAGCAAAAATCCTGGGGCTCCTCCTGCTTGAGCAGTTCCCCCCAAGCAGGGCTTGCGCTGGCAGTGGGGTTTGTGCCTCCTGGGGCAGCCTGCACCCTGAGCCACCGTACCGTGGGACAAGGTCCCCATGCCAGCACCGCGCAGGGAGCCATGTGCTGGGAGCTGCTCTCAGCAAATACCTGCGCTCTTTATCAGGTGGCGATTGATTTAGAAAAGTTCATGGCTTTGGCGTCCCATGATACGTTTACTAGAAATGGTTCATTTCCTCAAATGATGTAGTTTATGGTCATGATATATTTTAATTTCTTTATGATACAAGAGGCCAATGGCACTGGGCCTTGCAGGAGTGTAAAGGGACAAATAATAGTGTTATCCTGTCTTGGAGACATAGGTCGAATAGTCAAAGGCTAATTAGCAGTTTGCCATGTTGTTTGTTAGCCCGGAGCCAGGCAGTTGGCACTGCAGTGTCCTGGCCATGGGTTTATGGGACTGTGGAGACGTGTGATCCCCCCCCTTGCTCTCCCCGTGCAACGAACCTTGCATGTCAAAAGCTCTGATGTTCCCATACCTTGCTTTCTGCTGTGTCTGTGGCAGTAGACGGGATGGTTGTGCTGCATAGGAGAGTGCTGTGCTGGCCTGCAGGGTTGTGAAGCTGCTGTGGACATGGAGCTCCTGAGGACCGTTTTGCTCCCACTTACCCCTCTGGCACTTGCTGTGCTCTGGCGATTGAGGACACTGGGGACAAGACAGGCTGTTCAGGCACTCTGCACACTCCTGCAGAGAAAAAGCATTTTGCACTAACTTCTTTCCTTCTGACTCCAGAAACCAGAATCTCTCAAATTTTAACTTACCACCCCTTCCTTTATTTTTTTCCCATGCCCAGCCTATCTTTCCCATTCAGACCTGACCAATGCTCCCACCCTCGGCAGCCTTCCCGCTTCCTCCTGCTGCCTCCCGTCAGACACACATGTGGCCCTTTCCTGAGATGCTCCCCCAAAGTTCAGCTCCCCGGCCAGGGCTGACTTTGCCGGCCAGCCCGGGGCACAAGGAAGGCAGCTACAGCAGCCCGTGGCTGCCCGATTCAGGAAGATGCTTTTTGCCCTTGAGGAGCCCTTGACTTGCCCTCCTCCGGGGACACGGGCTCAGACTGTCCCCCCGCCACCCTTGCCCCACTGCAGCTCTCCCTCCACACCCCCAGCAGCTTTGCAGTCTTTTGCCTTAATTTCTAGCGAGGGCCGATGCTGAGAGCCACAGCAGTGACTGGAGGTCACTTCCAGCAGGCATGGCGTGCTGATGCATCCACCTTTGCAAAAAGATAAAATAAATTTTAGAAAAAGTAAAACTTGCTTTGTAACCTTTGTTGATTTTGGCTGTTCTCCTCTGCCACCTATTGCTCCACCAACTGGAAGGATTCAGGGGCTGTTTCATGTGTGTGTAACGAACATGTAAAGTCGATGAAACCTAAAAGCCCTGCAAACAGCTGGCAGGGGTGAAGGGAGAGACTTGCTTGCCTGCCAGACTGCGAGCTCAGTAGGGATCTTTTTCCTGGGAAGCTGCGAGATTCCTTCAGTTCCAAAGGGATCATATTCACCTGCTAAACAAGTTCTCTCCAGGTCCAGACGTGGGCTACTGAGATCCCTGCCATACTAAATGCGTGAGCTGGCGAGGCATAGGAGGCAATAGGTGCTTGTTGCTGGCAGCAAACCCTCTCTCCAGCACTGCTGCTTCCCCGTGGCTCCTGCTCCCCCGTCTAAACAGGGCTTAAACCGCTGGATTCGAGCTGAGCATCTGCCAGCATAGACAGTGAATCTGGAACAGCACGTGGCAAAGTCAGAGTTTTTCCGGATTTCCTCCCAAATAGGCAGGAGAGTGTTTTGCTGGAAAGTGTCCGGGTCTCCGTTGGGTTGGGGTTTGGATGGAGTGCAATGCTTGCAGAGTAGGGTTTGGATGGGGCAAGCGGGATCAGCAGTGGGAGCTGTAGCTTGGGCCAAGTTACAGCCTGTGGTGTAATGGAAGAAGATGAATCTAACAATTCCTCTTCCTTGTTTGGTCTCAGGCTCATTGCGTGACTTTGCGTAAAAACACAGCAGCCAGATTTCCAGAGTTACAAGTGCCAACCTGCGGGTCCCAGAGGACAGATGCTGTTTTCCAAGGCTGCAATGCAGGCAGAGTGATTGCAAATACACACCAGCAAATGCACTGGCATTTTCGAGCACAGCTGCCCTTCTGAGAACAGCTCAAACTTACTGTCCTTGCAAAACAACAGCTCCCAAGTGTACTAATAATTACTTCCTCAAGTGTTCAGAGCCTTTGTTAGGCAGGATAATAAACCCCTTTCTGGTCCTGGGATGAAAGGCACACAGTGTTATTGCTAGAGCGGTATATGCTGAAATGGTCTGTCTGTCCCCCTGTTTGCAGTTCTTTCCCTACCGCTTTTGCACAGCAGCTATTTATTTTAGCTCCAATAATTGCCTCCAGCTCCAACGTCCATCCCAGCTTTGGCTGAAATGCACATGTTGCTTTTGGAGAGGAGTTCAAGCAGAGTCTGCTGCCTCCTTTAAAGTCTCTCTTCCCCATGTCCAAAAACTGTCTTGATTCTCCATACAGTGATGTTATGGCCCGGAGGCCTGGACAGTTCTGGTTGGTTTGGCCACTTTTTGGTAATTTTGGCATTGGTGAGAAATAGCCTGAGGTTGCGGTGAAGCTGCCCCTGTCACCCTTAGCTGTGGTGGGGAGCCCAGGGTGCCACCACATGTCGCAAGCCCACCAGTGACAGCGCGTCCAGGGTCTGCTCAGGCATCGCCTGTCCTGGGCATCGCCCCCAGCTCCAAACAGCGTCTGTCCCAACCACAACGATAGGCGCTTCAGCGCTGGGGAAAATAAATCACCAAGAGTGATTTGTTGTTGAACAGGATGATAAAATGCCTGCGTGTTCCCCCCTGCATGGGTCTGGCACGTGGCTGTGGTCACCTCCTGCCTCTCAGGGCTGGATCTTTCTGATCCACCTCCCTGGATGGAGGTGGTGGATCTTTCTGGTTCACCTCCCCAAAGTGTTTCGCCAGGGCAGGGGTGTGCTCTGTGCGGCTGGCAAGGGGCAAACAGACCCTAAACAACTTCTGCTGAATCATCGGTTTTCCTGGAGACTTCTCGCTGCTGCTGGGGACGTTCTGGGGACGGACACAGGAGCAGACCCCCATCTGTGTGTCCGTCGTATGATTGCCCGGAGCGGAGGCAGAGATCCGCCGCTTGAACCGGGGGCTTGTTTCAGCTGCACTGACCTGCAGCCCCCCAGCCCCTGCCAAATTCCTTGGAGCTGCTTATTAACGCCCTGACAACTCTGCTCCGGAGTCACGGCACGCCAAGGCAGAAGGCAGAGGGGTTTGACAGTGTGGCCTAAATATCCCTGTTTACAAAAAGTCTGACAAAACACAAGCCCTTGGCTTTATCTTTCCCATTTGGAAATAGCCACAGAGCAAATATACTTAAGGCATGAAGGGAGGGGGATTTATATTGACTTTAGAAAAAGCTGTTCTTTAAAAACAGGAAAAAAAGCTCATCCTCGAGCTGTGCAGACTGGCTGCTAGACCCAAAAGTCTTGCACAGAGGCTTAAAGCCTGCCTGCTAATCTGTAGCAGTTCTGTGTGAGCAAGTCATGCAGTAAACTGCTCTCTGTTAATTTTTTAATGCAGAATAAACAGGTCAAGAAATGATTAGCATGAGAATAAGTTGAGCTTAATCAGGAGAATCAGAAAAGATGAGAGGGAAGAGGCAAATTGGAGTTATCAGTTAACCATACGGAGTGGCTCTGCCTCCACGAGCTCATGTTCCCTCTTGTTTTCCATCCCCTCTGAAGCTGCCTTTTTTTTCCCCCTTCCCTAATTTAAATGATGAGCTAAAATTGCTGATATAAGCACAATGGAAGCCCTTGTTTCTCCTTCTCATTTTCTATCTGCAATGGCTGCCCAAATGAATTGCAGGTGATAAGGCTCCTACCTGGTTATTCCCAATGGTCCTTCCCGTTCCATGTGGAGAAAGGGAGCTGCTGATGTTAAGGTTGAAACGTGCAAAATCCGCTTTGTGCACGTACGAGTGCTCTGCTCCGGTGCAAAAGTTTCGGCGCGATCCTGGCAGATCCGGGGACTGAGCAGAGGCATCCGTGGGCAAGGGGAAGAGCAGCCCTCGGGACTGCTTGGAGTGGAGTTTGGTCAGTGGTCGGAGATCTATATTCTCAGATAGGCAGGACTTTGTCCACAAACTGGAATTTGAAATTTCAAAGGGGAAAAAAAAAAAGCAGAAGGGACCTTTGCATGTGTGGAGATGACTACACTGGCAACGTTCCCCTGGGACTTTTGTTCTTTGTCTTGTAACTCGGCTTCGTGCTTCCCCAACAGATCGCTCGGCGAAACAGTGGTGGGCTGAGCAGGGCCCCGACCTTGTTCGGGGCCTTCCTGCTCTGGAGAGGTTTCAGACCTGAAGCCCATCTCTGCTTCACTTGCATGCCAAGGAAAAGCCACTCCAGCCCCACAGTGGCCTTGGAGCTGTGAGTGCCATGGGAGGAGCGATCTGGAGTCGGGGCTGCAAGGGGCAGCGGTGGCATCACTGGTGTAAGATGAGGTTGGTCCTGCTGGCTCTGGGCGCTGGCGTTTCTGCCAGGGATTTCTTGAGAGTGCAGAGCTGTGAGAGAGAAAAGCAAAGGGCGGGAGGGCTCCAGGCTCCTGGCTCAGAAAGCCCGCAGGAGACCCCAGACTGGGGGTCCAGTCGATAAACTGGAGAGCAGGGCTGCCGTCCCGCGGCAGGCTGGAGAAATGGGTCAGCAGGAACCGCAGGAGCATAGCCCACACAGGGGCATCGAGAAGACGGGGCCAGGCTCCTCACAGGGTGCATGGTGAGAAGAGATCAACGGGCATAAAAATTGGAGAGAGGTTCAGACAGCATCTGAGGAGAAACTTATTCACCATAAGAACAGTCAAACATCAGTTGCCTAGAGAGGTTGTGTGGTCTCCATCCTTGGAGGTGTTCAAGACCCAACTGGATAAAGCCCCAAGCAACCCATGCTGCTCTCACAGCTGGCCCTGCTTCCGGCAGGAGGTTGGAGTAGAGACCCCGAGGTCCCTTCCAACCTCAATTATCCTTTGATCCTACAACACCCTGTTCAAGAAGGGCAGGAGGAGCCCCGTGAGAGGAGCCTGCTCACCCACTTGAGGTGAAGAGCTAGCAAACATGGTAGCTGATGGCATCCTTACCACAAATGATCTGTTAAATACTCTATTCCTGACTCTCATTTACTGAGGAGCATAGATCTTATTTCCAGGGAATCCCCATTTGCTTTGGATGAATTTGCCAGTCAGGGATATATAGATAAGGCAGAATTAGTGTCATGATGTGCCAGTGCGGGAAAGGATTTACTGCTCAACAGATAAAAATTAAATAATCACTTGGCGCAGAACACGTCATGCCCCGGAGCTGTCATGGTCTCCTTTGCAGTCACCTCCTGGCGCAGGAAACGGTGGGTGGAGGGCACAGAAAATGGGGACAGGAGGAGAGAGGAGGGGGCCTGAAAGCTGAACTTCCCCTGAGTACCTGGTCTGGGAACAGCCTTCACCTACCAGCGGGGGTTTGCCAGCTACAAGTTGTCTCTCTCTGGAATAAAAATGACAAAACATCTTCTGTAGGACAGAAGTGTTTGAATCAGCCCCACAACCAGCTGCTGACTTGAACATCCCCAACTTAAAACAGCTGCAGGGCCGCCGGGTCCTGTTGGCTAGTACAAGCCATGACTACATTGGGAAGCTGTCCCAAACCCACCACACAGGGATGTCAGGGGGAGACAAGGACTCCCCAGGCAGAACATCCCCGGGGAGACATCATCTCCTGCAGCGGACCGTGCCCGGGGAGCAGCTGATGCGTTTCCATCACGAGCCCATCTCCGGGGCAAAGGAATCGCGCAGTGTCCTTGGCTGGTCTGGTCCTCGACCTCCACGCTGAGACAAGGGATTTCGGAGGGGGCACCGGTGACCGATGGAGGACACCGGTAGTGAGAAAACGACAGTCAACACGACCCCGGGGTGGAAAACACCACGTCCCATTGACAGTCCCGGCCTCGTGAGCCACCTAATGCTCTCCAAACTTCCCCGCTCCTTATCGGCCGCTCTCCCGCACACGCTGCCTCTCCGATTTCTATTCTTGGCCCTTTTAATCCTTCCTGCCCGGGGAGCAAACGGCCTTTGCAGCCTTCCTTGCTCAGCAGGCTATTAAAGCAAAAGGTTTGTTTTGCTGAGCAGAGCAAAACGGGCCATGCTTTTACGATATTTTACTAGACGCTGTGGCAAATCCTGCACATATTTGACCTAGTGTCTGTAGCATTTATCTAATCAAAGGGATCACCGTGGCCCGGCCAGGATTGGGACGGAGGCCCCTGGGACGAGGCCACAGAGGGGGCTATGCTCTACCTTAGCATCCCCATCCCAGTGTGCACATCGTAAAAACAATTTTTGGCTCAGGACTTCTCCTGCTGAAGGGAAGAGCCACTGGCACGTGAGTGTGGAGAGCTCTGGCCTCTCTCTTGGGAGCACGGACCGGATGACTGTTTTCCCTGCAGCAAAGGATTGTTTATCATGAGTCCCAAGTGGGAAAGCAGAGTCTCTCCCCTGTGCTCAGCTTCACTCCTGCAGACCTGCAGCCTTAGGGTAGAAGAGCTGTTTGGAAGTGCTAAGTAGGTCATAGTTTCGGGAGGCAAGGGCTGCTGGAGCAATCCCTTGTGCTCCTAAAATGTGAATAGCAAATTGTTGCTAGCATCACTGCCCAAAGGCATGTGCTGTTGTGGAGCCAGAGACCTCGGTGTCACGTTGTGACAGCAATGCCACTGTGGCCAGGGCAGCTCGGGGCGCCAGCGGGGCCGGGGCTGCATTGGGGTGCCTGGGAAGCACAAATACAAGCCAGTTGGGAGCCCAAATCAGCAGCGTGTGGACTCAGTCGCACACTGCTGGTTGCAAAATCAGGGGGAATTTTTCAACGCAGAGCGAGCTGATACCAAACCATTAATTGCTGGTTCTCCTGCACCATCCAGCCGATGCCATTCAGCAATCATAGAATCATAGAATCATAGAATCATTGAGGTTGGAAAAGACCTCTAAGATCATCGAGTCCAATCGATTAAATTCCCACTTGTTGATCTTGCAATTACACTGAAACGTCTCGGTCCTGTCTAAAGCGGAGGAGTGATGTGCCCAGGGTCAGCTGGGGAGGAGAGCACCCAGGTTAGCAAGCAGGAGAGCACAGGCAGCTCTGCCACTCGCTCCGGTCCCCCCTGCCCAGTACCAGCAGGTCAGACCCCAGGTCTGGGCGAGGCGGCAGAACCACCACCGGTGCTGGCGGCGGAGAGCTGGCGGCGGCTGCATGTGCAGAAGGAAAGATGCCACCGCAGAGTAAAGCTCTGCTGCGTTGTAAAATACCTAATGAAAATTTTAAGGTATGTCAATCAAAACCCGAGGCTGGGGGGTGTCTGGCACAGGGTGGCTCCGGCGGTGGGACAGGAGCAGCCCTGGCGATGCCCAGGATGCCCGTGCCACCCCCCGGCCCTGCTTACCATTTGGGCACAGCCGCAGAGTGGGATCTGTTTATAGGGCATCCAGCCCCTGTAAAACTCGGTTTATAGGGAAGTAAAAGGAGTCGTACATCGTTACTTTGCATAGCAACATGTAAATTGCCAGGCAGGCGCTGACCTTCTCTGACAGGGAGGGAGAAAAAGAAAAGGTGTGGGAGGGATGGAGGGAGCGAGAGAAGGGGAAATCGGGGGGAGAAGGCAACCAACTGTGGAGAGGGGAAGGCAATGACTGAAGTGAAGAGCAACCTTGTTCTCCTGGCAGGGTTTTTTCCAAGTTTTCCACCCCAGGTACAATTAAGACCAACGCCGGCAGCTCGGCACCAAGGTCAATAGCTCGGGAAGGGTGTTCCCTGGGCAGCAAGCGCCTGCTCCTGCGGTCCTGCCTGCGCCCGGGAGCCGGGATCGGCAAAGCACCTCGAGATTCAATAATAAACAGTCAACAAGAATCACTGCTGCTCCACCAAAAAAAAACAGCTTAGCAGCATTCGGCAGTGGGTGAGATGATTAAAGATTAACCCCCTGCCTCCTGCCTCCACCCCTCTGGGGAGTATAGGCCTTGAGGCTCAGCAAATCCTTTCAGAGAAATATTTGAAATAAAAGACAACAGATAGGGGACGCAGCGAAGGCAGAGGGAGGCAGAAGGGCCAATAGCCTCGGACAAGGGAATCGGTACAATCTGGCCCGTGTTTGCTGATGATAATGCGCCTTTCCAAAGCCCTAATAGACATGGAGATGGCAGATTATAGCGCAGCGCTAGACCCGGCGTATACCACTCTGGAGTTTGAGAACATGCAGGTGCTGGCTATGGGCAACGGTAAGTCCCCTCCATCTTCTCCCCTCCACAGCGGCGGGACGAGCCGGGGGCTGCAGGAGGACAAGTCCCAGGGGGCGGCTGCTGAAATGCTCCTGGGGAGGGCTGGGGCATGGCAGGGGAGTCGGCCATGGGGGTCCCAGCAGCTCACAGGGGGGTTTCTGCTTCCCCCGGGGAGAAATCGAGGTGGCGGAACAATGCTGTGCTTGGTGCAGGTGGGATGGTGCCCTGCAGCCCAGACACCGCAGGGACGGGCACACGCCAGGAGCTGGGTGCAATGAGAGGTCCCCACCAGACATTCAGGGCTGGGGCTGAGCACAGGGGGGTCTCACCTCCCCCAGGCCCCAACCAAGAGAAAAGACTAGCCAAAACTTTCCGAGTGAAACGCTGCTGACGGCTCACCGGACAGACAACCGAGCCTGTGGCTCCAGAGCAGAGAGCCAGTCCCACCCCAGCAGCAGCTGGAGTTAGGTTTTCCCGGAGCAGAAAGCCGTTTAGCACCCGGCAAGGGTGGAAATCACTATGAAAAGCGATTCAGGCGCTGCCCCCGCAGCTTCCCCGAGGCCACGGTCCTTCCCCGTGCAGCGCTGGGGTGCGGGGTGGCATCCCCCTCCCTGGGAGCGCTCCGGGGCCAGGAGGCTCAGGCCCCGGGAAGAGGGGCGAGGGGACCTGGCGGGGATAGACAAGTGTTCCCGTCCCCTCAGGAGGGTAGGATCACACTTAACCCACCAGGATTCGCAACATTGGCCCACCCATTTGGGGACCAAGGAGTGATTAAATGCTCAGAGATAACAGGAGATTCCTCTCCAAGTCCCCCCTAAAGTCTCTCTAAATACAAGGTTAATGACTAAATGAAGCACACCACGGAAAGCGACCTCCCGAGCCCTTTCCTCCTGCCTGCTGCGTCACCGAGGCTGCTGGGGCACCCCTGTCCCAGAAGGGCTGTGCCAGCAGCGCGGGCTCTCCCCTCACAGCCTGTGCAGGTCTTCCCTGGGTTATGGCTCTGCTCTGTCACGGACGTGACACCATGGTGTCGAAATGGCTCTGCTGTGCAATAACTCCCCGCCGCCCTGGGTCTCAGCCCCTTCTCCGCTCCCGGGGGCCGATCCTACCTACCCGGGGTCTCAGGGTCGAGAGCAGCCCCCTTCGGCTCTGCTGATGCCCACCTGGACCCTCCGGGACAAGTTCAGGTCTTGCTTCCTCTCCATGCCCCTCTCCCACCCAGCACGCAGAAGCTCCTGCACGGGGGGCTGCAACTCGCCCCCCCCAGACCGAGAGCTCCACGGGACAGAGGGACATGATAATTTTATATGACGAGATCAGGTGCGATATGAAATACGCCCTAGGGGTGGAGGAGTCAGCTGGGTCAGGCTGCACCAACACCTCTTCTCCTCCTCTGCCCGGCTCCAGAGCAGGGGCAGGTCTCGCCTCCAGGGCTGCTTTGGCACTCCAGCAACTGCCTGCACCTCTGCCTGCAAAACCTCCTTTTCTGGCCGAGGACTGCAGGGTAGCTCAGCTCCTGCCCTGCACAGCTCTGCAGCTCCAGCCCAGGTGGCTGCTCAGCAGTGACCAAGTTTGCCACCGTCACAGACTAAACACATCCCGTGTTCAGAGAGGCTTGGGGACCTCTCGAGGAGCTCCTGTCCTAACACAAGTCTCAGATGTGAGGCCTCAAACTTAAAGTCGGATTTTTTTCTTTTCTCCATTTGCCTTAACTCCAAATCAGTCCCATTAAACCCACTTCACTGCAGCAGTCAGAAGCCCACATTTCTGGCACTATGAAATAAACTTAATTGGAAAATTATCCATTAGGCAATAATTTCATTCTTGGTTGGCTATTAGACTAAGATGTTGTAATTTCTTTGATAATGGTGCCAGTTTTTCCTGTTCTGTGTTCATCTGATTACAGCATGATATACTGCTAAAAAGGGATTTATCTGGGCTGTCACAGATACACAAGTAATGTGATTATAGGCAGATCAGCTCTTCTTCTCTCGTGTAAGTCCTATGTTTAGCTGAAACTGGAAATCTAACTTTCCTTCTGGAATGACCTTCATCCAGCCGAGCCCTCGGGATGCGTTGGGAGGAAGGATGTTTTCAGAGGCAAGCTGCTTGTAGGGACAGGAGACAGCCAGAACGGGCTTGGGAGGAGCTCAGGGCTTTGGGAGCGGAGAGAGGAGCTTTGCACAGGCAGTGCTGGATGCACAGAAATGCAGCTGTGTGACAGGGTGTGCCAGGCAGGGACAGAGAGAGGCAGCAAACTGACTTGGAAAGAAATATAGGGGGGACACAAGGAATTAGAAAGACAGAAAGCAGGCAGGGAAACGAAAGGTGCTGACATAGCCAGGGAAGGGGCTGGCTCAAGATCCCCTGCGCTAGCTCGCTGCTGGATCCACGCCAGTTACTCCTGCCAAGGGATGGCATGAGCAGGCTGTGGAGCGCCTGCTGCGATACCCCTTTTTCTGCAAAATAAAAGCTAAAATTGCAGCCCTGCCCCAGGCAGCATTGCCTGCCCACCCCCAGCACCCATGCTCCAGCCACCAAAGAGAGCCTGGCTGGGACCAGCCTTTTTATAGCACCCAGCCCCCTTTCTGCTGGGTGCCAACTGGGAGCAGCTGTGGCCCTCCCGGGGCGAGAGTTAACTGTGTCCCTGCCAAACCCAGAGACCAGGGACCAACAGACTCAAGTATTAAAATCCCAGCAGGTTTCTATGGCTTTGTAGATCCTGGGTATCATTTGCAACTGGGATTTCCACTGAGGCAGGGGAATGTGCCTGTGCTGATACAGGAAAATGTACATGGGAGGGGACAATTAGATCAACTGAATTAAGGGCTGATCCCTTCAGCCTTGAGGTTTGTTTGGCTTGCTGGAGGGGTTTTAGTGTAGGGCTTGTATGGTTTCGAGCCTTTCAGATGTCCTTTCCTACAGAGGCTGCTGCAATTCCCCGTCCTCCCAAAAGAGCCCTGCAACTGCCAGCCCCCCTCGGTCTGTAAGGACTGTAAGACACATCAATCTCAGCTGTGGTGCTACCAGACGCTGGAAGATACCCAGCGTACAGCCTCCTCCGTGCTATAGCGTCACCCTTTCTTTCTGGGTTAGTTTGATCACTCCTTCCTTGCATGGGTAGCGTTTGCCCACGTGAGTTTTCCAGCTGAAGTCATTTGAGTTTGTTATGCATTTAAAGTCTTGTTCTCCTGAAGAACCGCCGTGCAGGCTGGAGCTCCTTGCCTGGCAGAGAGGCTCTCCAGCGAAGGGAGCTGGTCACCTCGTTTCTCTGATAGCGTCTGCTCAGGGCTGTCTTGGGATCTTTCGGTGCTATAACACAAACACCCCTCTAATAAATCAGCTGCTCACCCTGAGCTGTAATACCTCAGCACCAGCTTTTTCTCTGGCCGCGCTACTGCAGACCAAAGCATCTGCAAATCCCCGAGGAATTTTGGCTCTGCTCTGTGACTCCTGCAAATGGGTTTGTCTGAAGGCGTCGCTGGGGTCAGGCCTTTGGGAAGAGCTGTCTCACCCTGGCACACAGGGAGCTTTTGCACACTCAAAATGCAATGACTTAAGACACTAGGAGCACCCACCACTCCTTACACACCTCTCTGACCGGTCCCTGCTGCACAGCCTGGCTGCAGCTGCCTGGTTCCTCCAAAAATCAAGTCTCTCACTGGAAACTGAGTTAGGAAATGGCTGGCTGTCTCACCGTCTTCTTTTTCCTGTGTTCTTCCCCAAGCAGACACATCTCCATCAGAAGCAGCCAACCTCAACACTTCCAACAGCATCGGGGTGAGCGCGCTGTGTGCCATCTGCGGGGACCGCGCCACGGGGAAGCATTATGGGGCTTCCAGCTGCGATGGCTGCAAAGGCTTCTTCAGGAGAAGCGTCCGGAAGAACCACATGTACTCCTGCAGGTAAGAACAGAGGGGACAGAGTCGTGTGGCTGAGACAAAATAGTCCCTAGGAGCTGAACGGCAAAGCCCTCAAAGCGCAGCAGCGTGCTCCTTCATCCTCTTCATCCTCCCTGCGTCCCCCACCACCTTCCCTGACCCCACCCCTCAGCTGGGAAGGGTCAGAGACCGCTCTCACTCTGGGATTGCCCTCCAGTGATTACCAGGGAACTAGGAGGTCTCGCCCCATTCTTTAGGGGCCAAGCACATGTTCTTGCAAGTGGATATGGCCAACCGTGGATGCGGCCAGCAAGCAAGGTGATGCCAGGGGGGAAGCCCTATTACAGGGGCACTTCAGTGGCCTCCCATCCCTTCTCCATCACGAGATGGAAGTATGTCTGCCATCTACCTAAAATGCTGTCACTGCCTGTTACATGATAAAAGAACATCTAAGGAGCAACAAGCTGGGCAGCGTAGCGTGCACGTCTCTGAGGATGAGGCACCCATGTTGCTTCTGCAACTCATGCACTGCACCTTGCATCGTTGGTGGTAGCCTGCGGCTCTCCCGCGCCATCAGCGGCTGTGACCTGCCCGCTCCCTGCTCTGAGCAACCCACACATAGACAGTCGCAGAGGAAACCGAGGAATCCTCAGCTCAGAGTGTCTAAATCACTCGGGCTTTTTGAGTGAGTTACTCCTGATGGCCTGACAGCCACTTGGAGAGCATGAAGAGCAACATGACTCTAAAATCTGAGGGACAGAAAGAAGCCCCAGGTTTATGAGTGTATGTGAAGCACATTATCACTTGCACCCCAGGGTTATTTAAGCTGGCTGCCCAGGGAGCCTCCTCCCCACAGCTCCAGTGGAAAAGCCAAGGTGCCCGATTCTTTGGAGACTAGGGCTTTTATAGAAGTGCTACAGAAATGCTTAAAAAGCTGCTTTCAGGCATCCATTTGGGCAAATCTTAGCTTGGGGCTTTAAAAAACGTGGTAGAAACAACCTTTTTCAAAAGCTACAGAACTTGGCACGGCTGGGAGCCCTTTCCCAGCTCTGTACGCCTTTGTCTTTACTTTCCAAGCTTGATCAATCTGCAGTAAATTAGAGCAAATTTGCAAGTGAAATTCATGCTGCAAATGGCCACCAGGCTTGTGCTGCATGCAAGAGCCACACACATGGGAGACCAGTGTTTGCCCCGCTGTGTGCAATGGATTTGGTGATACAAGTGTGGAGGGAAGGAGCTGGTTGCTTCCCAAGTCCTCTTTGAAGCACAGGTGGCTGCAGAGCTGTTTGCACCCCAGCAATGCTGTCCAGAGGTCAGAACCAACCTGCCTGGATCCCAGACACAGCCCTGGAGAGATGCAGGGACTTAAACCCACTTCTTAACCTTACTAGTTCAAGAACAACCTTCCACCCTTTTTTTATTCAGAATAAATGCATTCTTCCTCCTTTCTAACTGGGATCTAACTTAAAACAGAGGCTACCAAGTTGGCTCTGACCCTCTTGGCTCACACTTTTAACTTCACTGGGGCTTGTTAGTCCATCATGAGCATCCTATTCCTAGCAGTTAGTAAGACCAGCAGCCTGAGCTCCTGCATACGACTGTCAGCTCTAGTCCGTCCTTATTGAACATCCAGAGGTAGAGCAGAGGGCCGAGATGTTCAGTGCAAAGAAGAAACCTCAGGTTAAAGCAAGTGTGGAAATTGCACAGACCAGGGCTCCTTTCTCAGGGTGAGCCTCTGGGAACCTGCTCTGAGCTTATCTTGGAGCTTGGGGCTCTGTCTTGTCCTGCCTTCAGGCTCAGTCTTGCTGCTCCTCACACCTCTCTTTCTTCCCAGGTTTAACAGGCAGTGTGTGGTAGACAAAGACAAAAGAAACCAGTGCCGGTACTGCAGGCTTAAGAAGTGCTTCCGAGCAGGAATGAAGAAGGAAGGTGGGTGACAGTGTGGCTTCCCCGCGCTCCCCCCAGCAGCAGTCACGCTAGCTGCATACGTTTGAGGAAGCCCTCGCAGCCCAAGGCCAGTCCCTGCCATGTGCACGCTCGCCCAGCCATCTTAGCCCTGTCTTCCCTCCACAGTCCTCTCCTGTGCACAGATCCAGACCCCCATCTCAGGCGGGTTTAGGGAGAGTTTTGGCCTCCAGTCATGAGCCTTGCATGTGCCCAACCTGTCCACTCCCACCCATGCAAAGTCCTTGCAAGCAGCCATCGTCCCAACAGTTGAGGGCAAGGCATGGGGGCCCTGCGTGGTCCCAAATTCAATTTCAGTGCCCCTTCTCAGGGCACCTCTCAAAATGCCAGCAAAGACAAGCCCACGAGAGCGCTGCAGGGCCACGCTTGCGTCTCAGAACTGCCTGTGCTTGTACACACAAATCACACCCGGGCCCCTTCAGCGCACTCTCGCTCACACTGACACACACATCACCTGTGCTCCCACGTAGCCAGGGCATCTGAGCGGTTGGGGAACGCTTCTCAACATCAGTGAGAAGCAGAAACTTCAGAGAAGGCCTGGAAATTTGGAAACACTTTGGAAAAACTGCTTTAAGTGCTGTTGCCCCAGAGTCACCATGAAATCCACAGCTGGATGGGTGAGTCTGGCAAAGGTCCAGCTGTCATTTTGCCCCTTTTTTTCCTAATGTACATATAGGTTCTTGCTGACACTCTGCAGAGAGTTTAGTTTTATCTGGTACATCAGCCACAGCAGACCCAGACCAGACCCAGACCCAGAGCAAGGTGGAGCATTTTGGCTATTTAACTCCATATGAAATGAGTAAAGATACCCACCCCCCTGCATGGCCCAGGCTCACCCCACCAACTTCCCTGCCTCTCTGCCTCTGCAGCCCTTCCAGGTCCCCATGACTCGGACACGACAGGACAGGATTCACCCCTTGTTTAGCCCTGCTTAGTTCTCAGGAGTATTCACAGTGGCAAGGAAACCTGGGGCTGCTGTGGTCCTGCTGGTGGCCCCACTGGTGGTCCTGCTGGTTGAGGGACAAACTGCCAGGAGCAGCCCAGAGGAGCTGCCTGGCACCCCGCAGAGCTCACCCCGTTGATGTCTGCAGAGGGACAACCGGGAGGCATTTGGCCCTGTTATTCCAGGTAGAGAAATTAAACCCTGTGCTCCCCCCAGTTCACACCCCCTCGAGGAGAAACTTAGGAGAAACGGGATCTTTGAAGACAACAGGGAAGTACCAGCAGTACCTGGGCAGCTTCCCCAGGAACACCGGCCTGCGGGAACACCTCTGAGCGGGAACATTTCTTCCCTGTTAAAGGGGATGAGATATTGCAAGGAACTCGGCTTGACTTTTCCTGAAGAACGTAGGAATCCTCCTCTCCCTGCGGCGCCTGCTCATCCCATGCCCAGAGCTTTGCTGCTGTCTGTTAATATTCAATAGAAGTTACATTAGGTGCATGACCAGCTAATACTGAGCAAACATTTTGAAAACATCATGGCGTGACTGAACTCGGGGGCCTGCTACTGATAACAAGCGGCATAACCTTGAGAGCTCCTATTTACAGCCGCTGACTGCAGGGCTTTTCTTTTGGCCCAGCCTCATTATTGCTTTTTATCAGGTGGATTTATACATTGAGAACATATCAATCCCGAGAGCCACCAGCCTAAGGCAGGGACTGTTCTGTTTCCCCTGCCATCGATCAATACCTTCTTTGAGCAGATGGCTTTGACTGGCATGGCCGTGGTGAGTTACGGCCAGCCCACGGCCTCGTGGCAGATAGAGAGGCAAATCCTCCCCCTCAGCACTACTGCTTCTGCTCTGGCTGCCGCGCTAGACTCAAAGCCCGGGTCCTCAAGATTAGACCAAGCAGGGAGGCACGTTGGGGTCAAACCTGTCCTGGGACTCTCTTTACAATAAGGTATGAGAGCGCTCTGTTGCTCTGGATAGGTAAGTAGGAGCTGTTCTGCACTTCCTTCCTTATTGTAGCTTAGACGGAAGTTTTCCAACTGCACCTACCCAGCGCAAGAGCCTCCCAAACGGAGCTCACAGAAGTCATGTGGACAGGCAGAGAAGCCATGCAGATACTCGACTCCTCCATTTCACACATAAGCTTTGGGCTGCACGCGTGAGCATGGCCACCGTTTCAGACCCCATATCTTGAAATCAAAAAACTCAGAGCCAGATCCTTTGAAAGGAAACTTTCCCATTGAACTCTACAGGCTTTGAACCAGGTGTTTGGGTTCTGAAACGACCCCATCCCAGGAAAGCCTAATAAAGCGAATGTGAAAACAGAACCACCAGATGCAGTCAGCTCTCACAGGCATCCCGTCACAAACCAGATGCAGCGGCACCTCCGCCCTGCCAGGCAGGGAAGCTGGGAAACTGCAGCTGAGGAAGGGGAACGCCAAAAGCCTGTGCTAGCTTTCAGTGTGCATTGCCACGGACAACCTGCAGCTCAGCCAAAATACTCTCTTGCAGCTGTACAAAATGAACGGGACCGAATCAGCACCCGGAGGTCAAGTTACGAAGACAGCAGCTTGCCCTCCATTAACGTCTTACTGCAGGCAGAAGTCCTGGCACAACAGGTACCTCTTCTTTCTTCTTCGGCAAATACAAAAGCATCAGGCACTATCTGGCCAGTAGAGCCAGCTGAGTATTAATAGCTATTTTAACAGTCTCCCTTCCCCATCAGCTGTTAGGAACTTTGGATTCTGCCTTCCTGCACAGTTTCACGAAGAATCAGTTTCATGCTTGTTTTATGCAGATATTCTTTCCAGTGTTTGCTAGAAATTCCCCCTTTCCACAAGCATACTGCCAGGACTTATATCCTAGAGTGTTTACCTGAAAAGATTACTGCCATTTAAGAATCTGGATATTGCAAATGGTGTACATCAGATCAGCACTGTCTGGGAGGACGCAGGACAGGACGGGAGCGCACAGGCTGCGGGGAGGGTTCGTCTGCGAGAACAAGTGGTGAGGATGGGGCTGTGCTGGAGGCAAGAGCTGCCACTCTTCATGGGAGCTGGGGAGAGCAGCACTCCTTGTCCCGGGGAAAATGAAGAGGGGTTCGAGTTGGCAGTCCATGTCCTTCCTTGCTTCAAGGGTCATATTACCCTGAAGGCTGCCCTGGGAGATGCTCCAGGACAGGACGTGCCGTGGTCTGGGCTCCACGCTAGGGCTCAGGCTGTAAGGTCCACCTCCCCGAGGAGGGGATATGCCAGAAGGGCCAAGGGCCAATCCTGTACACAAGAAGCATATCCAACCTCATCCCACGTCTCACCTTGTCCTACGCAGGCCCTAATATACCCTATAAAAGTAATATTCGTGCTGTTCCCAGAGGTGTGAGATAATGGGGTCTCAAGTCACCGGATCTACAAGGGAAAGACATTTCCGGGACTCTGAGTCCTGCAGTGGCATCATATGTAAGTCTTGAGCAGGGTCTGCTGATAAAAACTACAACCATTGACAAATTCAGGGGAGCTCCTGCCCTCCCACAGAGCGACTCATTAAACAAGGCAGGCTCCAGCACGGTAATTGGTAACTTTTATGTGCCTAGCTAATTAGAACAAGATACTGCTGAGGAGCTGCTTTCTCCAAGATCTTGGGTCACTCACTCAGAGGTCTTTATTTATTTGCTAAGCCTTCCGGGCTCTCTGATTAGGGTAATACATGGTGAGATTTTTACAATCTTATTTATTCAATAATAGCTTGAGAGCTGGAAAGCTTCCAGGTAATGCAACCTGAAAAAAAAAAAAAAATGCAGGTGGCATTTGAACTCCATTTCCTTGGGGAGGCTGGCAGGGTCCAAGCTGAAAATGCTGGCAGGAACAGGACAGGAAGAGCTGATGTTGTACAAGAGCAGCGAGGGCAGGCGGAGGGCAGCGATGGGGTTGAGTTAATTGCTTACAGAAGCATGAGGATAAAGTAGTGACTAAGGGCAACTTTTCAGATGAGCTGGGTGTGCAGCTATGCATGAGAACCGGGCAGGAGGTTGGGTGCCTGGTTTGGGGGAGATGTTCTTTCCAGCCCTGTGTGACGGTACTTGCAGAGTTGTCAGGCTTGTCCTTTGCAAATGAAATGGCCCCATTTGCCTCTGCAATCACAAATAATTCGCCATGTAAAAAATGTGACCTGTGTTGTGGGCATGTTTGCACATGCGCAGTTTTGCCAAAAGGGCCTAAAAGCTGGGGGGAGGTGGGAGGTTGTTGTTTTTAAAGTCTGTCTTTCGCATTTCAAATTGGGTAATGTCAAATATTACTGACCTGGTGCTCACAGAAAGCGCTGTCAGACCTGGAAAGCTACCTTCAGCAGAGACTTCTTGTGCTCATGCTGACTCAGACAGGAGGAGAAGTAGAGCCTGCGTGTCTCCTGTCCAAAGCAGACAAGGCAGGTCTGGCCAAGCACTGGCTCTGGAGCGGGGTAGAAGGGGGAGCAGCTCTCTGCCCTTTGATGGGACCAAGTTGCTTGTGCAGCGGCACTGAGTGGACGTGTCCTTGCTAATGGTGAGGCTGACTGCTACATGAGCCCCTCTGTTCCCTCCTGGATCTTGACCGAGCACATTTGTTCAGTGGGAGGAAGACCTTGGCTTTAGAAACATTTCTTCTGTGCTTTCCAGTCTATTCAAGGCATGACAGTTTACCAAGGTGATCCACAGCCTCAGCTCTGAAGCATTTCATGTTCACAGATCCCCAGGCTGATCTCAATTTAAATGAGTTGTGCTGGGCCACATATTCCGGGGGCTGGATGTGCAACAGAAAAAAATAATCTTTGATGCTGGAGTGTGCATCAACACAACCCATGGGCTGGGGATTTTCCTGTCTATGTTTCCTCCGTGGCGCTGAAAGCTGAAGGATCTCTTATCTCCTTCCAGATATCATCCCCGGTTCCTGTGATCAACGGAGACATCCGAGGGAAGAAGATTGCCAACATCTCCGACGTGTGCGAGTCCATGAAGCAGCAGCTTCTAGTGCTGGTGGAGTGGGCCAAGTACATCCCTGCCTTCTGCGAGCTGCCCCTGGATGACCAGGCAAGTCCCCCCATCCACCCCACCTCGCTCTGCCCGGGTGAAGGCAGTGGGGAGCCGAAGGAGAGCCAGGCAGCTGAGACCTTCAAAGAAAATGTGCATTGTCCACTCTGTTATCCTGACTGCTGCAGCTGATTGGGAACGGCATCCATACAATGCCAGCACAGGCCATTTGCATGTGCAGCTAATCAGTCAATGAGCACAGTCATGATAACACTGAGCTCAAATTAGGTCCATAATCAGGTGCGCATTTTGCATGGGTCTATCAGTCAGTGATTTATTAATTATAGTTTGTGCAGCACTTTGAAAACTTGAAGTGCTATACAAATACTTAGGGTAATCAGACTTAGTAGGACAGATTTCTAGCCTAAGGTCTGCTCAAGACTTAAAACCAAATCTGCCTGTCTATCTTTCTTTCTGCTTCTTGCCTGGGGATATGTTTGTATCCATTCTCCTGGTGTGGAATTATTGAAACTAAACACAAGTTTGCTCCCAAGGCAATAAGAAAATCTCTCTTCAGAGTTAAAAACAGAAATATATTTGCATTTAACACAAATTACGAAAATGGCATTTGCTGATTCCATAACCAAGATAAGCACAGTGGTTTGAAATCCTCTGTAAACCTATACTGCAGGATCTCGGGTAACCTCAGAGAGATACAAGGAGGTGTCTCCTGTGTAAGTAAATTTCAGAGGTCTGCAGCAGATGTTGCAGGACATGATGCGTGCCCAGCCTTGAAAAGCATGTGTGGATGGTGGGGAGGCTCCAGAGGGAAGGGATAGCACTTCTGGCAGGGTATAGCACTTCTGGCAGTGGCCAGCACAGGTCCTGTTACAGGTAGGAAGGTATTTCCAATCTTCCCAGCGTTCGGTCACAAAACCAGCATGGGTCCTCTTCAGCTAGGATCAGTCTCCAGCCCTATTGATCCAGAGGTAATTTTTACATCATGAAGAAAAAGGATATCCAGAAAGTGAGAGCATCCGGCTGATCAAAAATCCCTAAATCCTAAAACTGAGATCTTCAGTAATAACCCAGCAGCCCAAAGCCCCGGGGAATTCAGTGCTGTTAACACAGAGCATATTTCCCTCTTTGCCATTGTGTGGGAGTGCTAAACTGTTTGAAATGGTAGGAAATCTGTTAAACTCCTAAGGCAAATACAACTCAAAAATTATGAAAAACAAAATGGACTCCAATGGCAAATGACATTTACACAGCAAACAGGCTGCAGCCCAGCAGAGGCTCGGGCAGCGCTGCATAACCCATTGCATCCTTGTGCCATTTGGAACAGAGGCAGTAAACCTGGTTAATAACTCTGCACACTACAGCAGTTTCCACGTGAGCTCATTTTACAATTGTGGGGCTGCAAAATTTCTCAAAGAAGAAAACAAAGCCTAAAGATGGCATTGTCTGAACCCTGCCTTCCCACAGAGGAGAGGCTGCTCTCAGCATGCTCCACAGGCTCGTCTCGACTGAAATAGGTCTTCTGTTACGACCAGCCATCCCCCATCATGAGCAGCTCCCAATCTGTCCCAGAGGGCTTGAGAGAAAAGACTGTGCTGCGTTAAAACTAATCAATTAATGCCATCTGTGCTTTCGAAGGACGGGGTGAGAACAGAGGCAGCAGACACTCAGGGGAGTGCAGGAGGAAGGACAGAAATGCCAGGGAGCAGGAATGAACAAAACTACGTGCAAGCCAGCTGCCTAAGGGGCATGAGAGCCAGTCAAGACATGTCCAGTGGGAACATTTAATCTTGGGAAACGCTGTTACATTGTCATTAAAATATTGCCTGAGCATGAATCATCTCTGCCAACATTTTTATAGGAAAGGTCATACCCAAGCCCTCATTCTTCCTCTGCACCAAAATGTCAAAGTACTGGGTTTGGTGGGGCAAAGCCATTTCATTTCAAAGTTAAAGTGCTACTTTGTTGTGTTACAACTTTTATATTTATCCTAGTTCACAATGGGATGATATATCTCGGGTTGATCACTGCAAGAACAAATATCAAATGAGATGGCTTTGCCTTGTTGAAGTAATTTACTTTAACCCTGCTCAAACGAGCAAATTTTATGGAAACAAAAATGGTGGTTTCAAACTGAGCTTTCTTGAATTTGCATTAGGCAGGAAATTTCTACGTGAAGGCTTTGCTCCCCCTTGGGACTTGCAGTTTTTCCATCCTTCTCAAAGTTTCGTCAGATAGGAAGGCTCAGTTTTTTGCAGCTCTGGTAATTACAAGCAGCTCAGCTAACACATCCGCCCATGTTTGGATAGCGATAGAGAGAGGCTAGATTTTGGCATATAGATAAAGGTTCCCCAGTATCATGTGTGCGTAGTCTTTTTGCAAGGACCTCCACTCTGTTTATTTTGCATAACTCTTTTTCACCCTCTGCAAAAAAAATCCCTCTCTCAGACATCAGCGTCTTTTCTAACCAGAGCTCTCTTCTACGGGTCACACGTTGTCCTGGCATTTCTGGTAGGGCAAGACTTCTCTTGGCTTTGTCAGATGCTGAGGGATAACACACTGGAAAAGGGGACCATTCCCATCAGGACACACTTTTCAGAATCTCTCCATTAATGTTTAATGATTGTTTTCTCCAGCAGAGGCTCCTGGCTGGACATTAAGAAGCCTCTGTGTCAGGCTGTCCAATCGTTAACTTCTGTTTCTGCCTAAATCTCTGAAATTTTTAACTGAAGGAGGGCAAAAGATTCAGGACATTCTCAGGAGGCACTGGAGGGTGTAAAGTGAAATACTTCAATCATTAACGTCAGGGCAGAAAAACATCCCTTTGGCTTCCCTGGCCCAAATGCCCATTGCGGCGGAGGGAACGAATGACCAGAGGGTGACCCCACCAGCTGGGCAGACGTGGGTCCCCATGAGCGTGATTTCAGTGGGAGGTGGGCACGGCCCAGAGGGACAGCAACTGTCCACAGCAGTGGATCGTACTTCTCCCCACTTCCCAGGCTGGAGCATGGTCCCTGGTTCTGCACTTGGTAGGAGTTGCCTTGTCTGCAAACGGCCCACTGTGAACATGTCCCACTGCTGGCGTGAGGTCCTGGGACAGTCTAGCATGGTCTTGCTCATGACATGTGTCACGAATACGGGATGTTTCAGGTGCTGCCTATTATCTACTGGTTCTGCTGGATTTATAGCTGTTTATGACCTCTTTCTCTGACTGTGACTGGAGAAGGGATCTCGCTCCCCATCCTTGAGTGCAGTACAGAAATGCTGGGCTTTCCCTCTTACTTACGTGAAATTACAGCCTTATCTCCATCTCTGCATCACCCAAACAACTTTTCCCTGCCCTTGCAGGTAGCACTGCTGCGAGCACATGCAGGAGAACATCTGTTACTGGGAGCTGCCAAGAGGTCCATGGTGTTCAAGGATGTCTTGCTGCTAGGTAAAGAGTGCACTTCTGCTCCCGGCCCATCTGCTTCTGTGAAGCTTCCCTGCTGCTGTGAAGGAGAGGGTGGTTCAGTGTTTGCGGGCATCCTTTTTGCAGGGGCGTGGCTTGAGCTTTTCTGTATTTTAGCAAACCTAGCACAACCTTTGGGTGCCGCTAGGCCTGGCTGACATTCACATCAAGGCCACGACATGTGGCAAAGTTGAGGGACTATGAACATTCACATTGCCGCCCCCCCCGCCCTGGTTTGTGTAAGCAGGGTGTGGCGTGCTTGAGAAAAAGGCTCTCGCTCTTCGGTAAGCTTTTCCTTGCTTGAGTGACTCCTGAGTAAGGAGAGGGTGCTCTGGCAACAGAGATCGGCATTTCTGGCAGGCTGAGCCAGGGAAGGGGCAGAAGGAGGAACTTCTTAAGTCCTCCACCCTCAAAATTATCTCAGCATTGGTTACCTGGGTTTTGAACTCCTTGCCACCCTTGATAAGTCTTGGGCAATGACAAGGTGATGGTCTCTGTGCTGCTTGTCCAAAGGAAATGACCACATCATCCCGCGGAACTGCCCCGAACTGGTGGAGGTGAACCGTGTGGCCATCCGCATCCTGGACGAGCTGGTCCTCCCCTTCCAGGAGCTGCAGATAGATGATAATGAATATGCCTGCTTGAAAGCCATCATCTTCTTCGACCCAGGTATGCTCCAGCTTGGTGAGGGTTACCATCAGAGGGGACTAATCTGGGTTATGCCGACTAATACTGGTCCTGAGTTGTGGAAATGCTGCCTGGTCTCCTCTCTGGACCAAAGTGTTCTTAGAGGGAGGGGAGAAGTCAGCCTAAATAGAGAAAAAACACCCATTACAGCAGACGATAGAGAATCAGAGACCGCTCACCTCAGCCTGCACTGAGACTTCATGCTATTACTGAAGGGCAGTTCCTAGGGAAGCAGCCTGGATAGTTTGCTCTGTGGGTTTTTCAGATGCCAAAGGACTGAGTGACCCCTCCAAGATCAAGCGGATGCGGTACCAGGTGCAGGTCAGCCTGGAGGACTACATCAATGACCGGCAATATGACTCACGGGGCCGCTTTGGGGAGCTGCTGCTGCTGCTGCCTGTGCTGCAGAGCATCACCTGGCAGATGATAGAACAAATCCAGTTTGTCAAGCTCTTTGGCATGGCTAAGATCGACAACCTGCTGCAGGAGATGCTGCTGGGAGGTGAGTACTTGAGGGTCCTACAAGAGGCCTCTCAGTGTTCCCTGATCACCATCCCCTTGAGAATCTCTATAGCCATCGTTCCCTACCCAAAAAAGGTGGAGACAGCCTGTATGCAGGTTAGCCATTGACTCAGACAAAATCATCTCCCCCTGTCATTGGCAATGGTAACAAAGGGTCCTCCATTTCTATTCACCTAAAGAGATGCATTAGCTGTGCACCTATTTACAGAGAGGTGTCCCCAGCCCTCTGCATGAAGACAAGCTTTGCTGCGCAATCCCCAAACTCCTGCCAGTCAGCTGTTTCAGTAACCCTCTGTGTCAGAAGGGAGTCATCAAAACAAAAGGGTCTGAAAGCTCAGGTTGAAAGAGTGTCCCAGATTTTCTACTGGGAGCACCCAATGGGACAAAACAAAGTGAGAAGTTGCCACCGTGCTATTCTTTACGTGGAGGTGTGACTCAGGAGGAGAGGAATATAATCCTGTATAAGAGGAAATGCAGGCAGCAGGCACGGGTTAGTGAGCCCAAGGCATCCATGGAGGAAAATGGGAAGGGTGCGCTCCAATCACATATGCACAAGCTGATCATGCACAAAGCCTTGGACATTTTGGTGCAGTGGGTCTGCCCATCTGAACTGTCTCCTTCTGTCATCGTGGCAATTAATGTCATATGCACATTTTTAGGCTCATCAAGTGAAACGCCGCATGCTCACCACCCCCTGCACCCTCATCTGATCCAGGAGAACCTGGGAACAAACGTCATTGTGGCCAACACAATGCCTCCTCAGATGCACAATGGGCAGATGTGTAAGTATTGTCAGATGTGTAAGTATTGCCAGAGATGACAGAGAGCTCTCAGGAGAAACCAAGAGCTTTCCAGCATGCCTGTGGAGGTAGTTTCTACCTTGCAAAGAAATTTCCATGCAAGACAGAATCTCTGATAATGAGTGTGTGAGAAATTCCTATGCAGAAAGGAGGGAAAGACAAACAGAGAGGTGGGTTAGATTAGATTGGGCTAAACTAACTGATTCAACAAGATGTTCCCTGGCAGACTTGTAACTTTTACATGGCCCTTAAATTTAGGGATGAATGATCCCATCCAGTGCCTACTGAAATCAGCAGAACGGCTCCCCTTCCCTTGAATGGTTCAGACACATCTCACTTTGCCCGCTGCAAAAACACAGGAGAATCTGGTCCACCACATAGGGCCACCACATGGAGCCACCACTTGGCAATTTGGGCTGAGATGACCTCAGCTGACCAAAAAAGTGGCCAGTACAGGTCAAAATGCCAGTAGCTCCCCTCATTCGATGTTTGTTATCGTGGCGCTTCCAGGGCATCTAACTGTGCGTGTCCAGGCTGCCTTGCAGCAAACACACAAGCCATTAGGAGCTACAGAGCCTTTGCTTTGCTCACACCTGCACCTGGCACGACTGAGGACAGATCCCAGTGCTGTCAAGTCTTCTAATTTTCTTTCTCTCTCTGTAGCTACTCCAGAAACCCCACAGCCATCTCCACCTGCGGGCTCAGGACCAGAGCAATACAAGCTGCTGCCCGGAGCCATTGCAACCGTGGCAAAACAGCCCACCTCCATCCCGCAACCCGCCATCACGAAACAGGAGGTCATCTAGCAATCTGCAGACCAGCTGGCCTCGTTTAGAAGACCGTGTGGGAGAAAAGCCTGAATTGACTCTGCCACTGTGAAAAGAGAAGCCATCCAGAGGTCCTTGGGCGCAAACACACGGACTTGCTTATTGGACTAGTCCACCACCACCAAAAGCTGTCTTCCTGCAGCTACGGACAGCATGTGCCATGGGCAGCCCCCAGTCCCAGAACTAAGGTTGAAGCCTTACTGAAACCCTCAGTCCTTGTAAGAAGGGCCAGATTTCTGCCTCCCTCCGTGGGGAGGTTGCAGTGACTGACTGGGGACTGGCTGTTCCCCCATTGCCACCTCTCAGCGTTGGTTCAGCACACACCAGACCCTGAGAACAAGCGATTCACTGTGCTGTGTGAATGGAGGGCTTCCCTCCCACAGCCATGCCAGCTCCCCAGACAGTCCCCAGTCCAGCCAAGCTTGATGGAGATGGAAGCTCCCCCAGGAGCATCGCAGCAGGTGAAGCACACGGGTTTTGCCCAGGCAGCAGTGGCAGAACCGCTCCTCAGCCTTGGCTAGTCCCAGGTCTTTGCATGGTGTCACCCTCCAGCAAACTAACCCCCCCAGCCAGGTCTAACAAATCTGTTCAGCTGATACTGGGGCAAAGTCTGGCCCACCAGGATTCTCCACTATTTGGATCCTTCTGCCTTTTGACAGGTTTTGCTATTTCTGTGCCAGGACTGCCCTCCCACCACAGGGCTCAGAGAGGCAACCACTGCCAAATCCTTCCCTTACACCACTACTGCCTCCTCGCTACCTGGACTGGGAAGTTGGGGGACCATGGGATTCAGGAGATTTCAGCTAATGGGATGGGGTCACTCCTGCACAGGCTGGCTGTGGACAGCACTGCCCAAAATATCACTGGCCCCACTACTGCTTCTCAGTGGTCAGAAGAAGACCACTGGATACCTGTTTGGAAGGAAGCAGGTGGGAAGAATGTATGAAGGCGAGAGATCTGTCAGGGCAAGAAGAGCCTGAGCCTCACAGGTTGGACCAAGGTCTTGGGCTGCCCAAGCGCTGGGAGCGTCGTGACCCAGGATCTCAGTTCAGACCCAGCTTTAATCCTAAAATATGCCATATAATCTACTTGTCCAGTCCAGTGCCACTCCTTCAGCTTAGAGCGAGTGGCTGGTAACAGATTTATAGGTCTTCATAGCATGGTAAGAATTCGTTATGGCTCCTTCAGACCTCAGAGGGTTTGAGGGCAGCAACCTCAAAAACACAATGCTTTGAGTCCTGCGGAGAAGAACAACAGAGGTCAAGGAAAGACCCTGTCTTGCCCAAGCCCCTTGGGTCTGCCCCAGCCTTGGGTCTGCACCCGCCTGCCCTGCTCCCTCCCTACCACAGTCCCTGTTTCTCTGTGCCTGCCTGTGCCAAAACCACGCAGATCTAACCTTTGGTTTACAGCTGAAACCAGGAAAGGAGCCCTCCTGCGCCCAGCACTTGCCTCTCCGGCTGCCGGCAGGGCTGGAGATCGCAGAGCCCTGCACGACTTCAGGCCCGAGTCATTTTTGGCAGCGCAAGGCAATAGCAGCTCTAACTAACCACAGACTAGGTGGGGCGCTGGCCTCTCGGGAAGATGAAGCTGATGGAACCACGGCTGCCGAGGGGTTCCTGGCGGGGACGAATCTGAGCCAGCCCAGCCAGAAGAGCTGCAGGTCTGTCCCGTGATTTCCAATGCAAAAATGAAACACCTCGCCTCGCGCTGACGGTGTCAGAAGTATTGTATTGTCTCTCAACACTGGTGGCATCGTACCGAGTAATTTATTGCAATGATGAATCCAATCATTTTCTGTAAATTATTTTGTAAATCACATTGATTATTTATAATTGGGAGATTAAATGCAAAAAACCCCATAATAACCAGGCTGTCTTTTCCAACTGCAGCAACCTTTTTTCCTGTACGTAGAGATACTCTGGGGGGAATCCTTTTTGGGCCATTTGCACCAAGCGTTCCTTGATACTGTACATTAATTTTTGCTGGTTACTGCCTTCCAATGGAAACAGAGGAATATTTCTTCACTAGAGTTTGTATTCATAAAAAAAAAAAATAATAAATGCAAAAATATTTTCTAACTTTTCCCAGACAGATGGATTTCTTTCTTCTGGGAGGATTTATTTTAAATCAAGGGGCTCACCTCCTTGTTGGTCTGAGCACAAAGCATATGTGTATTGAGGAAAAAGTCCAAACAAGTGTTTGATGCTGTCGCCAGCTGTCACTATTTCCTGGCAAGCCTCATGTTAGCTGATGTCTGTCCTGAAGCCACGTGTGCTGGAATCATAAGATTGAATGACAATCCCAATTTTCATTAAAAGAAAAACAAACATGAAGAATAAATATTTGCTTTCATGATTCCACAGAGACTAAAGACTTGAAGTAACCACGCTCCAAAAGCCAAGCAAAGGAAGCCAAAATATGTTATTAGCATTTCAAACATGTTCATTTTTAAGTCCCTCTTGTATTTCAAAGGTAATTTCTGAGCACTTTGGGGTGATGATTCTGCTGTGGTTCACACGCAGCCAACGCACTGCGCAGGCGCAGCCAAAGGCAGACTGAGCCTACAGGGCACAATAAGACAATAAAGTGAAAGTCAATTTGTCACTGGTTGTAAAGGTGAAGAAATAAATACACTGACAATTAGAGAAGGCTCTTAATGACCTGCTCTTCTGATCATGGGGGCCTGCTCTCAGCTGTAGCACGCCCAGGAAGATAACGGAAAGAGGGGAGAGAGGTCTAGATGGCTGTAAAGATTAGATATCTGGGGAGGAGCAACATCCAGCATTTTCAGCTCTGATCTGCAGCAGATGCCCCTCAAGTTCCCCCATCTCCCGCCCCTGGTGTGAAATGAGGTGGGCAGTCTCATCCCAGGTATGAGGGATGAGAAGCAGCCCGATTTTCCGTCCCACTTGCACACCCTCCCAGTGACAGTCATGCTGGTGAAAACCGTCAGCAGGTACGAGATGCAGGGATGAGATTCAGAGCTGCGTTTGAGGACTGTGTGGAGACAGCACTTAGAGCCTGCCTCCACTCTGGGGCCAAGGACTCGGGGGAATAGGACAGACCTCGCATAACATGCCCTCAATACATGTGCACCTGTGATGATCCAGAGCCCCAACGCCATCGCTGAATGCCTGAACAAGGTCAGCAAAGGCAGTTGCAGGACGTGCGTTATCTCAGCACACACACAGCGACTGAGTGGTTAGTCCAGTCAAGAGAAGGAAAAGGAGTTAGTTCCTTCTCTTTAATGTGGAATAAAACCCAGGACTCCTCTGCCTGCCACAGGAACCCTGTGATGCACGGTTGGTTTTACCTGGGTATATGCCCTAAAAACTCCATATATGTAATATCAAATCTTTGAAGCAATAAATTCTCCTGGATTCCTTCCCATGAACTGCTCTATCGAGGTTGCCCTTTACCTGGTTAATCTTAAATCAGTGCAGTCCCTACAGGAGGTTTCTTATTGCTGGATTCAGCTCACTTGGAAAAAAACCCACAAACTGCCCAGAGACAACCTTGTCCTTAAGTGGCGTCCTCGATCCCAACCCTCAATTCTTCTGTCAGTCCAGCCTGGAATCACCCTGAGACACTGGTCTTGCCACTCGTGGGCTGTGTTTTATCCTGCTGGGCTCCCTGGAGCCTACAGGCAATGTCCCATGTCACAGGAGATGGCTGCTGTAAGGACAGCTAGTATCGGCCTTTAAGACACAACTTCCTTATGTTGTTTTTGGACACGAGAGCTTTTTACTGTCCTCTTCTCTGTTTGCAACCTAGACTAAGGATGATTTCCTGGAGAGCAGTATCTCCAGCTACGAAATCTTGTCACAATGTCCAAGCAAAGATCGGTGAAAGTGGTATTTTTAGGTCCTCTGGTCACTATGAAATGCATTCTTTTCATATTCCTTATGTAACCTTCATCTGAAATAGCTAACAGGCTTTGGAGCCTTTTCTACAGCTTTCACATCTCAGCAGGGGGAAAAAAAAGAACAGCAAACGAGTTTTATGGCCTGCATATCACTTCTGACAAAAGCAACTATTGCTGCTATTAAACTTGCAAGTGCACACACAGGCACAGATAGTCATGAACAAGAGGCAGCAGGGACAGCTCAGCAACGTGGCACTGCTGAGCCAGGCAATTCTGTGTGCCAGGCTGGCCGGTTCCCTCAAGGCTGAGTGCAAATATCACCAACCAATTTGGGAATTCAGGCCATGCACTGCACAATCCCTTTCCACTCGGAGAGGCTGGAGGAGGAAGGGTAAGGTGTGGGTATGTTAAAGATCCCTCTCCCCATTCCTAATTGAGGTGTGACCCTGATAATCATAAACACACCTAGCACCTGAAAAATTGCCAGCCAGGCCAATAAAAATGGCAATATACTGTCAGCTTTGTTAGGTGTGGAGCGAGCAGGAGAGCTCGGCACAAACAAGACTACAGTCACGTCCTTCAGTTCAGTGTCCTGTGTAAGAGAGAAGAGGCTGCTGGGGTCAACAGAGAGCTCCCAGTTCAAGCCCAGGGGGAGAAGAGCTCTGAGTCTAACCTGGGTCTTGGGAAGGAAGGTGGTTTGGGAACTGTATTTCCAAGGCTAACTCTGGCTTTGGACCCGGAGTGATGCCAGGCTTGCCTGACCGTGGCTGCTTCATCAGCTTTCAGAGGCCTGAGGCCACCCCTAACTTGGGAGATCAGCTGCAGAAGAAGATACGAGTTACACAGACCGCTGGGCTCTGCAGGCCATGCTCCGTTTCAGTCCCTCATGTCTGGCAGCTCTGCCTGGCTGGGACCTGCAGTCCCTTGTAACCCCATGGACACACAAAGACCAGGGAGCCCTTCTGAGCCTGGGGGACCCCACACCAGATGACTCTGGTCTGGGGGAGCTGTTGTGATTCCCTACCTCCTCCTAGAAACTGCCATGGGTGCAATAAGCAGTACAAGAGCTGCCTGAGGGACATGCCTGGATAGACACCCACAGCAGAAAGCATCGCGAGCCAGACAGGAATTCCTCACTGCAGCTGCCAACCTAGGTGTTAGCACCGGCTGGAACATGACCTGTTCCCCCTCACTGACTGGGAAAATCATTACAATAAAGTAACTCAATAATACACTTCTCTGTTCTTCTCCAGGACTCTCCAAAACCTCACTGTGCCTTAAAAACACCTATTAATTAATCCTGCCCATGGGTTAGTATTACCATTAACTACTGACATGGAGCGCACTGGTTCATGCATATCCTAGGATCCACTCAGAGCCGATTTGCAGAGGATACAAAGCCTTAAAGGTCCACCTAAAGAGACGTGGAGGTCACCAGCTCATGCACCAGCTAAGATGGCAAGCAACTAAGAAAAAAGCTTGAGGCAGAAGCAGCAAAGAGAAACCTTAATGCCAGACCCAGAATCTCTGACTCTGGACTACAGCACTTCTGGTACAGATGAAAGACAACCATTGGGATCCTCATTTCTGGGTGGTTTTTAGCCCTCTCTTAAAATTACCTTAAGGTGTGGGATAAGAGTGGCACCTTCTCACCTGGGAGAGCACACTGGAGAGCTGCTGTGCTGCATGCCCATGGAGGAGGCAGCGGAGACAGCTCCAGCACTGCAGGCTCTTACATTTTCATTGAAATGCCACTATTTCCTGTGCGCAGCTCCTCTCCCCACAGCCCACCACGCAGCTGCATTCCTTCACCCCAAGGCTGTGCAAGTGCCGAAGATATTGCGTAGGGGTTACTCCAACACCCAGCCCTGCTTGACTCCTTCCCACCGCTATAAGGGCTTGTGATGGGCACCAGGCTGAAAGCCCCAAGAGCAAAAGCACCCAGTCCAACCCAGGGAGCAGCGGTGCTTCCCTCATTCTGCCCCTGGAAAGTATCCTACACCATTTACCAACCGGGTTCCTGCAGGAGCAAACCCCAGTGCTTCTACAACTCTAACACACTCAGCAGCGCTGGAGCCGTTGCCATGAAAGGGCCGGCAAGGAGCACAGGTCCCTAAGCAGCACCTTCACAGCCCCCCACGAGGGCTAATCCTGCCAGGGACCTGTCCTACCACAGAGACAGCTGCTTTCCTTCCAGTGTGCGAGGGCACCGCAAAACACGATGAAAGACTGGGAAAACACTGTCTCAGTTCAGAGTAAACTCGGGGTTGGACTAGATGACCTTTAAAGGTCCCTCCAACCCAAACTATTCTATGATTCTATGAAATTAAACTACAGGAATCCCGTAATATTTAAAACATTCAGAGGTCCTGCCAAGCACATTCCTCGCCAAGCTTTTGCAAAAACATTGCTGGTCTTGAAGCTAGTAAAGCCAAGGAAAGGGGAAGTCTTCTCTCAAATCCTGGGCTGGGTATGGCTGCATGTCTGTGTTGCACCGCCCACTTGGCTTCCCCGTGGTCTAACTGCACGTTAGCACGACTTTATATGCCTGGGCGGGGGGTGCCTGCCTGCGTACAGCTGCTTCGGCAGCAGATGCTACAGATTTGTGTGCATTTGCATATTAGTGCCTGTTTCCATAGCTTTGCATGTGGGTCTGGCCTGCCATACGTGTGTGGGGAGAGCACGTGCAGAGCAGGGGCAGTCCTCGGCAGCACGGCGTCTGCTTCTCACACCTGAGG